>NC_139237.1:66215095-66707497 GCF_977018435.1 Lepisma saccharinum
AAAAGACTTACCAAGTACTAAAATTAAATAATGAAAATATAATTGTTTAGCAGTTGTTATGTAATCAATGATTATTTATTTCCGCTGAACTTCTTGGAAGGCAAGAAATTTGGCTCATATGGCTTAGGACAGTTCCGAACAGGCACGTATCCAGGAATTCCTTTCGGGGGGGGGGAGGGGAGGGGGATGAACACAATTTTTTTTAAGGGGTATAGATAGAACCTCACAATTATATGTTTAAGGTCAGTGGTGGCAATTTGGTTCCAAAACCGGGGGGTGGGGGCAGTGGCGTACGCAAGGGGGGGGTTACCGGGTTTAAACTCCCCCCTTGAGCTTTTGAAATATTATGGAAAATGCTGTAAAAAAATTAAAAATGGCTAATTTGTCACAGTCAAAGATCTGCGACAGTAATAATAATAATAATAATAATAATTTGAATTATTATTTCCATGCAGCATGAAGAAAAGCACAACATTCCAAACACAATCTAAGCGGCCGCAAAGTTCAATTTTGCAATTTTTTTGCAAAAACTCGCGCAGTGACTTTCGCGAGAATTGTGAAAATTCCTTGCTTCGTCCTTATTGTAAACGTTCTTCCCGGTACTGATTTCACATCCCCTTGTGAACTCTCAAGTGATGCTGAGTCTATATCCACATCATTAAATAATGTTGAAGAAGTGCTTTGTGAATCACCTAGAAGTGATAAATGTGTTGGAATGTCTATAAACTTACTTTTCAACGAAAACATAGACTCAGTGGAATTTAGCAACATGTATTCTCGTGCTTCATCACCCTGGGCGAGTTCCATATGTAAAGATAATGTAAATTCCCCCGTGCATATAGCACTGTGCCATGAAGGCACACGTAGTGGTGTGGTGGGCCCCAAAGATTCTCGATCTCGAACTATTTTGCAGGTGATGTGATCAGCACCATGCTCCGGCAGCCTTCATCCCCCAGGGTTTTTCTCTCAGGTACCCATTGCTATGAGGCTGGGTGCGGAGACAAGGATGGATAAATTCCAACCAATTCCGGGAATCGAACCCGGATATCCCACGAAGTTGTCAGACTAGACCAGCGTGGCTCCTTGAATGAGTTTCATATTTCGATTATTTCAATAAATTTAATATATTTGCTTGTTTTTATGGATTTTCTTCACACTTAAAATGTCTCACTTATCATATACAAATAACCGTTGACTAGAGAATTATTTTGTAACAAAGAAACAAAAGAAATGTAATTTTGTTCTATTTCTTTCATAAATAGTAGCTGCATTAGTAGTAATTATTAGTAGTAATTAAATTAATTAATTAATTAATTATAAGAATTATTAATTAATTTATTATTATTATTAATTAAAGTATAATAAAACAATGGTAATGTGAATTTGTAGAAAGTTTTCGAAATAACACCCCCCTTGATGAAATCCTGCGTACGCTACTGGGTGGGGGGTGCAAGGAAAGTTTACTTTCTCTTGTTAAACAAGGCTTAGGATTAAGAGGCCATAGTATGGAGGCAAAGAAATGGGGAGCAACTAATTCGTCACCACTGTTTAAGGCTGTGATTTTAATCAGAACGTGAAATCGGAACATTTTTTACCACTCGTCGACTCCTCAGTTTCCATTAACCTTGTGTGCCGGAACCATCTTAGTATTGTATGTTCGTCCATTTCTTCTCATCAGGCATCAAAACATCTGTGTACCAGGTAACCAAAAGTGTTTTACGAAGCTGTTGCACATGCACGGGATGGACAATCAAGCCGCTCGACAACACAAGATTCAAACTGTGTGCTGCGAACTGGACGCAGACAGTTCTTGAATATTTCTCTGATTCGAGCCTGAACACCACTAATGTGTCTTGTCCTCCCATGTTTGCAGCTCTTTTACAAGCCGAAACCCACCAAATTGTTCATTCAGGCCTAAGCACTCGCAAGTGTTCAAAATTGTCTGTCACAGCTTCCGCTAGTCTTGTCATATATTGGCACGAAACAAAAACAAAGGATGTCTTCTATAGAATACAGCTGGATCGCGAAACAATTATTGCACAGTGAAAACCCTTCCGTTCCCAACACATCTAATGTTTCTTCTCCCAATATAATCAAATGCTTACTCATTTAGGTATCTCCAGTGACGTGCCCAAGGGAGGGTTGGTGGGATCATAACCCCATTTGACACAGTCCTTAAAAAAATAACGTAAAAAACAGGAAAATATGGCAAAATGAGGACTGACCACCAAAAATAGTAGGTATGCGTAACCCCTCTCCCTGCCGAAAATCGTTGGCACGCCATTCTTTATCTCGGACACATTTTTAAAAATCAACTCACCAGAAGTTTTTATAATTTCGTATTAGAGACTGAAGTAAAGCACCTTTAACACGAACAAATAAATCATGAACAAGTCCTTGAATTGAACACTTAAAAGGAAATGATGTCAGAGACAACACCATTTTTCTCATTGGATCCAAGGTTCGGTCAAAGAATTTCCATTTAGGAATGGTTCTAATTAACGAGTATTTATATCCTCAGTATATTCTAGAACGTTGCGCAGATAAACAATTTATAGATATTGCCAGTAGTTCGACTCCACTTATTCAAGAACATTCCCTCTCGCGCCTTCCAGAGATTAAAAATTACAACGAATCGCTCTACGTGTGGCGGTACCTTTGCTGTGCAGCTTCCAAATGCTGACAAGTCTCTAAATAGTGCTCAAGTTTGCTGCGACAATACTGAAAGCTCAAGAAAAGTATACGTGCAATATTATCAACAACAGGGTTATAGAACATTCACCGTCTTGCCTTGATAAGTATTTCTCCCCTTAAATTACCGTTACATTATTCAAGAAGCAAAAATCCTAATTTTATCTAATGTAAACAGAAATATTTCCTGAAGGTGCGTGTGATTCCCACCTTGGATACGCGCTATTAATAATAAGAGGGGTTATAGAACATTCTTCGTCTTGCCTCGACAATAATTTCTCCTTAAATTATCGTCACATTATTCAAGAAGACAAGAACCTAATTTTAACTAGTGTAAACTGAAAAATTTCCTTTCCTGGGGACGGGGGCTCGAGCCACCTGATTTCCACCTTGGATACGCGCTATTAAAATAATAAGAGGGTTATAGAACATTCTTCGTCTTGCCTCGACAATAATTTCTCTTTAAATTATTGTCACATTATTTAAGAAGACAAGAACCTAATTTTAACTAGTGTAAACAGAAAAATTTCCTGAAGGTGGGGGCTTGGAGCCCCCTGATTCCCACCTTGGATACGCGCTATTAAAATAATAAGAGGGTTATAGAACATTCTTCGTCTTGCCTCGACAATAATTTCTCTTTAAATTATCGTCACATTATTCAAGAAGACAAAAACCTAATTTTATCTAGTGTAAACTGAAAAATTTCCTTTCCTGGGGAGGGGGGCTCGAGCCACCTGATTCCCACCTTGGATACGCGCTAGTAACAATAACATGGTTATAGAACATTCTCCGTCTTTTCTTGATAATTATTTCTCTCAAATTATCATCACATTATTCAAGAAGCCAAAATCCTAATTTTATGTAGTGTAAACAGAAAAATTTCCTAAAGGAGGTGGGGCTCGAGCCCCATGATTTCCACCTTGTATACGCACTATTAACAATAACAGGGATACAGAAGATTCTCCGTGTTGCCTCGAAAATATGTCTCTCCTTAAATTATCGTTACATTATCTTATTTCAAACCACAAGAAACCAAAAACCTTATTTTATCTAGTGTTAACCGAAACCTTTCGGGGTGGCTCGAGCTGGCTCGAGCCCCCTAAGCCCCCTCCTTGGATACGTGCCTGGTTCCTAATATTTGTATACGCACACTACCACTTATGATAATATGTATAAAATATTAATCAGCAATTGTAATAAGCAATTAAAAGTGATCACCGTACATTTATTGTTGTCGTTAATTCTCGTGCCAGAGCAGTTGTTTTTATACAAATTTTGGCGACCTCAACTACACGTAAGCTAGATTATGAATACATGCTGTTATATGTCAATTCTCTTACCATCTTTTTACCTATTCATGTAATACAGTATGTAACATTCTTATTCGTACACACGGATTTTCAAAGAAAATGCTTTAATATCTGAAAGGAAATACACTCTTTTGAAATTGTTTCTTTACAATTCAATAACTAATATCATTAGTTATAAAATCTTACCCAAATTCTGTACAACCAATGACAATCATAAATTAAATAAAACTGAGAGAAACATGCCATTTTTTGTACAACTTTTCTATTCGTACACTTAATAATATAAAAGAAAAAAGTATATTCAGAGCAAATTCACTGACAGTTCTAATACTTGGATGTGTATCCTTTGGCTTGACACCTGTTCTTCATAGAATTAACAAGTTTCCGACATGTTTCAGAGCTTATTTTATTCCACTCGGCTTGCACAACAGTTTTCAACTCTTGTTTGGACTTGACGCCTGCTTTATGGACTCGCCTCTTCAAAATTGCCCATATATGCTCAATGGGATATAAGTCTGGACTTTGAGCTGGTGTTTGTAGTAGTTTGGGCACATTCCATGTTATGCTTACTGTCATTGTCTTGTTGGAATCTGTAGTTAGGCGGCATGTCCATTTTTTTGGGCACTCTGCTTTACATTGTTCTTCAATATGTCCAAATAGACATATGCATCCATGATACCATCAATAAACTGGATGGTACTAACACCTTTGGACAACATACAGCCCCAAATCAGTAATGACCCACCACCGTGTTCAACTGTTGGAACTGTGTTAATGTGGTCATTGTCTTTATTTGATTTTCTCCAGACCCTATTTATCCCATCTGACCCGTATATAATAATCTTGGACTCGTCTGACCATATGCCACTATCCCAAAATTCCTGGTCCTTGTGGATGTGCTCTTTCGCAAATGAAAGTCTATTCCTGCGATTCACCTTATTTACATACGGCCTCATTCGTGGTATTCTGCAATGATATCCATGCTTCCACAAGGCACGTCGGGCAGTTTGATCGGACATCATCTTGCCAGCAACATTTTCTACTAACGGTCGTAACTGAGGAATACTGTTAGTCGGGGGTTTCTCGCACTCTTTTTAAAATAAAGCGTTCATCACGTTTATTCAACCGTCTCTCTCTTGGTTTTCTCGGCACATTCTGTGTTGAACCTTCCTCTCTAAATTTGTTTACTATGTATTGAACTGTGGAGTGTGATTTAATAACTGTTTGTCCAATTTTTCTCAACGAATAACCTCTAAGAGCCAAATTTATAATAACATCCTTCAGATCGGAACTAAGTTCCTTCACCTTGCCCATTTCGAACACGCTGATAGATAGACGATAGGCCTACAACAATACCTACGCCAGCATTCCGCTTGACGGGGAGCGCGCCTGCATGTTCAAACTTGTTACGAAGTTGCAAACTGCACAAAATCGCCCGAATAGCGGTGGCGCTGTATGCGAGGAAGATTGAAATTCTTGCCTGTACGAATAACAATGTTGCATGAAACAGCGTGTTTGTCTCTTTTCACACAAATTATATGCTCTGTTTATACACTTTGAACATACATTTTTATTGACATTTGTTGGTGAAACCTTCATTAACATTAATTTCCAGGTACATATGAAAATGATTATATTTACTAGTAGATATGACATTTTTTCCTTCGGAAATTCTATGTGTACGAATAACAATGTTACATACTGTAATAATAATACAAAATTAATTAATTTACGTATTTAATTAATAATATTGTAATATTCCCCGAAATGCATTTCTAGTTGCGTGACTATGCACAATCTAAGACTCCCTCTTCGGAAGTTCTATCAAACTGGTACCTATGCTGGTACCTCAGGAGAGCAGAAGAATTAAATGTGCACATTACAGTACATATTTCTACCAAATCTTGCCTGCCATGAAGGTGCTAGGTTCCCGACAAAGCCTTGCTTATCAATGGTGTCCCCGAGACCTAAGTTTTAGAGCGACATTTAATTTTGATAGGCGTTTTCCCTCCATCGTTTTTTACCATGGTAACAAATGAATAAAGCCAGTGATCATTGTTCGCCCTGCAAGTTTTGACGTAACATTCTTGACAAAAGGTAGAACGTTCTGAGCCTTCGATTGAAGAATATGTCGCTTTAGAAAGAGCAACATGTTATCTAAAGCAGAACAGAGAAGTAACTTCAGAACGTGACAAAATGGTCAGTCAATTCCCTGGATTCAGCCAATAGCAGATAACGGTGTTGGTGGTTGAAATTGTCAACGCCAATACGGAAGCAGATTAACATTGTCAAAAAAAGTGTTAAACTTGGAAAGGAGATTAGTTGCATTTTATGTTGATCTCAGAGCAGGATTCCAAAGGTGAAGCAATAAGGAAATGCAATTAATCCATTACATGGCATTTCTCTGATTGCACGTAAGACACTAACTGTGTAAAGGACGTTCACCTGAAGTGGTGACAAAATAAATCAGCCTGATTTAAATGCCAATAGCTTTTTATGCTACAAGACAGTTTGACGCCGTGTGTTGCAGCAGTGTGATAGTGGCATAGTACGAGGGTAAATCAAAAAGCCAGTTACACCTCTCTGTATAAAACAAAACACATTAAAAAGGAAACAATATTGGACAAAAACGTATGAACTTTTAATATTTTTGGACATAGTCAGCAAAGCACAAGCACTTTTCGCATAGTGTGACCAGTTTTTCGATTCCTTGTGTGTAAAAAATTTCGTCCAATTTATTTCAGCCACTTCGACACTGCTTCCATCTGACGCGAAATGCTCACCTCCTAGGTCTTATTTGAGAGGACCGAAAAGTTGGTAGTCACAGGGTTCAGTTGACTTGCAATCTCTTTAATTTTCACGCGGCAGTTGGCAAGAATGATTGCATTCACACGCCCCACGTTGTTGATGTTCTTCACAGTTGCAGGGTGCCCGACACGCGGTTCGTCGTTCACGTTCGTTCTTCCCTCTTCGAACATCTGGCACCATCTCGCGATCATAGGGCGTGACGTCGATTTATCACCGTACACCTCGACAATTTGGCAATGGATTTCACTCCGATTATGCCTTTGTGGCCATAAAAATCGGACTACGGAGAGCACCTCAATACGATGCGCCATACTCACACTGTAACTGCTCGCATACTCAACCAGCTGCAGCACTGCTTCTTCGGGTGTGGTGATAAAACATTCTGTACAGTGTTGCCACCAAGCGTGATTATTGTATCTCTTTTAGTGCAGGGACACGGCTCGGGTGTAACTTACTTTTTGATTAACCTCGTTGCGTGTCTAAGCGGAAACCGACCTTACAGTGTTAAGGAGAAAGAACGCCGTTTCACTCAAAAGTACATGCTTCGCTTTGCTCGTGTTCAAATGGTTATCAAGCTTTTATCTAAGAAGCACCCATTGCATGTCAGGCTTTATCATAATTGAAGAAAAATTCCTTCAAGCCTCAGGAAGCATACGTGACAGGCTTACTACAAATGTCACGTTCAGGAATATGTGAGCTTGACTTTGGCGTGTTGGTAGAGCTGCACGGAAACACCGAATTTTACCTCTTACAGCAATCAGACCGTCTTATTTTTCTCGATTTCAAGTGCAGTGTTGTCCCCGGTCTCATGCAAGAAAAATAGCGGTACAAATTCATCTGGCGTCAAAAGGGAGTATGGGAACTTATGGGCTTGTATTATTTATTTTTAAACACTATCCTCTGTATTGCCAGATTTTTTAGCCGAAATCTGCTACCTTGGAAAGGAGAGGGTAGCAATGCCAATCTCGCAACATGTCGAAACCATACATACATGTCAAATGGACCTTATTTTTTACTATTGGACAATAGAGTTGCATCATTTAACGAATTCCTGTAGTTCCTATACGAGCAAGCTCACGCGCGCGCATATGTGATGGTGTGTGATTGTGTGTATACGAGATATACAGGGTGTTCATAAAATCCAGGTAACATTACAAAATAACATAGCTCGGAATGGTACCGGGACTTTATGAACACCCTGTACAGTGAATTCATTTTGGCTCGGGGCCGAGATAGCGCGTGACTGCAGACGGCGAGGCATGGCACAGATGCTGGCATTTTCGATCTGTAACGTGTCACTTATTTTTACGCACATATCTTTAGCATCAGCATTACATCCTGATAATATGATTGTTCTCATGACGAAAATATGCCAAGAGTACACGGATCCGTGTACACGCACACAAACACACATCATATTGAAGGCCTTGTTATCAAGCTTTTATCCCGTAATCTAAATAAATATATTCCACGGTGTGACATAAAGTATTAATTTTGCAACTGCATAACATTTAAATTCCGGATTTCTTGTTTGATTTATTTTACTTAGCTTTTCTGCCACTTTTGGCTAATCGTGAAGATGAGGATGAAAGATGAAATTCATGAAAGAACAATCACAAACATGCACGAAGAGGACACAACACATGTATCACATCACAGAGGATTTTACGGACTGTGTGTCCAGGCGCCATAACCTGTGGTGCGAGAGGTTCCGAATTCAATTTCCTAAAGCGCCCGAGGCCCCTCGCTTCAGAGGGCCCCGCGCCAGATAAAAATAATTGTTTGTGTACGGCTTATTACGATCTGGTGCTTCCAATTAAGATACCAGTCTGATATTTTCTGACTTCATGGATTGAGTTTGTTTGAGTGTTTGCGTTAAGTCCACTTTTTGCACAGATAGGCTAATCGGCACGGGGCCTACAGTTTAAAGTGGAATGCGAACCACTGTGTGCCTCCACCGAGCATCGAACCCGTGACCCCTTGATTACAAGGCAACGACGTTACCACTACGTCATCGGGGACTTCATGGATTGTTTTGATGTACTTAAAAAATAGACAAAATTATTGAAATCCTATTTTAAGAAATATACTACATACAGTGGCGGCGATTAGGGGCCGAGGGGGGGGGCAGTTGCCCCTTACTTTTCGCAATTTTTGCCCCTGTACTGTGCTAATCTTTACCTACAAAGTGAAATATACTATCTTTGGCCCCCTAGTTTTGGCACCTTGCCCCCCCCCCCGTTTTTGGAACCCAATCGCCGCCACTGACTACATAAAAATCGTGTTCAAATATTTTAATCAAAAATATGCACTATTCGTATGCACTGCTGGCATGCATAGGTAATTCCATAATGAGACTCCTATCTTTGTATTTTTTTTTTAGCATATCGACGGTATATTTTTATTTTTCCAACACATCAGAATTTTTGTGAGGAGTTTTGAAGCAATGGAATGGTGGTGATACGCGCAAGGTTAATGTTATATCCTCTCTACCCTTTTCGAAAATTCCGAATATTGTACAATGGGATGTTTAAGCATTATCAGGCAAATTATCCACTACTACTTTCATTAAGTTTACTCTTGCATCGTACGCGTTTTTAAGGTAACAAGATGGTCCTTCGTGGCGTTTTGAATCAATTCTTGGGCCTTTAATTATGTAAAAACAAGAGAATGACCATATATCGATGTGCAATTTGCCTGGTAATATTCGCGCATCTCACTCTAGCGTAATCCATGTGGGTAAGCCCTTGATTGATAGTGAAATGGCAGGAATCCCTTCCGTTTTGCGATTCTATAGGGTTAATTTGATTATCTAATTGCAGGGATAGCGCCAAGTGAGGGTCAGACTGACCCAACCTATCAAAATGATTTGATTGGATTTGATTTGCCTTATTTTACTTTGCCTTTTGTGCCACTTTTGGCTAATTTGCGAAGATGGGGATGAGTGATGATATGTATGATGAAATCGATGAATGGACACTCACAAACATCCATGCCCAGGCCAGGATTCGAACCCGGGACCCCTGGCGTCGTAGCGCGATGTGCTAACCACTTCGCCACTGGGGCCGGCGCTATCAAAATGGAATAGACAAATTTCATGATAGATAATGCATATGATTGTAACCTTCCTTCTTTAAATCATGTAATAATAACGTGAATATGAAATTACTTTGAGGTTGTGGCACAGCCTCTGATTAGTGGGGGGTGTGTAAAAAAAGCCTTGATGAAAGTTCAGTTCGGAAAGAAAAACCTAATATTATCTCACTGTTTTAGTTTTATTGTATATATATATATATATATATATAATTGCAGTAACATAGAGGTAGCAAACGGCGATAAAATTCATCTACACTATATTTCTAGATGACAGTATAATAATAAAATGGCATGGACGTCTGAAAAGGGGGAAGGGCAAGGATGGCACATCTCCCCTTTAGAAAACGAATGTCAACCTAAAAGTATATATTTCACACGTATAATTTGATTTCAGCCACAGTAATTTACATGAATTATTATAATGGGGATGCAGGAATGCGATAATTTCAAATTCAAGTGGTGTTTTTGAGGGGCAACACTAAATACCTTGCTTGCCCCTCTGTGGAAAAAATCTGCGGACGTCCATGAGGGGGAAATTGCCTCTACTTGCCCCCAACCCCCGCGCGTACGCCTGTGGGTTGTGCTTGTGGCCCTCATAAATCTTCTACAGCCATCCAGTCCCTGCCCACTATTGTCTAATTGTAACTTTAGATTTACTAGCAATAAGCTTACTAATTTATGTGCAAAGTTCGAAACAAATGAAGAGGCAAAGTTATTTAACTCAAATACAGATGATATTATCGTTGTGCTGATTGCCCTTGCATATACCTTATGAAGTGTTTCTATCGTGTTACTTGGGTCATCAATGTGTATAACAACTGCCAACATGTGTAGAAACTCACTTGTCTGAAGATTAACATTACAATGTTGCAACTGTTGTTCCCCGGCGTTAACATCGTAATGCAGCATTGCACTGAGCCGATATGTTATTGTTAACGCGACAGTAAAAAAAATTGCACAGTCGTTAAAGAGCGAGACTCGAGCAGCTTGGTCGCGTCGGCACTGCGTTGAAGTTCCACTGAACTAGTGACCTCAAAACTCCCATGACTTCGGCTGCACGTTGGGATTTGAAGAACTTACCAAGTGCGCAAGACAGCGGCACACTTAGTCGTCATAGTGGACGGATTAACGGTACCTCTCGCAGTAGATATACACAGTCAGTTGTTTTCAAGCCGCGACAGAAGTAGGTTTACGGATGATATCCAAGCCTTGTCAATAGACGTGCACAAGGTGTGCAAGGGCTATCTTGTACTCGATCGGTTCGTTGTGAAAAACCGTGTCGTGTGTGTGTGTCCATGTGTGTGTCTGTGTGTGTGCAGTGAGGGATAATAACATAATATTCGTGCTTCGACGAGTGGTTCGTTGCTGTGTGGTGCTCGATGATGACATTATTGACAACGTTTGGAATTGGAAAAGGAATGTCTACGTACATTGTGCCTTCGTTTTTGGTGATGCTGTTGCTGATTTTGGGCTGGAGCTCTACCGTCGTCGTCTCTGCTTCGCCTATCAACCTCTTCAGGGACACCAGCCCTTACAAGGGCTTCAGCGGTTTCCGTAGGAGCAACACCAGCCGGAGGATGGTGTATTTCAACGAACAGACCATTGCAGTTGTGGAGCTTGGTCCCAGCAAGCATCTGGAAAACTGCGAATTGATAGAAGTTTAGTAAGTACCACATTTTCTGTCAACTTCCGAAATCGGTTCCTCTGCAATTCGTTTCACCACCTTTTCTTTTTTAACCCAGTGACGACGTCAGAAAGACGAGTGCCATACAAGGGGCTGAAATATTTTCTGGGGACAGTCACATTTAATAACCCCATATATGTAAAAAGAAAATGCATGTTTGGTCTAATTTTTCTTCTTTCATTTTTGTGGAGCAAACTAGTCAATCGGGGGGCGTCTGCCCCTTTCCTCCTCTGGCGCCATCATTGTGGTTTCCAGGCCCGTAGCCAGGATTGTATTTCGGGGGGAAGGCTCATCCATTATCAGCAGAGCCGTCGCCAGAAATATTTGTAGAGGGGGACAGGCCATTGATAAAACTTTTTTAGTAGAAATAGTAATGACAATAATTATTATTACCACGGTTATAATTGTCATTTTACGATAATAACTATTATAAGTTATTAAAAGTAAACAAATTTTAATCCAAATTTATTGTTATTATTATTATTATTATTATTATGTAAATGGAGGAACTTTGCTACTCGATCCGCCGTATGAGTGACATTATTTTTCTTACATTTTGTACAGTTAGTGTACTGAAATTAATAGTTATTGTATTTTGTTATTAATGTTTACACATTCCATTAAAAAACAGACTAACAGTTAGGGGAAAATTTTACTCATAAAGTTGATAATGTGTGACCTCTGGCATAGAAAACTATATAAGTATTTTAGGAGCTGTGGATCCATTTATTATTTGCATTAAATTGTATAATATAAAATATAAGCTGGTTACTCTATTATACACTAAACTTTTTTCGATCTAATGTTTAATCATGCTAAGGAAGTTAAAATAATTACCACTACACGCTATTTAAATTACATATTTGTAGGATTTCGGGGTTGGGATTCAGCCCCCTTAGGCCTCCCCTGGCTACGTGCCTGGTTGTTTCCCTTGGAGCCTAATGGCAACTATGTGGCTGGGTAGTGAAGAAATGAATAAGCAAGATAAGTGTGGAATGACATCAAATGATAGGCAACTACTCTATGTTCGGAAATAGTGAGAAAGGACCACAAAATTTCGGTAGAAAGTTCTGCGGTTGCATTGGTAATAAATTAGCTGCATAATAAATAATAATTTCATTGATATGATTATTAACGTTATTATGATAACTTACACTGAGACAGCTTATTTGCAGCCTTCAAGTAATCGACAACACAAATGCTTAAAGAACAACAAAACAAACTTGTGTAAACAAATACATATAACAGTAATCTTGACCATAACGTATGTTATGGAAATGATCTCCTTATCAAGAGCAATGAAAGACACATCTAGTAAGTAAAATGACCATGCCTTTGGCTGAGGCTACAAGTCACTCAGTTCAGCATATATGGACAAAACACAGGACAACAACTCCACAAAGGATTATACTGGTTATTGTTATCTTGCAAATAATTCCTAGGGGAAAAATGATACGGATATTCGTGGGTTCCCCTCAGCCAACCAACCTAATTTCACAAGCGAATGCTGGAGTGATATCTCAGTGAATGCAACAATTAAACGTATATGCCCCCATTTCCTATCTTATTTATTTTTCTCCTTTATCCATTTATCTCTCATTTATCCATCTTTCTTTCCTTTTCCATCTAAACTTGCGGTACATTTAAATTCGTTGAATAAGTCAATAAGAATAACAGCAGTGTCGATTTCTTTGCAAGTTAGTTAGCTTGTGGTCACTGGTCAGCGCATCGAACCGCATTGCCATTGTTATTAATTAGATTCACTAGTTTAGGAATTCTGTAGTAGTTCAAAGTTGCCTTGGTGGAGCATAAGGGGGTGACTTTCCCGTGAGCACCAAAATGTCAGTATCTCTTGCACGTAGTATACCCTTGACAGGATGCTTACAGACTAACGAGGCCCCGGCGCTTGGACCCACAACCACTATAATTATCTGTAAGGCTTGTGTTGTATCCTGCCAATGTGGGTTTGTGATTGTCCTTTCATCTAATCTCATATCATCTAATCACCATTTACCTTTATCGTCAAGATTAGCTAAAGTGTATGAAAAGCGACGCAAAAGAACCAAATTAAAATTAAGGCGACCTTGCTGCCTGAGCGCATTGACTAATCTACTCTCAATCTTGGCTTGAAAATTCTGGGTTCGATTCCTAGTCTGGACATTTTGTTATTCAGTTGAATTGAATTGAATTGACTTTATTGCTGGGTGAGGTTCAGCTGTTGCTGGTCTACCACCTAACCCCCAAAAATACATTGATTGATTTAGTTTATTTTACTTCGCATTTTGTGCCTCTTGGCTAATTTGCGAAGATGGGAATGAGTGATAAAATGGACATTCAGAAACAACCAAGCCCGAGCGGGATTCGAACCCGGGACCCTTGGCGTTCCAAAAAGTACAGATTAAAATAAAATTAAAATAAAATTCAAGTACAAAGAAATTGAACAAGAAATTACAATAAAATACAAATGGATTAAAATCCCATACAATAGAACAGATTAAAATATAAATTAAAATGAAATTAAAGATTACAAAGAAATTGAACAAGAAAGTACAATAAAATACAATAGGAATAAAATCATATACAATGGAACAATATTAGCAGTGAATTTGATAACAAAGTAATTGAAGTCGAGAAAGATCTTCATCAAAGATCTTCGCGATTAACTCAAAAGAAGTAAATAAGTTACTTAATAACCTTGTCTATATAATGGCCATTTTGAAGAATTTGGGATACAGAAGGATCTTCCCCATCCCAAAGTTGACGCTTATGAACAAAATTATATCACCAAGCTGTTAAAAACGATAAATTCTCACAAGTCATTCGCACGATTCAAGGTTTTATGTTTTGTTCCTCATTGCATTATGTTACTACTGCTCTCAGAGCTGTAGTGGTTGGAGTAATGTCCTGGAAGGCACAAGTCATCAATGATTTCCCTGTCGAAAAGTATGCAACCTTGTGAATTAAAAAAAAAAAGACACCATTCTGAAAAGGAACAACAAATCGAGCCGTGACAACAGCATAGCATGTTGATTCCAATTTGGGATAGTGTTGATATGTTACATGTGTGTTGACAAAGAACTTGTAGGTATGTTAGATGGACATTAATTTTGAACTTGGCAGTACGAATTTGGTTAAGTTTTCGGTGTTACTAGTTCGATAGATCTTTTTATAGCTCCTTTTGTGTATGCGTTTGGGTTTTCTTTAGAACCAGGGGAGGTGCCAAGGGGGTCGAAGGGGTGCCACAACCCGTCCTGCACCCTTTTTCCAATGCTCATTTTCAACCGAAAACACTTATATTAACTTTTACAGTGTCATATTATGAGAGCATCGAAGGTTAGGTATTGAAGTGAGACTGCTATTATTGTATGCAAAAGTCAAGCCATTGATCCTAATATGAAAGAGAAGTCACATATATTTTCTTATATTGGGGACAGTCTCTACAAAGATCAGCGGTTTTGTCTTTCTCTCGTCAGCATTGTTTGATTTGATTTGGTTTATTACACTTATCTTTTCTGCTATTTTTTGGCTAATCGCGAAGATTGGGATGAGTGAGCGATCATATGATGAAATTGAAAAAGGGACGCTAGCAAAGGACACCCATACACAGGCCGGATTCGAACCCGATACCCTTGGTGTCGTATTGCGCTGTGCTAACCACTCTGCCACGGAAGTCGGTTGTCATTATTGTTGTAAAGAATTGTTTCCTCGTTTGTTCATTCAGCTGGCGCATTTGTGGTTTTCGTATTTGCTACCTACTTGTTGTTTCTTGTTCCTGTCTCAGTGTAACAGAAATTTCATTGAGTGATCTTTGTGACTGTCCCTTCGTCACTCATCTTTATCGTCTTGATTAGCTAAAAGTGGCAGAAAGACAATATAAAATATCAAAAATACAAAATACCTTTTCCCTGATGACGAAGAGCCTTACGACAGCTAGATTTTTGTGTTGGTTCATAAATCAGGAAATCTTACGGAAATGAATGCATATAATGTGTCAGTACATAATTTCTGCATTAGCAGAGCAATTTTCGGAGTAAGCATTGAGAATTGAGGGGATTGACGCAAGAAGAACCTATCCCACTTTTCGGCGAAAAGGATATATCAAGGCGAATTCGTAAATCCCTCCGGAGTTTCGAACGTTTATAATGCAAGAACTCTAACACATACAGCAAGATGGTGCATATCACTACATAAAGAATCTCTCCAAGTTTGCACTCGTAATTGGCCCCATCACGTAATTGTAGATTTAGCCGCTAGGTGGCAGTATAACGCAGTTAACGCAAACATTGCGTGCACTCATGAAGACAAAGCGTTCTGCGTCCTAAAATTCGATAAATGTGAGTCCGTTGTGACGGTAGAACGGAGATTTCGTACTAAATGTCAAACAGAACTACCTACAGACATGACAATTCGTGCGTGGTACATGTTCAAGAAGGCTGGTTGCTTGTGCGATGGAAAACGAAGAGGCCAAAACGTGTATGGCAGGAACTTTATTTCAGGATTGATGTCTGCCGCGTCACCAGGGGTGCACATATCGAGCATCTGTAAGGTACACACCAAACTTGGAGAGATTATTTATGTACTGATATGAACCTTTTTGCTGTATGTGTTACAGTTCTTGTACTATACAAAATTCGAGACCCTGGAGTGAATTATGAATCAACTTGTGTACATACCTATATCCTATGTGTATATTGAAAGCTGGAAGCTGATACCGTCTATAGGGTCAAGTGCCCATATTTCGGATACTTAATTTCAAATTAGATTTTCACTATCTAAATGTAAACAAAATAAGCCCTAAATGTGTTGATAAACATTGAACATATATTTATTAATGTTTCTGAAAGTTATATTAACATATATAAGAAATACTTGGTATATTTTATGAAACAAAGAATTGAATGCATATTTTTAGTCTGACAAAAAGGTTGGCTAATGTCGGATAGGGTATTTCCTAATTTCGGATAGGGTAACTAATGAGTATTTGGAAAGGGTGCACAATTTCGGATAGTCGAAATTAGGTAGCCGTGTAGCATCCGAAATTAGGAAACCCAGTCGCATATTCAATATGGCGATTCTGTGCGTTCCCCCTCTGAAATAATGTGACTGAAACTACGTAATAATGGTTGCTGAATCTCTCAAGATTATATAAAATTTAGACAGAATTGAGTAAATACTAATCTTCTAGTTGTAGGCCTTAAGTTTGGATGGTGAAATATTACATCAAAACTCCGGAAAAGTCAGAATTATCAGCCACACAGTAAAGGAACATTGCTCAAGGTCACGCACAAGGGTGAAACTGGAGGACGAAGTAGCGTGTTAGTTGGCACTACCTGCACTTCGGCGCTGCTGTTCTAAGGTGGAAATTTCTTGGTATCCGAAATTAGGAACCTATCCGAAATATGGACACTTGACCCTAGTATCTCGTGTGCAAACTGCAAGGTTGTGGCAAATGTAGAATGACTTCTTTTTGTTATAATCTGAGTCAGATATGGGTAGAGTTGATTTCCAAGTACTAAAGGAGGCTCTTTAAAGTTACTTGTCTATTTTTTTTGTGTGGGATGTGCCCGTCTTATATAAACCCCCTTCAAATTTGTCTCCATCGTGAAACAATTCTTGCGGTTCTACTCTCTAGTGTATTTCAGTGCTTTCACGTCACGAACAATTATAAATACCATTGCTGCCTGTAACCATCCTCTCAACCGTGTTGTTAACCTTGAATCGCCTTTACATAATCCACACAGTTGTTCATATTTTCCAATAACCTGAGGCAATGAATATCACAATAATTGTCTCGATGAAACTACGTCATGGAAGTTTTTTCAGTAATTGCTACACTAACAATAATAATAATTTCTCAATCCTGGAAAACCCCTTCTCTTAGAATCACAAAAGAAGAAAAAAAACAAATTCCACTTATTGCCTAATTATAAAGAAGAACCAGCTCCAGGCCATAATTTATTTTTTCTACGCATGCGTAACTGGCAGTTGTTATGCATCTAACTTGGTATGGGATAATTAAATGTCTGTGGCATTCATTTAGCACAGTAGACCTTGTACTCACTGGAATCTGCAAAAAGAGAAGGAAGAAAACTAATAACCCCATATTGCACGGCACCGTCTGTCCACTGCATTGTTGTTTATCCGCTCAATGTTGAGGAAATCTTAGAACAGCATGAACTGCAGCTGAACGTTAAATCCGAATATTCACTGGTCGAATAGGGGAGCCAAATCTACATTTTTGTTTTAAATCATTTTTTTCTTTTATGTGCCTCTGGTAATAGAAATAGAAAACGTCTGTGCATTTTGGAAACTTGCCAACTCAAACAAAGAATGCTGCATGAGTTATGATCTATTGTTGTACAATTTATACCGATGGCAGACAATAATTTTGACCAATTCTTCACTGATATGTGAGAATTTGTAGTTTCTTCCCATATTTCAGGACTCCGCCCACGGCATTTTATACTAGCCCGTATGAAACTTGGCACGGGTACTCTTTGCCCGTGCAAAGATTGGTAGTTCTTTCTTAATGTAGTTTTGAAGTTACAAGCCAAGTGAATAATTTTAAGTGTTGTACAGTCAACGGAAACGATAATAGTAGGCAAATTGTCCATCACTGTTTTCATTCTCTTTTATTGTACGAGTAAATCCTATGTTGTCTTAAGGTAGAGAATTATGTTGATGTGAATGAGATGGTGTCCTCTGCATATTGACATTTCTATTTCAAGCCATAATCATCACACTGTGGAAAAAGGACTGAATGAAAATGGTGATGGGTAATTCGCGTACTATTTCCTTTGCCGTTGGGTGTAAATACCAGAATTCTTGAATTTTAAATGTTAACATCTTTTACCTTGTTGAGGACATTAACGTGAAGAAAATGACAAAAATGTTAAAAATAATGATCATTTTCTTTTTAATTTACGGAGACCTTTTTAGAGGGTGCTCAAGTGTCAACCTCACTTCCATTCAGTCAACTCTGGACTGGTTTGTTGCAGACGAACGAGGCTTTAGCGTCTGGACTCTTCGCCACGTTTCTGTGGATCTCATGTCCTTGCGATTGTCCTTTCATCAATTTCATCTTATCATCACTCATCCTCATCGTCGCTATTTGAAAAAATGGGCAGCAAAGCCGGTTAAAATAAAATAACAAAATCAGTCTAACTTTACGTGATTTTTGTTACCAACAAAAATTAACTATCTTGTGATATCATCTATGAATGAAAATTACAAGATTGATATTTTAAACGTAATTTCATTGGCAAAGAAGACAGATATTTATGGAAGTAAGATGCGTCTAAACCTTACATATGTTGGTTGAAGATGATAGTAGGAACTGGGCTGTATCATGGCAAGGTACAATGATCAAAGGACGTACCGGAATTTTGCCAGTTGCGTCCATTTTGCAACGGGATAGGACTATCAACGAGCTCAGCAGAACTATGTAATTTAAGCAGTGTAATGTTGATTCCTGTATTTCCACGCTTTTCAGTACCTTCTGTACTGAAATAAAGAAAATGCAATTACAAGAAAGAAATAGCATATAGCCTACAATTTTAAACACTGAAAAAAAGGCTGAATGTCATCCTTTCGAAATAAGCTATGTAAGGAAACGACCTACGAAACGCTTTGTACAGACGGAGAATGTTTGGTGCCGTAAGACCAGGTCCAACGTATTGATCCGTTATAATTTACTCTTCCGTGCCCTGTTCTGTTACAAACAGAAAAGATTTTCAATTGGTTAAAATTCGCGTAATGCTTCAACCTGAAACCAGTAAGTGAGGATGTATCATCAAGAAATCTTGCTCGCCTTGAATTGGCTGGTGTGTCGGAAATCATGAATTGCTGCAAGTTATTTACGAACAAGACCAGAAAGAGCCCAACATGGGAAGCCCAATGATACAGGAAGCTGTTTTCTTGCAGCGCTGGCGTGCATGCCGGGACAAACAGGAAAATCCCACGGGGCGTTCAGATTGTCGTTTGTGTCTGTCTTTCTTTTCCCTGGTATGTACTGCGTAGCTCGAAGTTAATCCAGGAAATACTTCTCGATCACACACATTTTAACCTATTATTCTATTAGATGCAGTCTTGTAACAAAAAGAAATTAAGAATTATTTCTATTCATTTTTTTTATGTCTGATCATCGTCTTCTGCTATACTATAATTATTTGTACACAAAGCCTCAAAGAAAGAATTTTTTACTTGTGCAACGTATACGAGAGACGTTCTGCCAGTGGTGTAACAATCAACAACCTCAGGGTCCTCAAGGTTGTGCATAATGCTCTCAATATACATAAAAGGGTGCAAAATGGCCTTAAGTGCCGACGCATCCAAAACTTTTAATTCAATCAATCAATCAATCAATAATGCTCTCAAGGGAAAACGGTCTGGTTTCATCACTATAGGCGTTTTGTTTCTGCAAGTCATGGCACGTCAGCATTCTGCCCACAATAAAATTTGCACACTACAGTAACTCGGTTGAGAGTTACTGCAACACCTTCCTTACAGTCTGGATCTCGCTTCAAGCGATATTCACCCAAGCAGTCTGATCATGCCTCCGGCGTACTGAAAAATCAATCTACGCTGCTAGTATCCAAGCACTGGTGAAACGCTTGGATAAGTGCATTAGTGTAGACGAGGAACACAGAACACATCGATAAAAAAAGCCTTTTCCATTAGTCCGAATGTGTTCAGTCAGTCTGAAAAAAATATAACTTCCCGTTTGACTTGAATTAACCTCGAACGATCCATGGTGTGAAAGTGCACGGAAACAACGCTCCGGTGGCCAGAACTTGAACTACGCCCATTTCGCGATCTCAGTGGAGGTGGAAAAGCGTAGTATAGCTCAAGGCGATGATCTGGCACAGGCCCGTACCCAGGGGAGAGGACATGGGGACATGTACCTCCCTCTCCCCTCGAACTATGAAATATTTTAATGTGAACCCATAGAAACCTACGAAAATAACGTGTTTTTTTTTTAAAAAAAAAAAAAGATTTTGCAAGAATTTCGATTTTGTCCTTGCAAAAATGAATGAGTTTGTTGTGAAGAGGCAAGCTCGAGAAGTTTGCAGTCTGCAATATTGGGTAATTTTAGTTTTATAACCATTGATGCAAGACTACCAGACGTCCTAATTGAGTCGGGATAGTCCATTCTTTTCATTCCCTATCCCCACCTTTTTCGAAATTCAGTGTTGATGCGAAAATATCTCGTTTTTCTGTAAACTCACATTTAGACACGTTCTTATTATTTTAATAATTATTGCTAATACGAATCATTTGAATTATATATATATATATATATATATATATATATTAAACATGCTGCATGCAGAACACTGTACTATTCAAAAACTTCTGAAAATTTGATGTAAATAATAAGCACCAAGTTGTATGCTGTGTGATAACCTTTATCTGTAAGCGACTACGTGTTGTTGTCGGGTCGGGTGGAGGGGTGTCTATCGGTCAGTTCATTTTTCCCGTTACTTTAGACCATAATATTGCAACTCTACAATTGTACAGTGGATCCATAAGTATTACCAAGCAAATTGTCCATCACCACGTTTACTTCCTTTGTTTTATGCGATGAGAGCTTCAAGAACTGACACAAAACACCAAACAATCTGCTTTCAACCTCGGAACCAGTTTACGTAAAAATACAGTCATTAAAAATACATAGGATGAAGATAAAGACCAACGAAAATAGTCATGGACAATTTGCTGAGCAATACTTATGCATCCCACTGTACGATTAGCTCTAGCTGCAATACTGCCATAGCATTGGTGGTCATCTAATACTCCCAACAGCATTTCGTCAAGCACCGTGGCGTGCTATGACTTCAGGGGTCCCAGGTTCGAATTCCGACCTGGGCATGGGTCCCGTCATCAAATTCATCATATTATCACTTATCGTCGCGATTAACGAAAAGTGGCAGAACAGCTACGTAAGAGAACCTAATTCAATCAATCTAACAGCATTTTGGATCTTCTCTGTTCCACATTTTCGGATCTGCCTACCTCCCCTTAAAAAAATCCTGGTTACGGGCCTCATCTGATACCTCAACTTGTAGCAAAATTGGCGCAAGTATCAAGGACTGGCAGTATCAGATTTCAAGCTCGGTGTTTTAACAGTTTAAAATGACAATTTTATATACAATTTTTAATTTCATACTCGCCCTCGCATTGCGTTGTATGACAATAAGACAGACAATTTTCTTCTTCGCTTGATGGCTTCATTCACCATTACAACCATCCTCCCGCGCTGGTCGCTCCATTAGATGTGGGTATTCCACAAGATACCAGAGTGAGCAAAACAATGTTGCGAGACACACTAAAAATTTTGGCTCTGTTTAGACAGTTAGTTCAGTGCTCTTAGGGCATCAGTTTCTGAAAAGCGCCAAAATGTCTAACAGTAACCCTTTCAGGACCAAGGGACATATTTGTCCTATACTTTAAAAATGCACCCAATCTGAGCAAATCAGCCTGGTGATTTAACTTTGTACGTAACGACCTTATATATATTCATATATATCTATAATTGATTTACATGTATAAGCTAGACATTAAAGTTGTTCCAAATTGACCAGAAATATCAGTTTTCAGGGTACTCTAAACATAGAAATTTTAATTTTTTTTATAAACATACAACTGTCGTCAAAAAATATATTGCCACTGATATCACCTGTGTACATGTGAAATTTATATTTCTGGTATTGAATCTGATCATTGCGTTTCGATAAATAGGTATTAATCTTTCTGTTATGACATAATTTTATGTGTCTCTATGGTCCGTAATAGAACATTACAGTTCAGGCAATTTACAGCAAAATATCTCATCGGAATTTACGCTAGTAGGAAGAGAAGTGTTCCATCAGGACTTGTTTGAAGCAGAAAGTGCCGACCTCCTTGGTGGAGTGTTTAGCACAGCACACTACGATGCCAGGGGTCCCTTAATCAATTTAATCATAACGTAACTCATTCTCACTGTCGCGATTAGCTAAAAGTGGAAGAAAAGTGACGCTAAATAACAAAAATTAAATTGTATCAAAATGTTAGATGTAATAACGATTTGGAAAATAACTAGCATTATAACCAGTTTATAAGTTGCAAATTTTTTATTAATATTATTGTGAGGAAACTATTAATATTTAAATGTCTTCGCACCCACTTACTGTAATATAAATAACTATAATCTCTAATAACATTGTAAGTGTGATCCATGAATTTTCATATGACCGTTCTTTTAAGGCTCGGCTGGACCTTTGGCATGCAAATGGGCGAATTTTTTCAAATTTTCCTCTCCATTCGAAAAACTTCTTGGATATTTCAAAATATGAAACATCACATCAGCTTAGAATTCCTTCCAGAGCATTGACGTGAATTCTCATGTAGTTTCTTTCATTGTTGTCTAGATATTATTAATAGTTTAATAGACTTATGTAATCACAAAACTATTGATATTATCTAGACAATAGTGAAAGAAAACTCCACGAAATTTCACGTCAATGCTCTCGAAGAAATTCTAAGAATGTTTCATATTTTGAAATATCCAAGAAGTTTTTCGAATGGAGAGGAAAATTTGAAAAAAAAATCGCCCATTTGCATGCCAAATGTCCAGCCGAGCCTTAATTTGTGAGTGCTACATTTCCCATGTTTTCAGTATCCAGTTTTATTATTTTTCTTGTAGAAAATGTTAGCATACAAGGATAGACAATACCTATTTTTCCAACATATGAATGCCACTCATCCAAATGTTTAAGAAGTTCCTCTAGTGTGATCTGTCATATCAAGAAAATGCATAAGGGATTCTTTGACCGCGCAACTGGCAACACTGGAACGAAAGCTACCCGCTGGTGATTTTTCTTCCACAATCGAGTATGTTCTTTCATCCGTGGTAGGACGTTTACTTATGTTATGAACCAGGAAAAAAACTTAATTTCTGCAGTGAAGACGGCCATTTCGTCATGCCAGGTGCGGTTTTTCTCCTTTTCTTCTTCTTTGTCATCAACTTTCATTTATGGTTGGGCAGCGACCAAGGAGAGATTTTGTTCAAATAAAAAGTTATCTTCCTTGCGAAAAGACTGTTAAAAAATGACCGATCTACGTTGGCACAGTGAGATAATGTTAATACTGAACATGAATGTTATTTACTTTCAGGCCCGTACCCAGGTTGTTTTTGAGTGGGCGAATAGGCGAATTTTCATAAATTTTCTCTCATATTATACACTATATATATACAGTAGAGCGTCGATTATCCGAAGTAATTGGGGGACATGGGTGTTCGGAAAACTGGTTTGTTCGGATAATCGAACTGTACATGTTTATTTGCCAAAAAGAAGTACTGTACAGTAAATTTATTCATAAAAACAGGCATCTCTTTAAGTATTACAAAGTAACGTACAAAGGCAACTTTAGTAGGAATATATAGTATGTGGTACAGTTCACTTCTTCACGCAGCAGCACACAAGTGGTCGTAACAGAGAACAGAAGGTTACTGTTTGCACCGTGAGAAGCTCTTCTTGGGGGCGCGCAATCCTTCAAACTGCGCGGAGCGGCACGCCTCAACTCTAAGCTGGCGCAGCTGTTGCTGTGAACAGCTTTGATACTGCCGCTACTTCTACAGCCAGTGCCAAACCGACAGAAGTGTGCTGATTGTTGAAACACAGCGACTGGCGGCTTGGCCGGTCAGCAGCGCCTTATGAAGGCCCCATTAGAAGCAATGTTCCGCCAGCGGTGGCTCAGTGCGGCGACTACTGTGGGAAACTTGGTTTGGGAGTGAGGGGGATGATGGACGGTAGGGTGGGAGAGTAACAGGTGCGAGCGAGTACACAGTTCGGTTAAGCGGTCGTTCGGTTGACCGACGTTCGGATAATCGACGCTCTACTGTATATATATATATATATATATATATATATATATATATATATATATATATATATATATATATATATATGTCTGTGTGTGGGGGGGTGTATGGGAAATTGGTTAGAGAAATTTGCTCATTTGCTACGAAATGTTGAAGAACAACATTTTTAAACCTATATGTATACAACCACGTGACAAATATTTGTAGTTGACCGACCCTAATATTTGTTTCTGTCAGACAGAGAGCGAAAAGAAAAATTTATGATACGGGTAGACTACATGTTTGCATAATACAAACAATTCAAAAAATCCTACGAAAAGCTATCGTAGTATGGGGTTGACAGATAAGTGTTCGCGCCTATCTTGCAAAGTTCCTGACTATTCCAGGCATTTTGCATAACTGTATAACGATTTGACATGCTAAAAAATAAGAGTTACACTTCAACTTTGTAAGTTAATCAAATTAATCACGTTTGTTGAACATTTTTGAAAATGAATGAAAAATAAAATGAAAGAACCTTTTTATAAGCAATATTTCCCAAAACGGAAGATTGTTGGGAAGATAAAACGAAACGTGTCTCCGGTTAAAAATTCTACCAAGCAAAAATCATTTAATTCCCCTGACTTTTCCAGGTTTTGAAACCTTTTTTTAAAAAAAATCATTTGTTTCCAATCACGTCAGTCCTAGCCTTGTTTTCCTGACTCCTCCAGTTGTCCAGGACTTTGGAGTAAGTGCGAACCCTGTAAATAAATTATCTGAAGGGAACAGCTATTTGACTTCACCCTGGCAGTGTGTCTTTTGGCATAATATTGTTTCTATGGCGTGTTTTCGCTTTTAGAATCTTATTCGACAGTAAAAATAAATGCCAGTGGCAACCAAGAAGCTATTAAATGGGGTTGCATACATGTGGGATAGAAAATGCCATTTTCAACGGCTCGTAGGATCGAATTTTTTGGCCTTGATGTCCTCTGCACACTGTGAAAGTTGTCTGTTGTACGGTCACACCAGTGTGTATTTATGTTCAAGACAATTACAAGTAGAAAAGAAGAAAAGTTGCAGTAAAGCAAATTCCGATTGACAGAATTTAGTAAATAATAATGTACTTAATTTCTTGAGTGTTTTGGACAAATAACAATACATGTTAAAAGCACTTCAGGCAATTTTTACCTCAAAAATCTAGCAACGATTCTGCTGTGAAATGGATCTTCCTATTTACATAATATTAATTAACCCTAAGCCATTGAGTGGTAGAAATGACATCAGTTGCAGAAAACCCCTGATGTTGGAGAAAGAAAACAAAGTTTTTTTATCCTTCTGCTCAGTGGTGGCGAAAAGGGATCACAGACCTTGCTGTGCGGGTAGAGAGCTAAATGCCCCTTATATGGTTGGTTTTGTATTGCAGTCATTGAGGAACCTTTCTTCCATAATGTAAAGAGTATAGAAAATTCCCCTCTATTCTAATTATGTGAAACATTAGTGACACTGTAATAGAAGAAACCATTCAACAATCAAGGGGTTCCTATTTGCCGAGTGCCAATCAACTGTTTTTGACTCATAAAAAGTTCAGACAATTTTAATAATGTACACAGTATTCTACAGAACGTCCTACGTAACCAGTACAATGTCTGTAGTGGCGAAAGAGTCTTTCTTCCCTTATAGCAAGTAGTGTCCGAGCCGAGACGAAGAAGTCGGGACATGGATTAAAAGGAATGGACTGTCCCGACTAAATCGGAACGTCTGATAGCCTTGCATCAGGTTATACGAACTAAAATAGCCCAATATTGCAGACTGCAGACTTCTAGAGCCTGCCTCTGTCCACAAAGAACCTATTCATTTGCGCAAGGACAAAATCGAAATTCATGCAAAATTTGAAAAACCGTCAACGTAATTTTTTTTAGGTTTTTATACGTTCAAATTAAAAAAAATCATGGCTCGAGGGGGGGCATGCCCCCCTTGGGTACGGACCTGTTTACTTTCATTAGCGACCCCTTGAGCACATTATAGCTACAGTTACCTTAGACAAATTATATGAGGCATTGAATTGTGCATTTAATGCTTTAGATAGCTATAAAAAAAATCAAAGAAGTTTCATCTTTATGACAGGAGTTCCAAATTTATGTAGTTGATCTACCAAGTTGTGGCATTCATAATGGCATCAACAGTTTCAGAATTCTATATACCAAAAAGATACAAATTTTCTCTGCATACAGGCTCGTACCAAAGTGGAGGACCAAGGGGTCAACCCCCCTCCCCTCGAACTATGGAGCTATAAAACCTACGAGAATAACATTGACGATTTTTCAGATTTTACAAGAATCTATATTTTGTCCTTGCTTAAATAAATGGGTTGCATATGGGGAGAGGCACTCTCCAAAAGTCTGCAGTTTGCAATATTTGGTAATTTTAGTTTTATAACCATTGATACAATCGGGACAATCCATTATTTTTCCTGATGCCGTTTTTTTTGGGGGGGGGGGGAGATTAACTTACATTTTGATATTGCAAATACGTATTTAATTTATAAATATATTCTTTTGTAAACATGTAATTATCATGGTTGTTCAGGGGTACTGACAAAAGAAAATTAAAATAAATTTGAAAATATTGTTAATACGGAATTTACAGTACAGGGTATCTATAAAAGAACTCCTGGGTTTTGAAGCTAAATATTTAATTAAAAACTGAAACTCAGGAAAAAGTAAATACATATGTTTGAAGGTAATGTTATCAAGTTTTGTTTACAATTTAGTAAATTCCAATGTGTGCCCCGTTTGTAGCACGGCAAACATCCAATCGATAATCGACTTCTTGCCACGTCCTGGCCAGCACGTCTGGGGTGATGGTTGCCACAGAAGCGATAATTCTTTACCTTAGATGGTTGACATCTTGAATTTTCTCCGCATAAGCCATGTTCTTCACATGTCCCCATAGGAAAAAGTCTAAGGGAGTAAGGTCCGGACTTTTTGGAGGCCATGGAATAGGCCCTTTCCTTCCAATCTACATTTCCAGTTTCTTTAAACGACTTAAGCCATTGACGAATGGTTTTGTCCGAAGGCTAAACACCACCATACTCGCGTCGAAAGTTCCGCCGTACAGTAATAACAGATCCAGTTTCTACAAGCCATATCACACACTGCGCCTTCTGTAGTGGCGTCGCCGTTGCACTGAACTGCACAGACTGTGTTCGGCTCGGCTCGGCCACTTCAAGGTCAACGCTGCGCTGCGTTGCCAACCTTTGTTGGAATAAACTCTAAACGGCGTGAATAAAAATTTATTAGTAAACAATATAAGCACGTTCCTTGTGAGTGTCCGTTCATCGATCTCATCAGATCATTCCTCATCCTCATCTTCACGATGAGCCAAAAGTGGCAGAAAAAGGGAAGTAAAATAAATCACATTTTCGGATCTGCCCCCCCCCCCCACACCTAAGAGTATACATACCATAAATTAGGTCTGGTATAGTGATATAACAGGCAATATTACATTATGTCGTGTATATTTCGATTTTTCTAGGAAGCATACAACTATACTTTGGAACTGTGCTGTCAATATTGTGTGTGGAAGGGGGAGAGGCATTCGATAATGATAACAACTATAGACGCACTGCGTAAATTCGCCGCAAAATTTATGTGTAATTTGGTATCAGAAAATGCATCTCACATTTGTCTTTTATCAATTATAAACACATGTTCCATAGGACATTGTCTTCTTAGTCGTTATCAGTCTGCGTTTACTGTGCAATTTATGTTGTTGACATTAAGTAAACTAGAAAAAAATGTTTTGCCATTTTTATAAGCTTGCAAGCGCAAATGTTAATCATGAAGTACCCATAAGCTTGTAATAAAGCAGTATCACATATACTCGACTTTGTATTACAGAGAAAGAAGAGCCAAATATAAATTCGGATAGTGTGGATATCCTGGTTGAATACAAAGTTCTACAGATATCTGTGGTTATACGTACATCATAGTGTACAGTGAGGTTAACAGGATCACCAAAGAATGTTTATTTATTGTTATTTAGTTAAAGTTTCATCTACAGTATTATACGGGCATTTCATACTGACACTGTATCGAGGGTAACAACAGCAGCAACAATAACAAAAAAGCAAAACAGGATGCCACAAGAAAAAATTACACCGTAATTGTTAACGATTGTCAAACTGTGCTGAGGCAAGAAATAACCTTGTAGTGAGATTGTGGAAGCATTTACGTAGCATTTATGCTAGCAAAAATGTTAAAGGCAATGATTTCGTCTAAAACTGGCTGTAAGTCCAGACGCCATAACCTCGCTAGTCTGCAAAATGCACTCCAGGGCAAATTACGTGAAAGGGAGGTTGATATTTGGATGTCTTCAGAAAGGTTCATCCCTTTCTGAACACACACAAACATGTCTGTTTTAGTAATAGAGGCATATGAAGGAATGTGAAGATAACGCCCCACACATTCAAGGTCTCAGCCCCTTTGTGGAGGTGATGTGATAGGCACCACGCTTCGGTCACCTTTACCACCCAGAGTTGCCTCCACGTACCCGGAAGTCTATTCCTCAATTATTGGAAGACAAACAACTTCTGACGCCAGTGTTTATAAGGATCGCAGTTTCGTCCTGTAAAAAAAATGTTATAATTCAAGCTTGGAAGTGACATTACCTTGATTTCACTTGGCAAACACTCGTAGGTTGAGCCAACGAAACAAGGGCCTCTTTAATATTTTCAGCACAAGTGCTTGACCCTGAAATATTCCACATTGCTCTTCTGGTGTACCGATTGCAAATGCATTGCCCCACCCGCACAAAATTCCATACTCTGCTTTCTTGCTTGCTATGTAGGTCCTCTCGACTGCCCTCGTTAACCGGCGAACTTCCGTTTCTCTTGCGCGTGAGCTGTATGACACATTGTAGTACTCTCCTACGACGACGGCGCAACGAAATGCCAAAGTGAAAGCAGTTACTTTCACCGGAGAAATATCTTGTCGTGAATCACAAAAAAGTTGAAAATGCCCTCAATGCCGAGAACCATGACTTCATGGATGCTGGTACGTTGGTATTATTCTGCAGAGTAAAAGACGTATCTGTGGTCACCACAAGCAATGAATGCCTCCACGATGGCGTAGTGGTAGCGTCGTTATCAAGAGGTCGCGGGTTCGAGGCACATAGTGGTTCGGATCCCACTCAAAATGTAGCTCCAGTCCCGATTAGCCTTACTGTGCATGAAGTGGACTTAAAAACACCAACTCAATTAATCAACCACAAGCAATGAACGAATTAAATTTTAGCATTTTGGAAGGCGGGTGAAGTATAGTACTACATCTATACTTGATTATGTGAACACAATTTTTGTAAGAATTAGATGGTTAAATCTTCCTGAAGGAAAGTCTTGGAGAAGAATCTATAATTTTGATTCTGTTGCAGCGGCGGCTGCTGGCTCTGGACTTAGGTGAAAGGCTAATAGGAAAAAATGAGGTAATGCAAAACACACAGTGAAACATCCCTCTTATCTTCGTCTTCCCAACGAGATAATGGGGTTTCTAGCAAAACACACACTAAATCATAAACAGGATTCATATTTCTCTTAAAACTGCACGAAAGGAAACGACACGGGTAAAAATACGCACTCAGTTCAACTCCCCGAAGGCAAGTGCAGTAGGTTGCTTTGTCTGCCCGTAGCTGGGGGCCTCCCCGATGGCGCAGTGGTAGCGTCGTCGCCTTGTAAACAAGGGGTCCTGGGTTCGATACCCGATGGAGGCACAAGTGGTTCGGATCCCACTTTAAACTGTAGGTCCAGTACCGCTTAGCCTTACTGTGCATAAAGTGGACTTAAAACACCAAATCAATCAATCAATCAATCAATCTGCCCGTAGCTCTGCAGTCACGTAATGGTAAAGCTCGCAGCCCATTCAGTGACGTCACGGTTGTCATGGCAACCAACGTAACACAGCTACCTCTGTGTGCATGGATATCACTTCCTATGTTCTTTTGAATTGAGCTCTCTTTATTGTGCCCCTTCATACAAGCAATTTTTCATGAAAAAGTTACGAGCAACACCTTGTCGAACACAACAGTCTTTGCATCTTTACATCTCTTTTTTGGCAGCTCGACGTTTCCACTGATTCTGTCCATAGCGAGTTTCGTTCAGAGCTACTTATCGACGCAGGACTCCCAGGAACCGCCAAATCGTGGGATGGTCGGTGGAAACATGGGACTGCATTTAGAATGATTATTGGTCTATAATTTTCAATATCACTTAAATTTCCATCTTTGTTTTTAATGTCTGGAATTATAGGCTATAAACATCTTTCCAAATTTCAGGAAAATAATCACATTGAAGAGATTTATTATAAAAGATTGACGGTAATAATAATAATAATAATGTCGGTAGGGTCCAAAACAAAAGATAGCCTAGGGACCTACATTTTATAACCCCTCCCCCTAGCTCGGCTTTTGATAAGAGCCTTTGCTGTATCTAATGTTATCCATAAAATAAATTGTTCCGAAGATAAGAACACTGAAATGCTTGTTGTTTCATCCGAACAATGGACTGTGGCAAGGTTCTTGAACGCAGTGTTTAAATTTAAACCTTTCTGTAAATTTGTTTATCTTAGGCTGAAAATGTGAGATAAGTTTTTGTTTTATTGCCGCGGATGTCATTGTGTTGGAGTTTGTTGCCCCTATGTGAATAGGAACTTGCTCAAATCTTATCATCTTGAGAACTCAGTGAATGAGAAATTCAGGACCATGTTCCGTGTTCATTCGCATTGTTTTAGGCAATGAGAAGTTCGAAAATTGAAAGGAAAGCATGCCATTATTATACAGTACCTCCCTTGGAAAAAAGAGAGTATTGAAATAATATGGATGGTATCAAGATGTGACGAGACATAACTTGGCAGTCTCGGTCTTATTTCGACTTGTAATGCCTGAATCGTTCTCAGTCTTGTCTCAATTTATAAACATTCATCTCATTCTTGTCTCGGTCTGGAAGGGCAAACAACAAATGCAGTGAGTGTATCACCTCATAAGCCCTCGGAAAACGGAATTTATCCTGAATATATGCAACCACGCAGTAGAGGTACACAATTGCCATTAATGATTTGATTTGATTTTTGTTATTTAGCGTCGCTTTTCTGCCACTTTTGGCTACTCGAGGCGACGAGGATGGATGATGATATGATGAAATTGATGAATGGATTCACAAAGAACACCCATGCCCAGGCCAGGATTCAAACCCGGGACCACTGGCGTCGTAGTGCGCTGTGCAATGGACGCTAGTGGATTGGCTTTGTAATTACAATAAGTAAAATACATGACTTATCTTTATATCGTCAGGCTAATATCCGCTTGTTATATTTGAAGAAATCGCACAATAAAGTAACTTTGATGTACATAACTTTCAACAGTTAAAATGATAGATTTTTATTATCAGTATTGTTAATAATCAAGATGAATGAGCAGTGGAAGCACAAACAATAAATTTATAATTCGCTTTCTCACACTAATCTTTTTAAAATTCAATACTGAGTCCTCACAATAGTTCATCAATAACCGTCTTCTTGTGGAAACGGTAACTTTGTGAAAGACTAGACAAAAAGATTCTCATTAAATTCGTACCTTCTCTTCATTTTTGTTTAATAATAACAAACATAAAATATAATAATAATCTGTGTATATAGTCAGTTTCATAGTAATTTTATGCAATGTCAGTAATTATACTCGTGATGCTTGGAAGCAAGAACATTTTCTTACTACATGAACAAGTTTAAACTTGGGAAATATATGTGTCATAATGTGAGAGAGGATGAAAATGTATATTTTCTTGCCAGGAATGCTACTGTCTACTGCTAGGGTTGGGCACTCCATGGCTCCCCATAAATTCGTACCCTGACTGTATGCGTCACAAAGGCTTTTGAAAACATACTTCATTGCATTGACGAGAAAATATTCAGATAAATTTAAGGAGAGGCCCTGATCCATCGAACCTATTTACTACGCCACTACTTTCAACGATGTGTTTGCACAGGTCTAGCCGTCAGGTTCTCTAATTGCAGAAATACTTGTTAAGTAATCTAGGGTCAAGAAACAATTTTCTCCACATTCCATTAAACACTTAATTTCTCCTTTTTTGTGCGTGTATGCTTCAGTGTCTAGTCATCCAACAATGCACATTCATCAACAACAATTAAGGATTACATTCTTTTCTCATTTGCTGTCATCTGGAATTTCTCCCCACGGGCGACAAATCATTGGCAACTTTCATTGTGAGGCTGTTACGTAGCTGTGGCTCAAGAGCGTATAGACTGGAAACTGGCTTCACATACGGTTTGCTCTCTTCGAACGTAGCGGTGAAAGCAGTTTCACCATGCGTGCAAAAAACCCAAGGACATTAAGCTAGTCTCGGCGAGTCCAACTTGTTTCAAGCTGCCCTTGATTTTCTTACAACCATACGGATCTAACCTGATGGTTTTAACTATTGAGTTACTCGCCTGAGCTTTAAAAAAAAACTAACTTGGAATGTATAAGAAAGGAGAGAAAATATGAAATTAGGCCATACATGTTAACCTTTAGATGAACTATCTAAATTTAAATCCAGATTAAAATATTCATCCCCATTAAGAATCTATCCGGCTATTCGCGCCCACAATAAGAGCAGCTACAACCTTATTTCAAACCGAAAATATCAATAAAACCAGTAAAGTACATCGAAGGGTCCTTGTTCCAATCTTAGCCTGAAAGAAGTGGTTCTTTGTTGATTGAATTGGTTTATTTTACTTCGCTTTCTCTGCCACTTTAGCTTCATTGCGAAGATGAGGATGAGTGGTGATATGATGAAATTAATGAATGGACACTCAAAAACACACATGTCCCGGCCATTCGAACCCGGGACCCCTGGCATCGTAGTGCGATGTGCTAATCACTACGCAACGGAGGTCGGCAAGTGGTTCTTTGTGAATGTCCATTTAAATTGTATGATTATTTTCCGATTTTTTTATCTTTTTTTTTTATCTTCTCTCCATTTATTATTATTATTTCAATATAATATGTATAATATGTACTAAAACAATTATATGCAGTAGTGGTGATTGCGTGCCAAAACCGGGGGGCAAGGACAGTTTACTTTTCCGTGTATACAAGGCTTGGCATTAGGAGGCCATAGTTCTGGGGAAAAGCGACAAGAAATGGTGTCCACGTCCCCGTAATCGCCACAATATTTGTAGCCTGTACTTAAATCGTAACTCTTGTATGTTATTGTATTAATATTGTAACTGCATATCGGAAATGTAACTTCCATGCATTGCAAACCTCGGCTCGTTCACGCAACTAAAGATTTTGAATTTGAAATTTCGTCTGGTCAATTTCATATGAAGTCATACAACATGCTTGCTTGACCATTTTTTAAAAAGTTTATTTTTTGTGTGGCGTGAGCCTCATATGTTGACAGTTCAGAACCACTGTTATTTTATTTTTACTATCACTGATTTGAAGATGGCGGGCATTTTTTTATCATGGCGCGCGTCATTTTTTCCATTCGTAAGCATCAGCGGCAACTTTTTTCTCAGCTCTGGTAAGTCCTACAACAATAAGACTAAATCTGTGATGTTAAGAACATTATAGGCTACAATTATGTTTTTGTGTAATTTACTAAATAATATTCCTTCATAATAAATTTTAAGGTCAAAATTGTGTATTTTAATCGCTCAAAATGACATTTTCGAACTTTTGGGGGGGGGGGGAAGGCAGTTTGTTTGACACTTGAATTTTTTTGTGCAAGTACCTGTGTACCAATAGAGTATGCCAAAATTATTTCAAGCTTGAGACTTTAATATTTTTTTTCTACAGGGTCATAAACATATACTTTTTGTTAAAAAATTCCAAGTTCAGGGTTAAATATCTCTGGTGGGCAGTTGTTTAAAAATCTGAAATTTGTACACAATACCCTACTCCATGACTTCAGTAAAAATTTTGAGTTTGAGATTCAATTGGTTTAAGAGATACAAAACTCGTGAAAAATTCAATATTTTGTATTAAATATGGTATGCCTAATTTCATTTCTTATTAACATTTTGTGTTGAAATTCTGCAAACTGTAATTTGGAATGTCAATCAACAACATTGCAATCCTGAAATGGATCTACAATAAAGTAAACCCCAGCTGAAGAAATCTCAGCTATGTGAGAGAATGGAGTGAAAGGCCACGAACTGCAACTGATGGAGGTCATCGGAATCATGTTCAGCCTGGGTTTTCTTTACGAGCATGAACAGCTCAAGATCGCACAGTACTGATGTATACGCATTCATCCCCATAAAATGCCCTCAGTTTCAGATGAATGTCAATTTGTAGCACATTTTCTGCGGTTAGAAACTCGATCACTGCTACTTCAGGCGCTTCACCAACATTGCATGGTTACATGCTGCCATTTTCCTCGCAATAATTCAGCACCCCCTGGCGATAGAAGTTTGAAACCTTCAATGGAGAAGCGGGAAAGTCTTATGTGTGCAATGTATGGTTGCTCAAAATCCAAAATGCGTTTACAAGGTAACAAAGAAAATAAAAACATAGAAAGCTTTACTTTTCAGCACGCCCTCGAATATATACTTTATTGTAGATCCATTTCAGGATTGTAATGTTGTTGATTGACATTCCAAATTACAGTTTGCAGAATTTCAACATATTTAATGCAAAACATTGAATTTTTCACGAGTTTTGTATCTCTTAAACCAATTGAATCTCAAACTCAAAATTTTTACTGAAGTTACTTTTCATGGAGTACTGTATTGTATAACAGTAATTATAAATTACAAGAATATTGGGTGGCGTTTAGGGTTCGAACCGAGGTTACGGCTAATTTTTAGGCATGGATGTTCTTTCAAGCTAGGAGAAATTAAAATGTACCATTAAAATTTGTCACGGTCCAAGATACGGCCGATGGAAAAAGACGATGACGTTCCCTTTTCATCGGTCTTCGTTTACAAGCCAAATTTACCATGAATTTATCTTGAATTTAAAAATCAGGAATCGGAAATCAGAAATCAGAACACCGGACACCGAAATAAGTTACGACATATTATTTAATACACCACTCTATACATACTTACAATTCCGCTCGCCTACTGAGGCACCATAAAAAAAAACACTGTCACAGACCACAATGCACCTGGTCTAAACAAGTGAGCAACGCGGACCGCTGATGGTCGGTGTTATATGCAAACACTACATTAAAGCACCCAAAGCAACGAATATGATCATGGTCTAGAGAGAGAAAACAGTTTCTCTCTGACCTACAAAGGTGCTGAGAATCAAAGTTTCTATCTGAAACTTTTAACTGTGAATGAATGTTCTAAAACTGTCTCTCTAAAATGTCGAACTGCCAAATCGAACTGTCTATTTTCACTCTAACTTTCCACTGCCTATGCTAAGTCCTTACTTCGTCTTTTCTTTCCGTTCTCTCTAGAATTGTCCTTCACTCTATTGGTCGTTGAACTTTTTGCTCCACCCACACGTGGTCACTTCTGTATGTAGGGGCGATAATCGTAACACACGGGGGTGATAGGGGCCATATTCGCGTAGCACAAAAACACAATAGCACCTTGTTTGAGAGCTGATCTCGAGGAATGAAAAGCATCTGTTCTAATTAATTTTAATGACTCTCAGCTCAAATTTTATCGCACACAACTCGGACACTTCAGTAAAGTTATTCCTTCCTTTGCTGTCGAAATTGCATCGAGGCGAGGATATACGAAGAGAAATGTTCTGGCAGGGTTGGAGTTCAAGATTCTGTGCTATTTACTCTTGTCAATCCACTGTCAATGAGCCAGACGGGATGGCGGCGATCGTGGAAGTTATGTGTCTCGTGGAGAACACCATGTGTGGGGCGATTGTCTAGAATCCGAGCCTGGCCACCTGCAAAATCTCACGAGGACAGACGATCTTTGTTCAAAACAAGGGAGAAAGTCTTCTTGGGGTTTTAAATTTTAAATGCCTGAAGTTCCAGGTGATTAGCTCCTTCTCGGCCGAAATCATCTTGATAGGCTCCATCTGGGCTGAAATTATCTTGACGTGAGCCAGAGTTTAGATTAATTTGTATGGGACAGATATGGGAGTTTATGGGAGTTTATTGCTGTTTCCTTCGCCTTGAAGTAGGGGCGGTGATATATGGAAGGCTTCCATGGGAACGAACGCTCGGCGAGGCAGCTGGGTTTCTTCTCAGAGAGCAGAAAATAAGATCTTGGGGGGAAAGCGTAGAAAGACCGATGGAGATTTGTAATTGGCACATGGTTATGGTAATTGGCACATCGGTTATACATCCCCCTGCTCCCGAATAAAATTTGCTGAAATGAAGGGAAGCAAATTTTTCAGCTATCAGTTGCATTGCCTCCTGCAGGACTTCTGATGTGTCTTGCCTCCCGATGTTAACTTAGGTCAGAATGTAACCCTAGCACCCGTAGACTTAAGTGTTCGGGTCACATCTGCCTCTTATGGGCAAGTCTGCCTGCCTCTCTCCTCCTCCCATAGCAGTAGTTCTCTTCTGCTGCTGCTCCTCCTGCCTGGATTGGCTCTGGGCAAGTGAGTTGCGCCCTTGATGCTTCAGTTGGTGTCCATGGCATCTTCTTCTCTCTTCTGACTGCCAACCCTGGTGTCGAGTGGTTCAGGAATACGGTCGGTGATAATGGTGTGCTGCCCTCATTGCCTAGTCGTCTTGGAATGGTAGCCTGTCCTGGCTTCTTCTTCTGTCATCTGGTCTCTCTGACTGGCGTTCCCGTATCAGCTGGAGAAATGTCCGGAGTCTCCTTGGTGCCTCTTCTCCTGCCATCTCTTTGGCTGTAGTATCTTATTCTGTGAAAGTTTAAAGGCATTAGAATATGCTTAGTTGAAAGTCTTAATTTATCTTCATGCACTTTCTTCACATGTCACAACTTCAAGTCTCTTTACCACTTTAAGTTCCTTGTCTTTGTGCACTTGACCACTATGTCTCTTGATTACATTTTATGAATAATGAAAATTACACAAAAATTTGTAGCTTCTACAAAGATAGTATGAAAATCAATACAGGATTAAATAGAAAATTACATAAAAATTTGTTGGCTAGTTTTGAAATTAAAAATTGAAAAATTACCAATACACATATTAAAATAAGAAAATTCCCTTTATTTCATATTCTTCATGCACCCTTCTCTTCAATTTATCTCATTGTTTTTAGCTTATTTCATATTTCATTACTTGGCTCAAGGCTTTACCAACACAAGACTATTTCACTAACACACTTCATAGGTTAGGCAGTATTTACTGCACGGGCATTCAGCCCCTTACATGTGCATACTTAAAACTATAATGGCCACTATGGGCAAATCTTCTGCTCTATGGAAGGGATTATGTGTGCATCATAGGCACATTCTTTATGCTATGTAAAGCATAGGCCTCCTTGGGCAAATTAAAATTAACGCAACCCTCTTATAACGCCAAAATCCTTGTTGTGTGTTGTCGGCAAGTGTATGTGGTAGATGTATTTATTCTGTGTCTTATACCTTACATTAAGTAAAATTATGCAACTTGAACCAGTTAAAATGCCAAAATTTAAATACTCTCCTTATCAACATAAAAACAAACCGTGAATACTCATTATGGAGATCTAGCCTCCATTTTCTCCTGATCATAGCTAAATGGTGCATGAATCTAGTTGTTATACAAACTTAATCCTTATTTTAATATACAGACCCAACTTATTTTCTCCATCATACATCACTGGCCGTTCAATGCCTTGGTTGGTCTGGTGTGTCTAGCCTATCAAATATTAACTATAATAGATCAGAATACACGTTTAGATAAAACATAGAAATAGATTAATCAATAATCAATTGATATTAATATTTCCTGTAAATATTGACAAAAAAATGAAAAAGAAAACAAAAAAACTACTTCTTCTTCTAAGTAAATAAAGGATTACATGGCACTATGACTGTGCTAAATAAACAAAATTATAAGTTTCACCACTAACTAGACATTAATAAAATGATAAGGTGACTTACTGAGTCACGTGTGTGCCTACATAATGTTGCACCTGACTACACAAGTTTACAAAAATTAGGATTACAAAATGATAAAAACATAAAATTTAAACACACAAAATATTAGAGGACATTATTGTTTAAATATAATAAAGAAGTTAATATGAGCAATTGCATGAGATTATTACAAACAGATGACTTAACACCACCTTCTGTTAGTTACATCATAAAAATCAAAAGATTAAAATACAACTATATTACAAGTGTATGCATGTGTATGAAGTTTTTGCTTTTTGGTCGAGTGTAATTGTTGTCTTACTTATTCTTAAGCAATTGTTGCAATGTGTTAGCCCCGCAGGGCTATTTTATGAGGACTACATAGTTAGGACCTAACTTCTAGCAGCCAAATGTCGACCTGTCACGTGGCTGATAGAATCCAGGAACCGAACACGTCCAAACCCAACCCGCATGTATATATAAAAGAGTCCCCCCCTTGAATCCGACAGCAAGATGATATGTCGATAAAAAAAAATCCCTTAAAGCCTAAAGAAGGCAAAGTGAAAATAAAATATGCTCCGCGCATGAAAACTGTCGAATTCCGCAATGATTAAGTCTAATCCATATTTAAAATCATATTTAGCTCACGCTGCCATAGCGTCTTATGAGCTGTTGGGAGGACAGGTGACACGCGGTGTGCTCCAATCTTCCTCTTCCTAACTCCTTAACTTCCACACCAAAAAAATCTTTCAAGTTACCCGGGGTATACCGAAAGTATTCCAAAATGGTGGCAAAATAAATTTTGGGTTCTAGTCTCCTTTGAGAATAGAAATTTCGATCTTTGAGGTTCTCTATAGCAAGAAATTAACCCTAGGGAGATATATAAAACGAAGAAGTTGGTCTCCCTTTTCATTATAAGTTTTTATTTATCATCAGGTCATCCGTCGCATTCAGCATGTACAGGTAAGCACGCATGCTGAGAAAAATATTAAAGTTGATGGTTGCAAAACCATTTATAATGAATTGTTACTCAGTAACTGTTATACTGTATGATTACACAAGTCACAGGTATGCTGGTTTAATCAGTACATCGAAGAAAGGTGATTTCGGAAAATAATTCCTCGGAACGTCAAAAATTTTCTAAAAAATTAGCTGGCAACACTGATTTTCACTAACTTTAAATGGTAGTTGGTTGCAAAACATCTATAACACTTATATTAAATAATTAAACAAGTTTGAAGTAGATATCATGAAATAAAAGTAAAATTTTTACATAAATTCGAAGTTTCTCGGTTTACGAGCCTCCGGTACGACACCTTCGTATAAAAACTGGATAATTAAAAATAAAATTATGCAAGTCCTGGTTGATTTTTTGTAATTTCCCTCAAGGGTAGTCTGTTTATGACTTCAGTAATTAGTTCTCATAAAGATCCGACTGTAATTAAGCATTTTATGGCTGATTTAAAATTAAAGTTCTCCGCAAAAGTATTAGTTCAGACAAAATTTGGATTTTTATGTCATAGTAGTTCAATTTTATGAAACAATACAAGATTAACTCTTTATTATTAAGTAATTTATAGTTTAATTGTTATTATTAAGTTCTAAATGTAAAAATTTGTTACAAAAATTGTAGCTTTTATGCTGAAAATTCATTTTAAGTGCCTTATTTAACAGCGTAACGCTTTTAAGTTTGGAAAATGAAAGATAAGCCAAATATTGTTTTAAGAACCAATTTTTAGGTTGAAGGAGAAATAAAGAACAAGATTCTATTTACGCCATCCTGAGAATCAAGTGTAAAAGAGTCTCCCAGCCTCCAGTCCTTTAAGAGGACTTCCCTTTTTAAAGTATGTGTGTTATGTAACATGGGTATCATTAACATCCTGTGGAAAAAGATCTGGTCTCTTACCCTTCAACATCCTGAGGTACAATGTCCTTTTACCTTCTGTACAGTGCCACAGCTTCATGTTTTCCACATGCTGATTGGTTACCATCTGGCCGGTACAGCAGTCCAACAGCGTGAACACGTCAACTCGCTCTTCTTGATAGCAGTAATAAGGTCCGGAGAAGGTATTGCAGTACTTCCTGGTTATGGCATCCAATAAACTACTAAGAAAGTGTGTTTTCAAAAAGATTAAGTTACCTACAGAGACCTTTTGCCTTTGGGACAATTGTGCATTTATCCTGGTATTTCTTTTGTTCCTTTCACCCGTGGTATTAATATTAGCCATGTACAGCTTATGTTCCCAGTTCATCTCTTCACCAGGTGGCAACTCAAAGTGTGCTTTTACTGCATTGTCAATGGGATAATTTAATTGAAGCTCTATGGGTGCAAAACCAGTGGAATGGTTGACACTTGCATTCAACAAGTTAACAATTTTGGTGACATGCTCTGGCCAAGCATTATGCGCGCCTTCACAGACCACTCGCATAAGGCGGTTCAAATCTTTGTGTATCCTCTCTACTAGGTTACTGCTCGGTTTGTATACCGGGGTGTAAGCAACCTTTATGCCTAGAGAGGCTAATGACTGTACATATTTATTCGCCTTGAACTGGACTCCATTGTCACTTACTATTAAATTTGGGATCCCGAAATGTAAAAAATAGACATCAATTAGCTTCCGTAGTATGCTGTCGGTAGTACTGTTACGTAATGTGTAAGCGGTTAGAAACCTAGTTTTTGCATTTTGAATAGTTAGTAAGAATCTTTCACCTCTCTTACCCTTTGGTAATGGGCCCTGAATATCTATGAACAAAACAATATCTCTACCTTCCATACTGTGCAATAACAGTGTTTGTCTAGGTGGGTGTGTGTTATCTTTAGTACTTTGACATGTAATGCAGTCTGCAACATAAGATCTGACATCTTTCCTCATATTTCTCCAATTATACAGTTTTAAAATCCTTCTCATCATTTTATCTACCCCAAAATGTCCTAAATTGTCATGGTAAGCTCTAAGAACTACTGGTACAAACGATTCTGGTATGCAGAGTTTCCATTCATTCAAAAAATGATAATCCCTAGTAACTAGCAAGTTATTTGGCAAAATTTTGTAAAATTTAAACCAATTTCTAGACCTGGTTGAATTTTCTGTGTGCGTACCATCCAAAAACTGTATGATAGGGAGAAGTATGGGGTCTTTTCGTTGCTCCGCAGCTACGAAGTCAACGGAAAAGTCAAGTATCTCGTTACGGAACGGTTCGCTTGTGGCATTTATATGTAAGTTTTCAGTTTCTTTACTTTCAAAAGTCCTGCTTAACAGGTCTGCCAGACCATTTTCTTTGCCCTTGCAGTAATGTACTTGAAACTGGTAGGCTTGCAACTGCAAAGACCACCTGGTTACAAGGATTATCTAAATCCTGAGTGCCTTCAGCAAGTGGTAGGGGTAACAATGGTACTACTTTACTTCCTTGTTCTGTGTTTAATAACAATTCTCTTTCCTTCAGGTCTAGCTTAGCCTCTAGTGCAAAAAGTAAATCCAACCCAATCAAAATTCTAGCTGGTAGTTCTCTGACTATTAAAAATTGCACGGTTACTATTTTACCTCCTATATTCACATCTGTAATGAATTTCCCTAGTGACTTTTGTCTCTTTTTCCCACTGTAATCTATCAGCATTATATTATCAGTATTAAGCAAGGTAGGTCTTGAAATTTCACTTGTTATTTCTCTCCAAACACTCTCAGCCATTACAGAAATTTCTGCTCCCGAGTCTACAAGTGCCTTATATTCTTTATTATTGAAACTTACATTAACAAATGAACTACATTTTACTTTGTTCCTGATATTTACTGGCAATGAAAGGTTTTTAGCACTATAATATTCCTCATTATCTTCAAAATCCTCATAAAAATTCAAATCAACCCTACAAATTTCATATTTATTTTCATCATTCACCAGTTGCTTTACTTGTGTTTCCCTGTCATCAGTATCAATGGAGCTTCCCCCTTGCCTACCTTCTGTAAGAGGGGAGCCTAAGCATTTAAAGATCTGGTAGGCTGGTTACCAGTTCTAAATGGAGGGCTGTTAGGATTTAAGGTGGGGCCTTGTTCTGGTGCTCGGGTTCGATCCGCAGCCACCACTTGTGAATAAGTGGGACCCCTACCCTGGCTAGCCTGGTTGTTGTTCCTACGTACCGGGGAGTTTCCTCTCCCGTTACGATAGCTGAAACTACTACCTCCCCCGTTGCGATTATCGGAGTATGTGTTCGATCTGCCCCGGTATGAGTTGTTGCGTCGCGGGTTGCTATCCCAAGTGCTACCCCGACGGAAGTTATTTTCAGTTCTTCGTGGGGGACTGGGTTCGAACCTAGGTCTTCGTACCCTGACCTGCCTAGCCTGAAAGTTTTCTTGTCTATTTTGGGGGTACCGGGGTTGGAACCTCCTTTGGTCCTCCCTTTGGCTGGATTGGGACACTATGTCTAACCTAGCCACAATCTCTGCTGCCATTTCTAGGCTAATATAGGGGTGGATTAAGAGAGCTTCCTTAACCTTGTTGGGGAGCTGGTTGGCTATGATGACCGTCTTTTGCTGATCCGTCATGCCAGTTTGTATGTTATTCAGCAAGTTGACCTGTTGCCAAAAATAGGAAAGCATGGTGCCCTTGCTATGATCAGTGTACCTACTATTCATTACCTTGGCTAGGTACGTTGACTTCCACGTATCTGATTGATACGTGGACAGAAACAATGCCTTGAACCCCGAATAGGTATCAAAATTCCCCTTTACTTGGAGGTACCAGTTCTTTGCTACGCCAGTTAGTAACTTTGGCAGGTAGGATAAAATATCCTCCTCCTGCACACCCAGCAAGCAAAACGACTCTTCAATGTCTGCCAAGAACTGAGAAGCTAGGTACTCAGGTCTTGCAGCACTGAATTTGGGGAGTTTTTCTAGGTCCCCAAACCTGATGGCAGTCCGTTTCCTTGGCTTTGGCTTATGCTCTACCCCGGAATCACTGTCCGAGTCCGAGGAAGCATAAGGGGTGCTTTGGGATTGAACCTTAGGCTTAACCGCCTGTTTTTCCCTTTTTATCTTTAGCTGGCTAATCTCCCCCTGGTTGCTCTCATATTTTTTCTCTAGGTCTTCAATAGCCCGTTCTAATTTGGCAATTTCCCCACTATTATCCTTCTTCCCTTTTACATTTTTAGACAGGTTTTCTACTCTATCTAATCTGCTCTGTAACTTATTCAGTATTTTGCTATTTCCCTTTTCTAACTCACCCAACCTAGCATTCACTTGATCATTCCCTTCCTTATTAAGATCTTCAATACCAGCTACTCGGCGCTTAATCACTTCTAGCTCTTTTTTACTTCTGGCCTCAAAGCTAACTTTGTAGGTATTGAACTCATGTTCCCTGGCATCCCTTAATGAGTTCATGTAGCTAACAGCCTCCCTGTTAAGTCTACCCTCTGCCTGCTGCACCTCCCTAACAATCAACTCTCTATTTTCTCCCTCTGACTTCTCTACCCTCTTCTCTAACTGGTCTACTTTCCCTCTTGTTACTTCACATTTCTTTATCTGTGCCTCTATCCTGTTTCCCAATTCCTCATTTCCCCTTTGTAATGAGTCTATTCTTTGGCTCAAACTTGTGTTGCTTGCATCTATCTTTTCTGTTAAATCTGTTCTTAATAGCCCTAATCTTCACTATTTCATTCATGGAGTCCCTGAGTTCTTCTAATGATATTGCCATTTTTCTGGTTATGGGCATTCGAAATTTACAAGAGAGAAAGAGAGAGAGAAAAAAAAATCAGACAAGTGTTTGTTGTTAGGTTTTAGCGGAGGTTAGTGCACTCGCGTGGCATGCAAAAAGAAACTATTGCAGTGTCCTGATTTCTTTATGAAATTTATAAAATTGAGGGCAAATTTAGAAAATTTAGAACAATTTTAGAAATGGTACATTAAGTATGGCTTGTAAACAAGTCCCTGTTCGGGCGCCATTTATAACAGTAATTATAAATTACAAGAATATTAGGTGGCGTTTAGGGTTCGAACCGAGGTTACGGCTAATTTTTAGGCATGGATGTTCTTTCAAGCTAGGAGAAATTAAAATGTACCATTAAAATTTGTCACGGTCCAAGATACGGCCGATGGAAAAAGACGATGACGTTCCCTTTTCATCGGTCTTCGTTTACAAGCCAAATTTACCATGAATTTATCTTGAATTTAAAAATCAGGAATCGGAAATCAGAAATCAGAACACCGGACACCGAAATAAGTTACGACATATTATTTAATACACCACTCTATACATACTTACAATTCCGCTCGCCTACTGAGGCACCATAAAAAAAAACACTGTCACAGACCACAATGCACCTGGTCTAAACAAGTGAGCAACGCGGACCGCTGATGGTCGGTGTTATATGCAAACACTACATTAAAGCACCCAAAGCAACGAATATGATCATGGTCTAGAGAGAGAAAACAGTTTCTCTCTGACCTACAAAGGTGCTGAGAATCAAAGTTTCTATCTGAAACTTTTAACTGTGAATGAATGTTCTAAAACTGTCTCTCTAAAATGTCGAACTGCCAAATCGAACTGTCTATTTTCACTCTAACTTTCCACTGCCTATGCTAAGTCCTTACTTCGTCTTTTCTTTCCGTTCTCTCTAGAATTGTCCTTCACTCTATTGGTCGTTGAACTTTTTGCTCCACCCACACGTGGTCACTTCTGTATGTAGGGGCGATAATCGTAACACACGGGGGTGATAGGGGCCATATTCGCGTAGCACAAAAACACAATAGCACCTTGTTTGAGAGCTGATCTCGAGGAATGAAAAGCATCTGTTCTAATTAATTTTAATGACTCTCAGCTCAAATTTTATCGCACACAACTCGGACACTTCAGTAAAGTTATTCCTTCCTTTGCTGTCGAAATTGCATCGAGGCGAGGATATACGAAGAGAAATGTTCTGGCAGGGTTGGAGTTCAAGATTCTGTGCTATTTACTCTTGTCAATCCACTGTCAATGAGCCAGACGGGATGGCGGCGATCGTGGAAGTTATGTGTCTCGTGGAGAACACCATGTGTGGGGCGATTGTCTAGAATCCGAGCCTGGCCACCTGCAAAATCTCACGAGGACAGACGATCTTTGTTCAAAACAAGGGAGAAAGTCTTCTTGGGGTTTTAAATTTTAAATGCCTGAAGTTCCAGGTGATTAGCTCCTTCTCGGCCGAAATCATCTTGATAGGCTCCATCTGGGCTGAAATTATCTTGACGTGAGCCAGAGTTTAGATTAATTTGTATGGGACAGATATGGGAGTTTATGGGAGTTTATTGCTGTTTCCTTCGCCTTGAAGTAGGGGCGGTGATATATGGAAGGCTTCCATGGGAACGAACGCTCGGCGAGGCAGCTGGGTTTCTTCTCAGAGAGCAGAAAATAAGATCTTGGGGGGAAAGCGTAGAAAGACCGATGGAGATTTGTAATTGGCACATGGTTATGGTAATTGGCACATCGGTTATAATTGTATACAAATTTCAGATTTTTAAACAACTGCCCACCAGAGATATTTAACCCTGAACTTGGAATTCTTTAACAAAAAGTACATGTTTATGACCCTGTAGATAAAAAAATATTAAAGTCTCAAGCTTCAAATAATTTTGACATACTCTATTGGTACACAGGTACTTGCACAAAAAAATTCAAGTGTCAAACAAACTGCCTTCTCCCCCCCCAAAAAAATGTCCGAAAATGTCATTTTGAGCGATTAAAATACACAATTTTGACCTTAAAATTTATTATGAAGGAATATTATTTAGAAAATTACACAAAAATATAATTGTAGCCTATAATGTGCTTAACATCACAGATTTGGTCTCATTGTTGTAGGACTTACCAGAGCTGAGAAAAAAAAAGTTGCCGCTGATGTTTACGAATGGAGAAAATGACGCGCGCCATGATAAAAAATGCCCGCCATCTTCAAATCGGTGATGGTAAAAATAAAATAACATATGAGGCTCACACCACACAAAAAATAAACTTTTTAAAAAATGGTCAAGGAACCATGTTGTATGACTTCATATGGATTGACCCTTAATCATCATTCATCATCAGAGGCACAAACTTAAGATAAATTTTGGGGCACAAGGTAAATTTGGGGGACATGGTTGGCATAAGCACTATTTTATATATATGTAGATATGCATAAAATGTGTCCCTCTACGTGAATTTGTGGGGGGGGGGAAGTGCCCCCCATAAAGTGGGCGCCTATGTTCATCATCCATCCTGAGGGGTAAAGACAAGCCAGAAAAAGCAGGAATAAGATAAAGCAGATAAAATAAGAAAAATATGCATTGATATTTTTGTGAGGGAGAGAGACCTTAAAAATGTATGTACATAATGTACAACTTTTAAAAAAATTGACGAACATGAAGTCGTGTAAAATACATACTAATGATAAGGCACAAAAAATCTAATAAAATCAAATCCTTGTTACGTCGGTACCCTTATAACTCTGTGTATACCTCAAGGCTGTCTTCGGGAGGTGCTGTGCGATAGTTTAATACTTGCCTAGCTTGAGTGAACTAATACAAACGGTAGGTAAAAGACATGAGAGAAACGCTACTCGGATGAGAATTTCGTTTGTATGTGTTCAGTTGTTTATTATTGCTCGTCTTATTCGGCGGCAACATTACTATGTTTGAAACTTCAGTTTTCTGCAGTACGCAAGTGTCTCCTCGATGGCGCAATGGTAGCGTCGTCGCCTTGTAATCAAGGGGTCCCGGGTTCGATACCCGATGGAGGCACATAGTGGTTCGGATCCCACTTTAAACTGTAGGTACAGTCCCGATTATCCTTTCTGTGCATAAAATGGACACCAATTCAATCAATCAAATTTCTGCAGTACACGATTTTCACGAAACCTACTTCCCATCTGCTTTCCGTTACAGTTGCAACCGATACTCCTATTTTGCCACAGGAAATCATTTGGAAAAGGGCACTGACTTCTCCATCTTTTATTCACTTTTTTTTCATTCTGGTGTATTATCTGGTGTAGTCCATTTTCAAAGGGATTACGCATTCTTTAGTTTCTTAACCGGCCTATCTTGACTTTTATGAGAAAACTCCTTTCGAAGTATTCATGTCCTTTTGAAAGGCCAACCAGATCCACTGGAGATGTAAGAGCAGGTTAATTCACAGTCTGTGTTTCTTTCATTCATAAGTAGTGAAACCTGATTTTGGAGATAACACCACGCAGATTTTTTTATCCTCTGTGAAGAGCCGGTTAGAATATGTAATTTACTTCTTGACATGTTACTTGCCTGCCTAGTAATTCACAATGTAACAGGAAAGTACAAGAACAGACTTTAAGGAATTCAGTGGCGGATCCAGATATGTCATTTGGTAGGGATGAATGTCAGTCTGGATGTAGATACCGAGCCAAGGAATTTTCTAGTCTATATCAGCATTGTTTTACATAAGCAGTATATTGTGGTAGTACGACAAAAACCGAGCTCTTTGAACCTCCAGCGTGGCAACATATACAAGTACAGGATAAATAATGCAGTTTTTGAGGGTTCGTAGCGTCGAAGGGAGATCTCGACAATCAATACGTTACTAAGAAAAGTTATTCGTCCTGTGCAAGTTCTTCGATGTTGTACGGCGACACGCGGTGTGTACAGTGGGATCCATGAGTATTATTGTGCAAATTGTCCATGACTATTTTCATTAATTTTTCTCTTACATCCTGTGTGTTTTTAAGCGATAGATTTTTATGTATGCTGGTGCAGAAATTGTCAACAGCTTATTTTGAGTTTTCTTTTAATTCTTGAAGCTCTTATTGGGTCAAATAAACTGCACGAACATGGTGATGGACAATTTGCACGGTAATACTTATGGATCCCACTGTACAAGATAAATTCAAGCTACCGCTTGTACAGTGCAACATGACCTGAATCCCTGATTCCTGCTTATTTTGTTGATTTGGTTTATTCTACTTCGCTTCTCTGCCACTTTCGGCTAATCGCTAAGATGAGTATGAGTTATTATATGATGAAATTGTAGAAGATATACTCACAAAGAACACCCATGCCCTGGCCGTGATTCGAACCCTGGATCCCTGGCGTCGCAGCGCGCTGTTCTAACCACTCCGCAACGGAGGTCGGTGAGTGCCTGATTGCATCTGGGTGAATCTGGAGGTAGGCTAGGTGAACCCCAGAGCTGCTCTATGCAGTAGCATTGAAGGAAAAGTTCCCACTTGAATTCACGTAGTACGCTGGGAATCGAACCCGGATCAGTTAGACGATCTTTTTTTTATTTCAAAGAAAAATCCCTAAGAGTAGTTTCCCCAGTCATTCTCTTGTTCTGGTTTCTTACATCAGTTTTACTTAAATTCTCTATTTTCTCATTCAGGGCATGCAGAGATTCTCGTGACTTTTGGCGTCGTAGGCGTCGCAGCGCGCTGTGCTAACCACTCCGCCACGGAGGTCGACACTGGACCACTGCGACTCTCTCTCTCTCTCTCTCTCTCTCTCTCTCTCTCTCTCTCTCTCTCTCTCCCTCTCTCTCTCTTTCTCTCTCTCTCTTCCTCTCTCTCTCTCTCTATATATATATATATACACACACACACACACACACACACACACATGTCACCCCTTCCCACCCCCACCCCTAGGACTGCCAGGGGTGTCTTAAAGTTGAACGGCATTTTGAGTGTCACTATTCATCTTAGCGACCCAGAAAACTATGGATTTCACACTAATATCGGTCGTTTTCGATAATTTTAACGTCCCCCCCTTCCCTCCCCAACTCTACGGGTTCCAGGGGTGTCTTAGAGTTGAATGGCATTGGAAGAGTCACTATTCATCTTAGCGACCCCGAGAACTATGGATTCCACACTGATATCGGTCGTTTTCGATTATTTTTGCCCTTCCCACCCTCACCCCTAGGGGTGCCAGGGGTGTCTTACCCCACAGTAATAATTTCCATATTGCAAGTGATACGTGTACCAAGTTTGGTTGAAATCGCTCCAGGCGTTCGAGAGTTATGCCGGAACAAACATATACACACACATACACACATACATCCATTTTTATATCTGTATATATTCCTGCCGTTCCGAAAATCCAGTGTTAATTCGTGTACTGCAGCGTGATAGGGGCAGCGCCAAGGGGGTGCATAGAAGCCCTATTTTCAACAGAAAACACTATTAACTCTTGCATATTGTCTTGCATATTGTCTTATCAGAGCCCCTTACACACAATACATGTCATCAGACAGCCTTCAACAAGCTGTTGCTTTCAAATTTTCAAAATGGCAGAAAAATGACGTAAAGTAACCCAATTCAATCAATCAAATTTCCAAACATGTAGTTGTGGTAAAAGCAAGCAAAAATAAAACAAGTCACTAGTATTCTTCAGTTTCAATGGCATATTATCATAAATGCGTACTAAACGTAGTTGGTATTTGATGTAGTGGCTAAGGGTTGAATGCAAGTTTCATTTTCCTTTACAACATCGCGCCCCTAAATTTCATTCCGCATCACCTCAGCACCCTTAGATGATAAATCCTCTTGCCGCCGATGCATGACAGTTTTGCGAAATCTAGGACATCTGGTGAACGCATGACGTTTCGTTTTCTTATCTTTTTCTTCTTCTGGACAATTAATTTCCTCTTTTTCCCCTGTACTTTTACGGAGCCATTGTGTACAGAACGTTTTCTTGTCCATGAGGAAGTATTACACGTACACTACTCTCCTTGTTTTCTCCATTCATTCTTTGCATTGTCCCTTATTGTGTCTGCGACTGCCATGAAGTTCAGGGTGATTCTCGCATTGTCATAATTAAAAAAGAACACGGCAGCGACAATTGTTTGCAGTTTCGGCCGTTTTCAAGTGAAGGCGCTGTGAAAGTTCTCATTCCGTGCTAACGATGCAGATATGCTGTTATTGTGACATTAACAATGGTCGTAAACGTTGATTCAAGGCGAAACACAGACGCCCGAAGGTATTTGTTCTTGTTACGGAGATTTGTAGATTTCGACTACGATTTGTCTAGGATTGAAGGTAACATGAAACTAGAAATGGGTCAGATTAATAGATAGTCAGTCTATCCTCGGTCTAGTCTTGACTTGTAAATACATATCCCGTTGTCGGTTTCGTTTGGATTTATAAATAAATATCCATCTCGCGCAGTCTTGTCTAGTGTTGCCCACGAGACGAGACGAGACGAGACTTTGGTCTGTCCCGTCCCGTCTCGTGAAAATGCTGTCTCGTCTCATGTCTCGTCTCGAAAATATTCGTTTGTCCCGTCTCGTGTCCCGTCTCGAAGGGTTCTGTCTCGTCTCGTCTCGTCCCGTCTCGTCTCGTCCCGTCTCGTTTTGTCCCGTCTCGTCTCGTAAAAGTGATCCGGGATATCATGCCAACAAAAGTCAAAAGTAGCAGAAACACGAAATATTTTTCCGGAAAGTGGGATAAAGCTCCAAATATTTTACCCATTGCTTGGTGAGAATAAATAAGGTTCGTTAATCATGAGGACATTAATATTAAAAATGCAGTTTGTTGGTTACTGATTGCTAGGTATCTTATGAAATCTACCTTGTGGTTTTTCTCGCTTCATACAACTGTCTATCCATCGTACATTTATACCAAGTTTGTTAGAACCTGTCCCGTTTCCCGCGCTAGCGATCGCTTGACAGTTTTGGTGCCAATGAGAAACGAGAAAAAAGTCGTCTGCTGGGCAGCGAGGAGCGAATGGAAGCCAGAAGAGAGGAGCTTACGTAGACTTTGTTGCCAAGTTGCGTATTTTAATTTGCTGCCTGGCTTTGGCTTTCCCCAGCACGGAGTTCAGGCGGTCTTCAGCAGCAACACCGCTTGGTTTATGCTAGAAAAGCCAGCGATCAGCTACCGCGGGAAGTCGGACAGGTTGTAACAAACACGGTATAAGTGAGTGCTCTTTTTCATTACTGCTATACCTTTTGGAAGTCTTGAAATGTTTTCCAATAGACCTTCTTTCTTTCTGAATGTCGAACTTCCGTGCACTATGAAAATGTACATTTTTTCTTTAAATTCTAAGCTTGGCGCTGGGGAGCAACAAAAAAGTTTTTAAATGTGTAGTACGAACACAAAAGACTATTTAAAATTTCAATATTTAGTATATTACAAATAGAAAGCATTTATTGTTCTTAATATTGTTAAACATCTTCTGTGACATAAGTTTCAAAAAGTGTTTCTTTGTGATATTGTGCTGTTTCTTATGCTCAGCTTATGACGCACATACTTTCATCCTCGTTCATAGACTTCCTGCAATACTCTTGTGTTGCATCCCGCCAGGTGCGAAAAATGTGAAGTTATTATTTCCCCGTACTGCGTTATTTCTTTTCATAACAGTAAGGCTAAATTCTCGTTTTATCTGAACTTTTAAAAAATGTGCAAAATACGTCTCTATCTTTAAACAACCACCCTTTCCCATGTATGTGTAAAATAATCCCACTCTGTCTCAGAAAATCTCTTCCTACGATTAAATGAAGGAAACAACTCTCAAGTCTCAACAATTATAACTTTTTGCTTAAATTTCCTATCATTTATACAAACAGTAGCACATATCACGTCATTTGGTGCAACACTGTCAACATCTAATGTTACTTTCCTCGTCCTAATAAATTTACTTCCAACCAGTGACGGCGCCAGGGAAATATGACTGGTGGGGGGAAGGCTGGCAACAAAATATTGTAAGGGGGCAGTCACATTAAAACGCCCGAAAACACTACACATATATATACTTATATAATAATAATAATTATAATAATAATTATTATTATAATTATTATTATATTCATGTATGGTGTTTTGTGTGTGTCTTTTATTTAGAGTGGATGTTTACTGTCTAAATTTACTTATTGATTACGAGTTTATCTCCACATGATTAGTTTTAATAAAGACATTAATTCTTTTTTATTGGTAAGTTGCGTTGTCTCTAGTGGCCTATTTCAGTATTGAAAGACATTCATAATTTTATAATTCATCGTCTTTCTTGAGATGAAACTACTGATATAAATATTTAAGTTATAAGATAATAATATAAATGATGAAAATAATGCTTCTAAGAGTTTAATTTTCTTTCAAAATAAACGTGACGTTGGAAGAAATTAATCTTCTTAAGTATTAGAAACAATGTGAGGCACTTAGTGAAGTGCAATTCTCCTGTAGGAGAATTCTGCTCTATGTGCTTTGGAGAACACATTGCCCACCCTTGGTACGTCCAGGACTTGACATTTCTTCTCAATGGCAAGAACAGCCAAATGAGGCAGTTTGCATCCAGCATCCTGTTTCGAGCAAGCCTTTTCAAAGATTTTAAGAACAACCATCTTCGTAACGCTGAAGAGTTTTGGGCAAAATTTGTGTTTCACCTTTCAGGGAAATGTTATCACAGGATAAAAAATCAGACAAAGGTTACAGTTATCTCATAATTCAAGAAATATTCTGACCCTGGCATTACTTACTCTTAACTCTACCACTCCAACGTATGTATGTCTGTGCTACCCAATTACAGGCACCTATGGAGTTCGTGGGAAGAAGTTCTTCGATTTTGATATGTACGAGAAAGAGCGAACCTGCATCTAATGATTGAAGAGTGGCAAATCCTAATAAGCGTTCTTTTACCTGCCCGCGATATGTTTTGAATCGAATTTTAAGTGTAATTTGCATTTTAAGGTTCACGTTCAATACATTTCCAAATAATATCCCCTCATTAACTTCAAGAGTATCAAAGAAATTCCCTTTGTTAAGGTTTCCTCAGACTCATCATCTCGAAATTCAAGTCCCTGAATAGTAAGAAGTCGCGATGAATCCACAACAACTGACATGTAGTGGATCACTCTTGGTCCTGGGTTCGATACCCGGAGGAGACTATAAGGTAAAAGTGTTCCCCTGTGCATAGCACCACGCCATGAAGGCGTATAGGGGGTGTAGGGGTAACGCCCCACACTTTCTTGATCCGGTCGTGAGTGGGGGTGATGTGATCAGCATCACGCCCCTCACCGCCTTTACCCCCCAGGGTTTCCCCCAGGTACCCATGTTATTCGACGCTGGGTGGGCGCCGGGGCCGCTTTCACCGTTAGAAAAGTTCCCGGATTTGAACCGGCCGGGGATCGAACCCGGGATCTTGAGCATGGTAGTCAGACGCGTTACCGACTGAGCCACCGCGGCCTTACACACTGGACTATAAGTCCAGTCCAGATTAGCCTTACTGTGCATAAAGTGGACTTCAAACGCCAAATCAACCAACCAACCAACCAATTCTTGAATCAACTTTGAATGTCTTTTAATAATTAGCGTTGTCACTAACGACCACAATTAGAATAATTTGCCCGTACTACAGATGATGTCTTGTGGTCCTCAAAATATTCGTGATGTTTTAAAACCATCCACATTCAACATTTTTCCCCAGTTCTTAAGACTGGCTAAAACTTAGGTTAATCTCGGCTATTACAGGACATAAATGAATGAGAAATCACCTATGCCCAGGTCGGCGCTCGAATCTTGGACGAAACAAATTAATATTTGTTAATCAAGTTGGTATTATAAGCAGAAAAGTGATATCATGCAGAATACACCACTTTGAAAAGGTGAAAATCGTCATACTCTTATAAATGAACTCTCTTATTATTCGATATTTAATTAACTTCAGTTGGGGGACCCGGGTGGTGGGGGGCGAAGTGTCTGACATGGGGCGTCCCCCTGCCCCCTCTGGAGTCGTCACTGCTTCCAACCCTCTAATAACTTCGCTGCTGATAGCCTCGCCTTTGAAATGGAAGCTTGTGTGTCGGCGAATAATACAAAGAACTTGTGTTCACTGTCCCTCTTTCATTCAAAGTCTGCCGTTTTCCTTTTCAGCTTTTCCTGCAAAACTTCCTGTCAGCAAGCAAACCAAATTACAGAATTTTTATTGCCCCTCCCTTGCATCAACTTTCATTACTACTTTAGGCCTGGATTTATGGCACGTACCCGCTACTGCAGGTCAACCTCGCCCTATGTTCGGTGTTTGCCCCCTGAAGCAACGGTGTCCATTGTTCAAAGCGAAACCTTTGTCAGTGGGGAAGGGCGAAAAATAGTCTCGGAATACACCCTGGTCGTAAACAAGCTCCCGCCACCCTGACATTGCTGTCAGCTTCCCTCTGAAGTTCGATAAAACTACTTTGTGAAATGTGTTTAATAACGAGTGAAAATGTAGACAGTAGATACTACATGTATTTTGCTCATAAACTTGAAGGCTAAATTTACAGAATAAAAAGAACAGCTACAACATTCTTTCATCTGATTTACAGAAAGGCTAATTGGGACTGGACCCACAGTTTAAAGTGGGGTTCAAATCACAATGTGCCTTCACCGGGCATCGAACCCGGAACCCCTTGATTACAAGGCGACGATGCTACCACTGTACCATCGGGGAGTCCCCTAATAGAACAAAGTTTCCTTCTACGACGATTATACAGAACTTAGTGCACTTCCTTCATTTGAAATCTATTCTATATCAGCATCAGTATTTCGTTATTACAATCCAAGGAATAGTATTCTCCTTAAATAAGAAATAAAGAAATAAAAAAAAAACATTGGAAATAATCTTCAAACGGACGTAAAAAATCGAATCCAACCACCTGCAGAATGCCTGAGGGAAACAACAAGAATTTTTTCAACAAAGACATCCGAAATTTCCATAACATTCTAATAATTTCGCAGCCCGTGCAAATAATCATGTGGTAAAATCTTGTCGTGGTTCCCTGTAAACACTAAAATCACCAAATTACTTATTTCCATATTTCCCGTATTTTCTCCTCCTCTTTAGCTCTCAGCTGTTCGGAGTGGGATAATGCAAGATTATTTGTCCCTAATTATCTCCTTCTCTTAGTCTTGCTTATATCTTGGACTCCTTAATAACTTTCCCAACAACTCCTTATCAATTTCTACTGCCATGTTTCCTACAATGCTTTTCCTACTTCCTAATAACAATTACTTCTGTACACCCTTTGATGTAAAAATTAAATAATAAAAATAAACCATATCCGTCGGTCCGTTTATCTTCCCAACCTATAGAGCTGAGACTATTTTTACAAGATAAACCTCGGACGCAGACATTCCACGATCTTTTGACTCCTCCTTCCACCTTCTCTACCTGCCCTTTTACTTGATGTTATTCAGAATTGTATTAGTATCTGGAGTACTATCGTAACATTGAGTTATTAACCTGGAATATTTTTTTTAAAAAAATGGGGAGTAACGCTGTGTTTCGAAAGAGTATAGGAAATAAGTTTAGGTATTCATTCATGCCTCTCTCTAGAATAGTCTTCTTATTTTGACTTAATACACGCTTATCAACGTTTCTAATTGAAATACTTTATTCCAAGCAAACAAGTATTTGCAACTGATTAAAAATTTTGCTTTTATTTTTTCGAGACGAGACGAGACTTTTCAAAAGCCGTCCCGTCCCGTCCCGTCTCGTGTCTCGTCTCGAAAACGAGACGAGAAAGGCATTCCGTCTCGTCCCGTCTCGAATTTCAAAAGGCTTGTCCCGTCCCGTGAGCAACACTAGTCTTGTCCCGAGACTCGAAATATGTACGTAGTACAGTGTCTTCATTTGGTTATCGTGTCGCACATCGGATTTCGCCGGCAAGCGGTGTGTTTCCACCCGCTACGCGAGCACGCGTTCGAGAGGCATAATAACCAAACGAAGACAGTTAGAACAACACATACAGGGTGCCACGTACAAACTTCCACAGCGTATAGAATTCAGTAAGGCAAACAACTTTTCCTAATAAAGTTGCTCTGTTCGACGCTACGAGCCTTTCAAAACCACGCGTCATACTATCACAATTGCTACAAACGTAGTGATTTCCGATTACTATAAAATAAGGCTATGACTTTTCTAAACGAATCTGGTATATATCCACTTGGTACGGTTTGATTGATTGTATTCGAGTGTAAAATTCAGTGATTTTATGTGTATATATAATGCTAACAGACAACCCAATTTAATTGCAACAGTCCTTCCCCTTTTTTGAATATTTACATGTAAGTATTTATGTAAAATGCATTGTTATAATAAATTATTAAAATTAAACCTCTTTAAAAACTGTCGTGGAGCAGAAAATTTTCCAAGGGGAGGAGGTATCACAATGGAAAAATTGTGTCAACTTGGATATATCTTAAGAAAATAGTCTTAGGGAATAGGGAATAATGGAAAGAGAGATAAAAGAAGCAGCAATAAGAGAATATAAAGAGTCGTACAGAGAGGAAGAATAAGAAAGAGTAGAAAAACAAGCGAGAGAAAGATAAAGAAGAGATATATAAAGGAGAGAGAGAATAGAAATAAAGACGCGGCAGTGACAGAGAGGAATCGGAAAGAGAGAGAGAGAGAGAAACAAATATATAAAAGATAGAGAGAGAAGATAAATAAAGACTCGGCAGAGGCAGAAAGGAAGAAATAAGGATAGAAAAAGAAAAACATAGAAGCAAGAGAGGCAGAAAGAGACAGAGGAGGAAGAGGAATAGTGGGATCGATAGAGAGAAAGCAAAAAGAAGGAACACAGGGAAGGGGAAATGAAATGAGACAGATATGATCAAGAAAAGAGGAAATAAACACGATCAAAGTGGTACTAAAATTGAGAAAAGAAATATCGAAAGCTAGAGAAATAAACAAAAAGAGAAGAAGGACAAATAGGCGATGTTAGAATGAGATTATTTCCGTAACAGCTCTGGCCGTTCTGCGCTTGCACCTTGGGAGCGAATCGTAACTCCCGACGCCTCCAATCAAGAAGGGAACCGCTGACGTCATCTCTACTCTGCGCCTATAGCTAACTCTATTGCTTACGCTGTGCACTGCTCGTAGACTCGCTGGCTAGACTCGCGCAGTCAGCTGAAGATGTTCCGAATGCACTCGGACTATACCTTGTTCCAAAGGAGAGTAAAAGACCCTCCTCAACCTTCCCCTTTACTCATGTAGAGTAATTATTGGTTAATAATTCTTCAAAATAGTATGAGAATACCATTACTTATATTTAGAACAACGTGAATTGCTTTCAGAGGGTGACAGAAGTAAATGGAAGCGTTTTCGTGCATTGCTTTGCTGACACTAAGCTTCAAGTGTGAGAATTCTAATTCGATTCGGGGAAAACCCTTTCACGTTTATTAGGGAAATCACAAATTACAGTTATTAGCTTTGCTTTTACCTAATACGCACGGTAATGTTCGTGGTAATGTGTCACGTGCCAGTTTCACACGACACAATGAATGTTGCAAGGAGGAATGGTTTCTCGGAATCGACAAGAGATGGCAGCACGTTATATATAGAGGAGTGAAGGAGATTATAAAAAACTTAGAGCGGAGAAGATGGATGATATATATTATAGTAAATTGAGAAATATATAAAAGAAGAGTTCAAATACTATAATAGAAGTAAATAGAATGATGTATGTAGTAATGTAAAAGAATTCAGAATATAGCCGCATATGAAACGTTTAGGAAAGTCATTAAGCGACCAAATGAATTCAGAAATGTATCTCATCTCAATTTCTTTTTGATTCTCTGACGAGGAGAACATCGTCAGCTTTTGAATTTGTCCGTTCCCCGGTGGCGCTGTGTCAAATTAGACGCCCCGAAGCACTTTTCGGTTGCGCTTTTTCTTAGTCGCACTGGGCCATTGGCAGCGCTTGTTATTAGCGATCCTGGTTATTCCCCTTTGGTCGTTAAATAGGAGGTGGCGCTATTGTCAGTTTAGTCGACCCTACTCTTTCTACAAGTATAGCTTGTATTGTTTGCCAAAGAAGCGGGGAAAGCGAGCGCATAAATAAGATTACGCTTTAAAAAGGAAAAGATAATAAATTAAAAGAAAAAAGGAAGAAGAAGCCTTTTACATATGACAAAGAAGCCTTTTCGATTATCAAAGAAGAAGAAGAAGCCTTTTTGATAATAAAAGAAGAAGAAGTCCTTTCCATATTAAAAGAAGAAGAAGCCTTTTGATATTACAAAGAAGCCTTTTCCATAATAAAAGAAGAAGAAGCCTTACGATAATCAAAGAAGAAAAAGTCTTGTTGATGATCAAAGAAGAAGAAGCCTTTTCGATAATCAAAGAAGAAGAAGCCTTTTGACAATAAAAGAAGAAGATGCCTTTTTGATAGTCAAAGAAGAAGAAGCCTTTTCGATTATACATATATCTATATATTTTCTCTGTATTTTGTATTGTTATCAGAATATAGATCCGCATTTAACTATATCCTCTTGGCTATAAAACGCTTTCTTATTTGGAATTCTCAAATAAAAGAACCTATCCCCCTGAGATAAGATATCTGTAGCCGTGGTAAATAACATTTAAGTACGTACCCACGAGGGGCGTAGCAAATGTGTGTACACATACTGAAAGCTCGTTTTGCGCACAAAAGGATGAACAAGTATTTATGTAATCAGTGAAAACGAAAGTGAAAGTAAATAACTGGAATTGTAATATAATTATTATTGCTATTAATTTACAGTGTTTCAGTTGTATCGCTTTCACATGAATCTCAGAAAGGAATGCTAATGATCCATGAATAGTAAACACATCCTTAAATTATTATAACTGACATGGCGGTACTTAAGGAGATAGTTTAACGGGTCTAATATTCCCCCCAGTTTTAGTAAGCATTTTCCTTTAAGTAATTAAATAAACAAGTTCTCAAAACTGGATAAAATATGAGGTAATGTTGAGTGACTGTAATTCCCATAAAACCCAGAACTTGCCGATCTCTTAGGCGGAGTATCTTTGCACAGATAGGATCAGGAGTCCAAGGTTCGAATCACAACGTGGGCATGGTTGTTCTCTGTAAGTGTTCCTTCATCAATTTCATCTTTGCGATTAGCCACAATTGGCAGAAAAGCGAAGTAAAAAAACAAAAACAAATCAGTTAAAAAGGAAAACATGCAGTTTGTGTGGCAGAGTGGTCAGTGTAATAAGCCAGTGATCGCAGGTTCGAATCATGGCTGGTCATGGATGTATCATTCCGTTTGTCCCTTCATCCATTTCATCAGTTCATTATGTATCATCGTCGTTCAGATTAAACCAACTCATAGAAGAAAACATTTAATACAACCAAAGTATTGTAGAAAAAGAACGTATGGAAGTTGAACTTCTGAAAAGGTCAATTGAATAAACAGATTTTACAGAGTGAGCCAAGATTTGTAGTTAGATGCCTTTTGAGGTTAAAAGTTTTCTGATTTTTTCATTCTCTGTGCCAGCTTGGTATGGTAATCCGCGTAGCACGGCCTTCCCTACATAATGCGAATGAATTTGGAGAACAAAAAGTTGAAACAAATGTGCTGTGCTAGGTCATGTGTACCGTCATTGTGCAAGACTCATTTGGATACAGAGAAGACACAGTCCAGGAGGCCTTGTGCAACTTTCTTGCACAATGCAAATAAAACCTGTTCTGCCCTTCTGCTGTGTAAATCAATGAACGTGCCTTAGAGGAGCGTTTCCCAAACTGTGTTCCTGACACGTATTTAGGCGATTTGTGAGCTCGTGTCTATTGAAATTCGCCCATCTTTAGTAGGACATATTGCATGTCGTTTAAAAGACCAAGTCCTAATATTACGGTTCAAATAACCTCTGTTGGAGTTCATTTTTACGCTAAACTGACAGGATTTTTATTTTATTTCCAGACGTCATAATCTATATTCTAATTATCCCTGTATATAATAAACTTACTTAAAATCATCATTCATTTTTGTACTTAATGGAACATAACAGAATCTAAAGCTGTGAACTCAGACGAATTTTGGCTTGCGAACCGTAATGAAATAATAGTTATTTTACAATTTTGCGGATTTTTATTTATTTGAAGTTAAATAAAGACAACCTCAGGGTAGAAAGACAACAATAGACTTTCTTATAATATTTAAATATATTTACTTTAAACTAATGTTAATAGAAAATTTCAAGACAAGAGATTTGTACTGAATGCGAGAAACGAGCATGTTCAAACTTCTTACGGACATTTTGTAAATATCAAAGTGAGACGTCGGAGTCAGTGTTATACTTCTTACCACCAAAAAATCCCTTTTCTTTCTGCACAGAAGTTTCATTCCTTGATTACCCTAACGCTTACAGATGACTTCCTGGTGTTTTTCGCGATATTAATACCATCTCATTATTGATAAAAACTGCTCTTTTTTACAGTTAAAAAATCTCTTTATGAATCAAACCAATTCTTGAGAAAAGCTTTCTCTGTCCTACTTGCAAAATTGCGTGTCACAACGTGCAATAGTTGAATGCCATTCTTAATAACACGGATAATTCCGACATTATTTCTTATCTTGTGACTTTTGGAAAGGGAATTATACAGTTAGAAGACCTACACAGTTGTAGAAAGTGAATAGAATCGCTTCTTGTTAAGGTGGCTGCAAGTTGAGCGAGATTCAAGAGAAAGGCACTGTTCCAGGAACGATTAATATGCAGCCAACACTAATGTAAATGCAAATAAATGTCAAGGTGATGAAATATGAGTATGTGATGTGGCAGGAGAAGCCTAATTGAAATAATGAACATTTAAACCGTAACTTAAAATGTTTCAAGGTCTGTGTAACATCATCAACTTTGCATATACAGTTGTCCTAGCGTTCTTATTCGAGTTATTTCCTCACGAAATTTTGAATACGATTACATATGTTCTCTGTTGCTATATTAGTTTCATTCTTAAACCACAGAGGGTTGCAAGAAGGGGTGGGGCATGATCATAATTCTAATAATCTTGATTATCAGTTTCATTTTTAATCCACCAGTCGTTTAGCTTGTCTCATGTCGTAGTACCATTACGGGGAATTTCCTGAATATATACAGGGTGGCTCAATAAGTCACTTAACACCCTCAGTACAAGGCCACTGCGGCATGGAATTTGAAATTGGCGATGACCAATCGTTATCTGGCCAAGGGGGAACTACATTGACGCCACCCACACGGTCGGCGGCCATCTTGATGTCCGCCATCTTGAATTCAACTTCAGAATTTTAAATGGGAAGGGGGTCGTGCGACATATGAAAATGGGCTAGAATTTCACGAGAAATGCAATGGTGAAGGTTTTTTCGACGTATATTTAACCAGTAAAAAGTTATGACTGAATTCTTGTACCAATTTGCTCCTTTTCGAGGTGTTAGAAAAATGCCTTAAAATTTGTTTAGCGCTTCGGTAATGCATCGAGATCAAAGTGACGTCTATGGAGAGACGTTCGCATGCCATTGCTACATTATTTTAATCGGATACATCCATGAAGAGCTGTGCATTATGAATGGTTGTCGCGAACAATTTACAGTGTGCCGCTTCCATTGAATTAAATGTCCTTCACAGTGACAAGGCTAATGTTTATGTTCATAAGGAAGTTCATAAACAGAATATGCGACCCTTGTCATCTGATAACTAACTTTGGACAAAAACTGGTTCATAACGTTCCCATAAGTGTTCTGGTGTTCCTCCATATTGAAAAAACTCTGTAAAAAGTACCTTCTTCCATAAGCATGGATGAAAAAAACTGTTTATTTAACAAATCCAAGTAGTCCTAAGCATTTAAGGTTCCGTTGATGGAAAATTGACTAACCAATCGTGTTCCACACAGCACGCCACACCATTAACTTACCAACACTAACCATTCAGCTTTGATCTGTCGAAAATGGGTTATCAGATAAAAAGCATAGAATATTCTGTTTATGAACTTCCTTATGAACATAAATATTAGCCTTGTCACTGTGAAGGACTTTTAATTCAATGGAAGCGTCACACTGTATATTGTTCGCGACAACCATTCATAATGCACAGCTCTTCATGGATGTATCCGATTAAAATAATGTGCAATGGCATGCGAACGTCTCTCCATAGACGTCACTTTGATCTCAATGCATTACCGAAGCGCTAAACAAATTTTAAGGCATTTTTCTAACACCTCGAAAAAAAGGAAATTGGTACAAGAATTCAGTCATAACTTTTTACTGGTTAAAGATACGTCGAAAAAAAAAATTCACCATTGCATTTCTCGTGAAATTCTAGCCCATTTTGATATGTCGCACGACCCCCTTCCCATTTAAAATTCTGAAGTTGAATTCAAGATGGCGGACATCAAGATGGCCGCCGACCGTGTGGGTGGCGTCAATGTGGTTCCCCCTTTGCCTGATAACGATTGGTCATCACCATTTCCATGTTGCGCGCTGCAGTGGCCTTGTACTGGGGGTGTTAAGTGACTTAATGAGCCACCCTGTAGATATCCTAACTCAAACTATTGCTTGCAACTTAAGTTGAGGTAATGATTTGTTTTAAACACAATTTTGTAAACAAAGCAATATACAGGATGGTTTATAAGTGCGGAAACACCGTTATAAGTGCGGATTTTAAGATGGCCGTCATGTTGGTAATGTCCCCTAACAAGTTCTCCCCCTTTTTGATATTATACATCAAGACGTTTGTTTCGTGATCCTTTATTTTAATGGTTGTTTCCACGGTTATGGACCACGAAAAACATTATGGTTCCAGCAGCGTAAGGACTAACGTTATGCTTAAATTATACATCCTAACTTGTTTCTATGGAATGTTTAGTCCGTTTTGACGTCACGTGACAACCTTTCTATTTAAGATGTCGGACTTGAATATGGCCGCCATATTGTTTGTTCCCCTTTCCTATATCATGTGTCAGGACCTTTTATTCGTGTTTTCTCACCTCATTTATTTTAAAAGGGTGTTTCTGCACTTATACTCACCCCTTATCGTTTGCTGAACGATAGACATTGAAAATTAGTGAAAAGTGAAAGTAGTATTTTGACTATCGAAGTAGTTTGATAGTTGAATTATGAAGCGATAAATAATTTGGGATAGTTCCATGGAAATATAGATACAATACCTGATTTTTACATTTATGTTCCCAAATTACACTACTGTCGAGATTTTGTGTGTTGTACTTGCTCTGTCTAAAAAAGCATGGAATTATAACATTTACTGCAACCCTTCGAAGGTCAAACTAAATGTTTTCTGTATCTTAGAATAATTACGTTCATCTATTCAGGGCAAGGCTGTGTAACTGGTGTTGAAACCTGTTACGAACAATTTGGTTACAATTAGAGCTCTGTTGACACATATTGAATATCACACATCATTTTTCAACAAAATGATATAGTTATGGTTTTGTGTGGTTGAGTAGTGGATATATCTATGCCGCTGGGTTAACCTTAACAATGATGAATAACGAATGATGATCACGAAGTGGAGGAGGAGAAAACAATCCGATGTTTACATTCGTATTCGAACCGAGGACAGCTTGTTTCACAAACCAACGATAAAAGCTAAGTGGCGTGCTACAGGCAGAAGAAAGGTTTTCTTCTATTTCGAAATTAAGGATCTTCTTTTGTTGTTGTTGTTGTTGTTGTTGTTGTTGTTGTTGTAGGTGGTAAATCATTAAAACGTTTCTATTGCATTCAGGGTACCTGACCGAATAGCTTTCGACTAGGAAATCGTAGCCAACTCATATAGAGAACTCAGGAAGGAACCAAGTTGGCTACGATATCCTCTCCGAAAGTTGTTTACTCTGGCATGCTCTGGCATTTTACTGCTCTGTCACCAACAACAAAAACGTAAAAAATAAAATTAAAGTTTGGGTTCCTTTCCATTCGACAGCCAGACTTGTATAGCGTGTATGTGTGTGTGTGTGTGTGTGTGTGTGTGTGTGTGTGTGTGTGTGTGTTTGAGTTTGAGTTGTTGTTTTAAGTCCACTTTATGCACAGTAAGGCTAATCGGGACTGGACCTACAGTTTAAAGTGGGATCCGAACCACTTGTGCCTCCACCGAGTATCGAACCCGGGACCCCTTGATTACAAGGCAATGACGATGTGTGTGTGTGTGTGTGTGCGTGTGTGGGTGTGGGTGTGTGTGTGTGTGTGTGTGTGTGTGTGTGTGTGTGTATATATATATATATATGGGGGGGTGTAAACAATCTGCTCCTTAGCGTAGGCTCCGAGATTGGGGAGACATTTTCTGTTCTCCAGAGTATCTTACCCACTCCTCCTGGGTGTTTCTAAAGGTCGTTTACAACGCTTGGGAGGTGATTCCTCACACGAAAACAAGCAAAAAGTGTGAGTTCCATTTTTACGACTGAGGCTTCGTTTCCGAGATAGGAGCCTCGCAAAAGGTGAGAAAGTGATCGTTCCAAGGGAATCATCAAGGAATCGTATGTGCTCAGTCCGGAAGTCACTATGAAAAGTTCACTGCACGCATGTGCAATGGAGTCCTCAAAGGAATTGGGGATTTCCAGCAAGAACAATGCATGGAAAGGGTATGTAACGCAGCAAGAAGGACCATAACAATGAGAAATGCGTTAAGACAACACATCCCGACCTAAAACATCAAAACATGAGCACCGAACACAAAATCCGAAAAGTTGAGCACGGCTGCATACCCCAGTTACAAGCGAGGAATGAACGAATCATGTCATGTGGCATACGAGAGACACATTACTCCACCAGGAGGAGGGAAAGAAAAACACAATATCAGATGATTGCGACAACGTGTATTTTTACACGCGACAACTACGTAATATCCCCCTCCCACACACACACCACACAACAAACAACAAATGCTACAATATCTTCCGCACAGACAGATACAGAGAAATGAAAACCCTCGTATACGACACACCTGTCACATCAGCTGAGGACCTCGTTGCTCGCATCAATGAGGGGAGAGGGGCGTGTAAGGAATCTGCTCCTTAGCATAGGCTCCGAGATTGGGGAGACATTTTCTGTTCTCCAGAGTATCTTACCCACTCCTCCTCTGTATGTACTCCCAGTTACGTAATTACTAGAGCCTGGAAGTTTGGCAAAATGCCTCTTTTTATTTACTGCATATATTGATAAAAATTTTCCGGATATACGTTTTTTATGTTGTTTCGAATGATTTAGAAGCCTTTTCATTTTGCCTATTTTGCCTATTTGGGACCCCACTGCCTATTTTTAATTATAATGCCTTTTTCTGCCTTTTTCAATGAAATTTGACCATTTTTTTTTTAAAAAAAAAATGTTGGCATTTATTTTTCTTCCGTTTATTACGTGAATACCACTGGTCGACATGGGTTCTGATGTTTGGAAACTAATTGTGGTTTCTGAAACTACATTTGATGCTGATTTCAGAAGTGACCTTGTTTTTGTTCTATCACCCTCAGATATTTAGAAATCTTCATTGTTGTATAAATCGTAATTCCTGCCCAGAAATTAGAAGTTAATAATATTCCCGATAGATGGCAGTGCACCTCTTATTACATTATATGATTAACAAAATTGCTGAAGACGCCTAGTAACAATGAATGATTCAATAAATTTGTTTCTAAGTTTTGTTATTCGATACCAACTAATGCAAATAGTACAGTTTTTAATTTATTTACCGTGTATAACGTTACGTGATCCGAAAACCTTAGTTAAGTGTATTGTAGATATTATATATGTAAATAGCAGTAGGGAATGCAAAATATTTGATAAATTTTTCGTCATTGTCGATAGTTCGTGCTGTGTTGTGTCGAGAGACAATGTCGTTGTCGTCCAGGAAGTGTTTGAACTCGCCCCATGTATTCTGTTATATTTGTGGAATCTATGTAGTGAAGAGGCAAAGACAACGTATCACCACATTTGTGAGGTCTGCTTACCACGAATATTTTGGTGTTAAAGTAGGTGATCAGGACAAAAACTGGGCCCCGCATGAAGTTTGCAAAACATGTGTGGAAGCTTTGCGATTGTGGAAGTGTGGCAAGAGGAAAGCATTGCCATTTGGAATACCAATGGTTTGGCGGGAACCAAAAAATCACATTGATGACAGCTATTTCTGTGCTATAGATGTTAGCGGTTTCAGTGCTAAGAACAAGAGCAATGTGAGCTATCCCAACAACATACAATCGGCCATTAGGCCCGTGCCTCATGGGCCAGATGTACCTGTACCACGTACGAGTACTGATAATTGCAGCACTTCAAGTGACACTGAAGTTGAACGTGCACACTATGATGACAGTGTTGATTTCTGACCTGGTACAAGTACAGGCACTCTGCAACCTTTCACACAACATGAACTGAATTATCTCGTAAGAGACCTAAATTTACCAAAGGAGAGTGCCCAACTTCTTGGTTCCCGACTGAGTAAGAAAAATCTGTTGTCTCCAGGAACACATTTATCATGGTACAGGCATCGAGAGACAGAGCTACTCCCATACTTTACTGAAGACGAAAACCTTGTTTATTGTAACAACATAAGGAAAGTCATAGAATTTTATGGTATTTCTTACAATGTAAGTGAATGGAGACTTTTCATTGATGCATCACAGACTAGTCTGAAGGGTGTTCTGTTAAATAACTGTAATGTGTTCCCATCGATTCCAGTTGCATATTCTGTGTCGCTTAAGAAAAATTATGAAACTTTGAGGTTCATGCTACTGAAAGTGAAATATGAAGAACATGGTTGGTCTGTCTGTGGAGATAGCTTTGTTGTTGGGTCTCCAGGCTGGGAACACAAAATTCCCCTGCTTCTTGTGCGAATGGGACAGTCGGGACAGGGAGAATCATTGGAAAGTGAAAACGTGGCCAAGTAGAGAATCTCTCTCTCCAGGGAAGAAGAATGTGACACAACGGCAATTAATTCAGACGTCTAAAATACTGCTTCCTCCGTTGCATATTAAGCAGCGGCGTGCATTCTGGATACGCAAGGTACGCACTGCGTACCCACAACACCGTAAGAAAAAATAATAATTTTCCCCACCTTCTCGGAGCATGAAAATTCAACTATCGTCTCTCCGAAACCCCCTTCCACTGCCAGAAATTCTATCTTCCGTCCGAGAACGCTGCTGCCTTGCCCGAGTAGCCTGGCCCTCCAGGCAGTCCCGAACGTCTGCCCGAATGATCCCGATTGTGCCTTCGGTGTTGCCCGCACCCACCCCATCCACCGTGGCTTCTGCCGATTTCCACGAGCAAAAGCTGCTGCCTCTGTTGGGTACCCTAGAAATTCGGAGGGCAATCCCCATTGGCTCCGATCAACCCCACCATATGTTTGGGTCTTCCCGCGCTCATCCCAAGGTGCATTTTCCTGTTCAAAGCACATGGTTCTAAGAAGCCAGGGTACCTAAGATTTTGGCAGCGTCTGCAGTGTTGGTAGTAGTCAACATATATTTTTTCTCTAATGTTTAGTTTACTAACATTGGACAGACACGCTTAGATAAATTAATCCCTGTGCTTTGGTTGCAATAAAAATGCGTTATAAAAATTGATTACTGACATACAAATCGGAGCGAAGGCAAGAAAATGTTTATCGGGAGGTGAGGGAAATGGAGTGATCGACTGAACATTGCGTTTTACCTGAAACCTTTTTCGGCGTTGTCATGTCAATGTGTCAGAGGGAAATTATATGGACAATTTGCATGTTTCACCCCATTCTCAGTACCTGTCTTTCTCATTCTAGAGATCAAAATTGTATTCGTGCGTGTCACTTTGCATTTCAGCTTATGATAAGGATGGGTGTTGACTGTTGACCCGACGATATAAATGAACGAAAGAAAAAACATAAACACATTGCTTACTATGGGATTCGAATGTACAGGGTGGGAAATAACCTTTTGCTATGGGTCCACAGTAAAAAGTAACAACAATTACGAAATTATGGTAATACCAAATGTTTACTACGACAATTGTGGTTACTTACCTTACCACATGGCGCTACAGCTCCTCATGGGCTTTGGCCTCCTCAACTATGTGCCTCCATCTATTCCTGTCCTCTGCAATCTCCCACCATCTTTTCACCTTCATGTGACGCAAATCTTCCAGGACACCATCTAGCCATCTTGTCATTGGTCTTCCTCTTCTTCTTGTTGAATAGATTTTTTCTTGCATCACTTTCCTTTGCATTCTATCGTTTCCCATTCTCTGTACGTGACCCAGCCACCGCATTCTTTGTGATTTAATAAATCTCACAATATCCTCTTTCCCTAGTATATGGTTAATTTCTTCATTAGTTCTTATTCTCCAGAAATTATTTTCATTAACCGGTCCACATATTTTGCGTATCACCCTTCTCTCAAATCTGCGCACTGCTTCCTCTTCTATCTTATTCATTACCCATGTCTCTGAACCATATGTTATTATAGGTCTTATTAACGTTTTGTATATGGTAATTTTGAGATTCCTGTTTATTAGTTTGCTCTCTAATAATTGCATGTTTGCATAATATGCTCTATTCCCCATGTATATCCTTTCTTTTATCATGCTATCTTTTTTTATTTTGATCATTTATGGTCAGCCCTAAGTATTGGAATGACCTGACTCTTTCAAATTCCTTCCCATTTATTTCTATTCTTTCCTCTCTATATTTGTCAGGTTTTTGGGTAACAATCATGTACTTTGTTTTATTGACATTTGTTTCTAGTCCTAACCTGTTTGCAGTTTCTTCTAATCTCTGGTATGTTTTCTTTAAATCGTTTCCTGTTCGTGCTATTATTGCAATGTCATCTGCATATGCGCATATTTGAGTGCTCTTTGTAAAAATTGATCCTCTCTTATCTACCTTTTGAACGGCCACGTGTAATGCTAGTATGAAGAGTGTGGTTGACAGTCCATCTCCTTGTTTGACTCCTCTGTAATATGGAAATTCTCTACTTGTTTCATTTCCTATTTTCACTTTTGCTCTGGTCTGTTTCATTGTCATTTCTATTAAATTTATTAACTTGATGGGGATTTTTAATTCTTGCATAGCTCTACTCAGTTCGGGTCTCCTTATACTATCAAATGCTCTTTTGTAGTCAATGAATAGAATTAGGAGGTCTATTGCATATTCATAGTGTTTTTCAATTATCTGTTGTATAACGAATAATTGATCTGTTGTACCCCTGCCTGGTCTAAATCCACATTGATATTCTCCTACTATAGCTTCAGTGTATTTCTTCAGTCTTTCATTAATAATACTGGTAAGGACTTTGTACACCACATTTAGCAGCATTATTGGTCTATAGTTACTACATTCCGTTCGATCCCCTTTTTTGTGTATTGGGCATATTATTCCAACTTTCCATCCTTCCGGCATTTGTTCTTCTTTCCAGATCCGTTCCAGGAGTTTATGGATTTCAATTTTCATTGTCAGTCCTGCCATCTTTAGCATTTCTATTATTATACCGTCTTCTCCTGGTGCTTTGTTATTTTTCGCTTTTCTAATTGCTATTTCTATCTCCTCCATTGTTGGTGGGTCTTCAATGTTTCCCTCATTGTATCCATCTATTCCTGTTGTTCCCACTAGTTCCTCTTCTTTTCCTAGTTGTTCTTGATAATATTCTGCCCATCTCTCTAATTTTCTATACTGATCTCCTATCACTGCTCCGTTTTTATCCTTATAGCCAATTTCCTTTGATTGGTATCCTTTATTTACTTTTTTGATTGCGGTATATACTTTTCTTGTTTCATTTTGTCTACTCAAGTCATCTATCTTCATCAGCTGTTTCCTCATTATCTCCTTCTTTTTCTGTTTGCATGTTTTATTAGCTATATTCCTTTTTTCTCGATACCTTTCGACATTTCCTCTCGTTTTTCTTTGTATCATTTTTTGTCTAGCTTCGTTCTTTTCCTTTATTACTTTCTCACAATCCTCATCGAACCACATTTTTTCCCCTACTTGTTTATCTTCTCCTATTATTTCTTCTGCTACTTCTTTTAGAGTTCCTTGTATTTTCTCCCAGTGTTTCTCGGTTGAGCTCCTCTCCTCTGCTGTCCAACTTTGTGTTTTTTGAGCTATTGCATCTTGGTATCTTTGTCTGATTTCTTCTTTTTTCCCTTTCTGCATATTCCATTTTATTCTTTTTAGTTTTTCTGTCTGTTGTGTTGTTCTTATTCTCTCTCGAACTTTTACTTTCAAAAGAAAGTGGTCAGAGTCACAGTTAGGTCCTCTGCAACTTCTAATATCTGTGATTGAGGAGGAATATCTGTGACCTACCAAAACATGGTCGATTTGGTTTGTTGTTGTTCCATCTGGGGATCTCCAGGTCCCCAAATGTATATCTTTATGTGGGAAACACGTGCTTTTTATTATCATTTTGTTTCTAATTGCAAACTGATAGAGTACATTGCCATTATTATTGCTTTCTCTATGTAAGGTATAGACTCCACTTATTCCTTTTCTCCTATCCTCCTTGCCAATTTGTGCATTAAAATCTCCCATGATAATAATTGAATCATATCTAGGTGTCTCTTCTAATGTTTCCTCCAGCTTATCATAAAATTCTTCTTTCTCTTGATCACCTTTGTCTTCTGTAGGTCCATACACTGTTATGTTTCTGAATGATCCTTTAACTCTGAGCTTCCTTATTCTATCACATACTGGCACAAACTGCAGTATACTTTTTCTTGCTTCCTTAGTTATTATGAAGCCTGTACCTCTTTGCCCTGTCCTTTGTTCTGTTCCACTATAAAACATTGTGAAGTCTTTTTTGTCTATTCTGCCCGTTCCAACCCATCTAATTTCCTGTACTGCTGCTATCTGTATACCATTTTTTTCTATTTCTTGTGCTACCTCCTGCAACTTTCCTGGGGCTAGCATTGTCTTTATATTCCACGTGGCCATATTCATGTCCGTTATCCGTTTAGCTGGTCCGTCATCATGTTTATCCACTTTCCGAGGCACAAGTTGTGGTTTCTGAACGATTGATTTTTCCGGATAAGGTTGTCAGCCTCACGCCAACCCCCAACCTGGAGGACCAGGTAATTTTCTTTTAGGGTTTTCTTCCCTTAGCCTTTATAGATCCCTCTATGACTACAAGGCAGCAGTATTTGGGACTAGGAAGGAATATTAGGATAGGATATGGTAAAGATGGGACGTTGTAGAACACCTTAGTCTGGCTTCTCTTCTGAGACCTGTCCAGCATGGGTGACCCTGCCGGTAGATTCTACCGCTGGCATAGCTCTCAGCTTCAACAAAGCACACAAACCCCTCCGCCCGCACGGTCAGTGCTACTTTAAGGCGGTGTTCCCTGGAGGGGAATTGTGGTTACAAAAACAGAATTAAAAGTTAGTATGTCCGCCGTTTGCTTCTCTCACAGCACGAAGACGATCAGGGTAGGAGCTCAGAAGATTCGCAAACAGTCCGTATTCCATTCCATGTCACGGAGGACTTGTTCCAGATGTGCAAGGAGTGTTGGCAGGGAATAGCGGTCCGGTCCGCGTTCCACTATAATCAAGGACTCAACTGCGTCCTCCAGAATAGCCCCAAAAAGCTCCGCTGCATTCAGGTCCGGTGATGCACCCGGCCATTCAGAACTGCTGAAGAAGTCAATGCCACTTCGCCGAAGAAGGTCTTGGTTTTAGCACTTGCCTTGAAGCAAGGTGCTTTGTCGTGAACTAACTTTTAATTTTGTTTTTGTAACCACAATTGTCGTAGTAAACATTTGGTATTACCATAATTTCTTAATTTTTGTTACTTTTTCCTGCGGACCCCTAGCAAAAGGTTATTTCCCACCCTGTACTCCCGCTCCCTTACGTTGCAAAGTTATGTAAATGGACGTTACATTGTGCCCAACATAAGGGTGCAAAATCATATTGGTGGTGGGGGGGGATATCTCAATCTACACACACGCGTGCATATATTACATATACACATAATATAATTATGATATACATATTTATAATGTCATTCAATATAAAAAAATAATGAATTTCTAAATATTTAAAAATGCATTATTAATAAATACATAGAAAGAAATCAATTTGTTACTTTTATATACATGAGATATTTATAAAGTAGCAAACTAATTCATTTACTAACGGGTTAAAGATGTCAATAAATTACAAAAATAGTTGGAATCGTTTTATTATGCAATAGTTTTTCTATTAACATCATATTTATATTTGTCTTGCATTCTTGTTTTACTTCTATTGTGCATATTTTGCTATTGGTGTAGATCTGTTAAAGATCTCTGGAAGAGGTAGTGTATGTTTTCAATATTATCCTTCATCTTTCATTGTTATAACAAAAACTCCCCCCCCCCCGGGAAATTTTGGTGTGGGGATTTTTGAGGCCAAAATTATTGGTGGGGGGAAATCCCTCCCTTCCCCCTCAGGACTTCGAACCCTGCCCAACGTTTATTTGAGCGTTTGAAGTGTGTTGGGATTAATACCATTCTATTCTGATGCATTTTCTACGAGTCTCCTTAATTTCTTCATTCTACAAAATATCTCGTCGACTGACAACCCTGATCCATTCATCTACAAATGTGAGTGGCTATTTCGAGGAAGGAGACACTTGTTACCGCGACAGATTGACGTTTTTTGTTTCTTCCGTCTTGCGTGTGAAATTTGTAGTGTTTCGTTCTTATTGTTATTGTTTTGTCAGTGCGGTGAAGAGGTGAAATAGAAATGATATGAAATCGGGAGTTGCTGATGACGTTCTGGAGAGGGGTTTTTCGTCATATAGTTATGAAAAGAAAGTGGAAATAATCCGAAATGAGAGGCCTGTTCCTGAATTGGAGGACTTGTCTCAGGCAGGAGTTACGAAGGATGGTAAGCAGTATGTTAGACATTTTCAGGAAAAAAACTTACTTATGTGTGTATTTCTTCCTCAACCCTTAATTAAGATATTACTTATTTAAACATTTGTATGTCCTTTCGTTCCCGTTCAATGTACATCGCGCTGCATGAAGAAACTAATCAAAATTGAATTGTTGGGCTGCACGTTTTTTGAAAATATATTTGCGAAGCAAGTATATAAAATATCATACAAATTTTTTATCGTGTTACATCTGAATCTCTCCGGTAGCGTTTTAATGTTATATCTTTATATAAAAATGTCCTGAATTAGATCCCATTTCAATTCAACTAACTTCAATCAGCTTTCGTGTGCATAAAGGAAGCTTAAATTCTGCTTCCTTTAACATACCAAAAAATGCGGCAGAAATCTTTCTTTTCTTTTTGTGTGCATATGAATGCATTTGATACAGCCACTAGTATTGTTTTCAAAGTTTGGTAAATTATCCACTAAGGATTTCACTTACGTATTTCTCTTGCGTACCCTAGTCTAAATGTCACCGCACGCCACTGATATTAAGTTAGGGATAATGAAACAGTTTGTGAAAGCGTTAGACAAAAACGGCGAATGCTTTAAATACATTGCCAAAAAATTTCCATCCGTCACTGAGGGTAAGCTCAAAGAGGGTATTTTTGTTGGCCCTCAGATACGGAAACTGATGTTGGATGCAGATTTTGAAGAAATAATGACTGCTACGGAAAGGGATGCCTGGGTAAGTTTCAAAATGGTGGTTGCCCATTTTCTGGGCAATGAAAAACACGTTAACTATGAACATTTTGTGAAAAATCTGCTAAGGAATTTATGTAAACTTGGTTGTAAAATGAGCCTCAAATTGCATTTCCTTAACTCACATCTAGATTTCTTTCCGAGTAATCTCGGACACTTCAGCGAGGAGCACGGGGAAAGATTTCACAAGGACATAGCAGAGATGGAACGGAGATACCAGGGACGATGGAATGTTTCCATGATGGCAGATTTTTGTTGGATGTTAAAAAGAGATGTTCCTACTTCGGGTGTCGGGAAAGGCAGAAAGTCAAAAAGAATGAAGTTTGATCCTGAGTCTCAGTAATTCGAAATGCACTATGTTATATCTCTTTCTAGACATGTGTAAATGAAAATGTACATGAATATAGTATATAATATAGATTTTACAATCTCAATATATGTCCCACTGATTACTATATTTGCAAAAAATATTTATTCTATGTGTCTGTAATATGGTTATATAAACCCCAAATGATCCCAATAATACCATAATAGACCCCTATATGCTATTCAGTTTTCACGATTTGTGAAAAATTGTGTCGTGATGGAGCAAAACAGTTTTCAAATTTGAATTCAGCATGAAAAATCCTTTCAGAGTCACCTATTCATTTCAAAACATCGTTCAAATTTTGAAAAAAATGTCGACCAGTGTAATTTTCGCCTTATTTAAGTAATATTGAACTCACGCATGTTTCAACATTGCTGAAGGAGAAAAGTGTGAGAAAAAAGTATTTCATGCTGAGTTAGGATATTGCCTTTCGGTTAACATTTTCTTGTGCATGACTGACTGCTGAAGTGGAGAGGTTGATTTCGAACACAAAGAAGATATTTCTGAAATCTCCCTCTCGAACCCGAAAATTTTAGGAAGTTACGCATGAGCTTAGTTTTCCTCCGCAACCAGTCTTGACGAGATGGGGAACCTGGATATCAGCAGCTATATATTATGCTAACAACCTTGAAAAAATTAGTAAGGTGATCGATGCTCATCCAGAAAATTAAGCGGCTTCAATTCGTGAAGTATAAAACTCCTGTGCTATTCAGAACACGAGAATGAACTGTCGTTTATTTTTGCACATTATGGTGCATTACCAGAGACAATTACAAAGCTAGAAAAAAGAGGTGAGACTCTTGTAGCATCCATGAAAATCTTCGAGGAATCTATGCAGCAGATGATGGAAGTGCCAGGAGAAAAGGGGTCAGCTGTTGCGGAAAAGTGCAAACGGGTAGTGAGTGCAAATGAGGACTTGAAACAATTGAAAACAATTTGTGATATTCTAAAAGATGAAAATGCTGTTACCAAAATGAGTCCAGCTACATTAGCTTGTTCTATGTATGCTCCAATAACTTCTGTCGAAGTAGAAAGATCATTTTCTATTATGAAAAACATTCTCTCTGACAGACGACTATCAATGAATGTTGAGAACTTAAAAAAACACCTTGTAGTTATGTGCAATCAAGACGGAGAAAATTGAAATGCTCTTCCCAATGTAGATTTTAACATGTTGCCAGAAATTATATATAAAAGTAAGCGACTTCCAAATGTGCCATTTTTTCGGTTTATTTTGCCTTTTTTTCATTTTTAGTGCCTATTTTCCACATTATAAATGCCTTTTTGCCTGCCTATTTTAACGAAAATAAATGCCTGAACTTCCGGGCTCTAGTAATTACTAATTACTTTATGTAAATTTAAATCGGTAGCGAGAATATCATATGTCAACGGTATTGGTAAGCTTCCTTTTTATAACGCATTTATAATCTCGACAAAATTACACTCTCGGAGTTATCAAAGTGTTTTCTTTTAAGTCCACTTTATGCACAGATAGGCTAATCGGGACTGGACCTACAGTTTTAAAGTGGGATCCGGACCATTATGTTCCTCCACCGGATATCGAACCCGGGAGAGCTTGATTTTGAGGCGACGAAGCTACTACTACGCCATCGGCGAGGCGGAAGATATCAGAGAATGATTAGATGAGAATACCGAAGGATGCAGAACTGTGGTGTGCACAGGATTTTCTAAGAATACTTGTCCCCCCCCCCCCCTTGAGCTTGCCACTGATGCAGACGATTTTTCAAGAGCTTGAATTTGTTTATTTTAAGTTCACTTATGTGTAATGGGCTAATCGGGAATGGACTTACAGTTTAAAATGCGATCCTACACATCATGTGCCTTCATCAGGTAACGAACCCAGGACCTCTTGATTTTTTTTTACCTCAAGAAATGGGTCAACATAGAAGACATTCTTTAGAGCTTATTTTTACAGCGAGTGTTGCTGTTACACCATTCCTTTTATGGTGTCAGTTTGTTAATATTTTTCAATGTTTTTACTAAATTACTTTTGTTATAAAACACATACACAGTTTTTGTATCCCAAATACTATTTGCAGTCGGTGCCACTGTTTCCTAATAATAAATGTGATTTTTAAAAGAAAGATTTCACAATAGTATTACAGGAGGTAACCTTGAATAACTACTTATTACGTCACCTGTTAGCACAACCTAATGTAACCTCAGGTATTTCATTTGGTCATTGTTGCAGTGAAAACCTCCTCTTCCGCTCATCTTTTCCTGCATAAGCAACGTAATAAATAGTCTACAATATTAACAGCATGATGACAAATCGAGAAATGATAGATAATTTCATAGAGTAGGGAAATCTCATAATTTCATTCCACTACAAATGTATAGCCTACATAAATAATTTTCACATCATGGTTTCATTTTATAAATCAGTGAAACTTATTTTCCATTGATGTTGAATGGACGGAAGAGGTGCCTTCACCTTAAGCACTCAAATGTCAACCTCTTTTCCACTGTACATCCTGGACTGCATTTTACAGACTAACGAGGCCCTGGCGCCTGGACCTGCAGCCAGGATAATCTTCTGTAGAAATCGTGTTGTGGTGTCTATATGTGTTTGTCACTGTCTTATTATCCATATAATCGAATCACTATTCATCCCCGTCGTCGCAATTAGACAAAAGTGGCAGAAAAGCTACGTAAACCTAATTCAATCAATCAATCATTGAGTTGGTTTGAGTTGGTGTTTTAAGTCCACTTTATGCACAGTAAGGCTAATCGGGACTGGACCTACAGTTTAAAGTGGGATCCGAACCACTTGTGCCTCCACCGGGTATCGAACCCGGGACCCCTTGATTAAATCAATCATTGATGTTGAAGTCTAGTTATGTGCATCAAAACTGTTAGTTTTTATCAGCATTTACGCTTTCTTTAACTGTCGATTTACAATTCGGTTTAGAGGTTTGAACAAAATGTCAATGAATATACGTACATATAAGAAAGAAACACGTAGACTTTCTACAACACATTGATGTTCAAATATTTTGATTACATAATAAGATCCTAAATTTGTTTTCGTTCGAGAAGAAGAAAGTAGGCTTTAGGCAGAAAAAAGAAAGAAGAAAAAACATGGCACTAGATCAAATCAACGCACGTTGTGATAGGTTCCAGTTTCTTGCTTCGTTACTTGGCATGCAGCTACAAGTTCTTTCTGAATCCACTTTTCAAATGACCTTCTGTTTGATTTGTAGACCTTACTTCATTTCGTGCCGTCTAGCAGTTACAAGCCACATTACTTCAGCTCGTCACACAACACTTGGTATGTAATGTAGCGTGCAAGGGCCATTTTACGTGCAGACGAGATCCATTCAACCAAGACTTTCCTATCCTTCTTTGTAATTGTCCCTTCTCTGTTACAGACTGCTGAGGCGGAAGCAGGTGAATTGATAGGCCATCAAAAGTCAATTATTTACTACAGCCCCGCCTATAATGGATTGTCACAGGGTTTTTATGTGTGAGAGAAGGTTCGGAACTTTATTATTCTTGTTGTAGGTGAAATAGTGCCGGCAGGCATGCACGTTTACAAGTCGAGTCAAGGTGGGCTTTTTCATTCAAATTGTCCAAGAGAGAAAGTTTTATTACTGGCTCGCAATAACAGTGTGTTCCAAAAGACAACATCCGCTTTGATATTGAAGAGATTTTCTCTTAATAAAATGGAGCTCTGTCAATAATTCTGCGGAAGAGGGTTCTTTCATTCATGACTTCACTGGGCCACCAATCACAAGCTGTTTCACATTGTGCTTAATTTTTCATTTCTCTACATTCGTTCATTTATTAGGCAGTACGAGAATAAGACATTTTGCTATATACAGTAGATGTTAGAGTGATTAACACAGATCACGACTAAGGCAGTGAGTCCCTGGTTTAAATCCTGAATATGCTATTGCATGGACATTACATTGTCAATGTTCCTTCACTGATTTTTTTATTCACCATTCACTCTAACGTTTTTATTAAGTAGCCTTATTTATGTCAATACAAGAAATGATAATTGATTGCGTGAATTTGTTAGAGTTACTTTCTGCTGCAAATTTTCCTGCAAACAAATTCACGCAATCAATTATCATTTCTTGTATTGACATAAATAAGGCTACTTACATAATGTTTATGGTACGTAATACAAGCATTCATATAGTTATATTATTCAAACAAATAAATAATGGAACAAGGAGTCAGCTTTGCTTGAATCACAGATAAACGTATATCTGAGCTTGAATGATCATTCATTTTATTTTACTCTTTATTATGCAGATGCCTTAAATTAAAAAGAGGTGGCCGCGGTGGCTCAGTCGGTAACGCGTCTGACTACCATGCTCAAGGTCCCGGGTTCGATCCCCGGCCGGTTCAAATCCGGGAACTTTTCTAACGGTGGAAGCGGCCCCGGCGCCTACCCAGCGTCGAATAACATGGGTACCTGGGGGAAACCCTGGGGGGTAAAGGCGGTCAGGGGCGTGATGCTGATCACATCACCCCCACTCACGACCGGATCAAGAAAGTGTGGGGCGTTACCCCCACACCCCCTATACGCCTTCATGGCGTGGTGCTATGCACAGGGGAACACTTTACCTTTCTTTTTTTTTACCTTTTTTTTACAATTTATCACATAAGATGAATTATATTAAATTAAATTATAATTAGAAACAATATCACGAAAATTTTTCCCCCAAAACACTAGCTTGCCTCAGAAAATGTTAAATCTGATAATTCTTTGACCTAAGCATACAGAGAAGACACATTCTACCACGTTACAAATTTTAAGTAACTGTCGATAACGTTACTACTTGTATTGCAAAAATGTAATACTCTTATGATTACTTAAAAGTAGCAAGTTAAAGAAACTCTTACTACCTACGTTACAGTTACTAGTTACTTCCAAACACTTATATATATATGAACGTACGTATGTGTGTATGTGTGATATATATATATATATATATATATATATATATATATATATGAGCGTGGGTGTGTGTAACGAAACATATGTATCCAGGCAAATAATTCTGATCCATAACAAATAATAAAATATATAGTATGTAATTATCTTCGGGGCTTTTAAAAAAGTATAGAACTGCAATTGCTTGGCCAACATTACCAACATTTCGAAACTCTTCTAAATGCTAGAGGAAAGTAAAAGTTGGACAACATCTACGACCGAACTTCCACCGACTAGTTTTACATTCCGATTAAGGCCAGCAAGTTCAGCTGCAATATGAAACACTCCATTGCGTTCAAATCTGCCTTCACGTGGAAACTAGAACCCCTACCCCTTTCCGTTTGTCAGTCATTGGGCTGCACGTGGACTACGAATAGCGTAAGTAATTAGTATAGTAGAACAGAAGATGGGGCGCTTGTAACCGGTAGCTGCAGGTAACTTATTTATCAGAAGGTATAATTGTGTCTGTTATCTTCAATCTGTTTGTTTGTTTCATGAAACAATCACAGATATTCTGAGGAAAACAAATGCGTCGTAATCTGTTCACTAGATAGAGAGTAATGCCGGTATTTCTGGTCGCGATAGAACCAGAAAGACAAGAAATACGTGATAATTAATTGAACTGTTGCTATGCAGTACACAACGTCAGTAATGTTCCACTTACATTACACATATGTAAATGTGATCTATCTGCTAGTTGTATCATACATAGTTGGTGTGGTGTACGTACATGTGAGTGTATTAAATGTGCACTGTTCGATTTTATTGGTGTCACCGAGATGTGAACGAGACAGGCATCTGTAAAATCGAGACGAGACGAGACAGAGACTTGAATTATCATCTAATTAAAGTAGGGTTATTATTATTATAGATTTTAAGTGCTGTTTAAATGTTGCCCATTAAATTCTGTAAAGAACAGATCAACAGAACCTAGTAATCGATTATAAGGTGTGTATCTAATGCATTGGTAACTTGGATGAATGAATAGACGAGTCGTGTCTGGTCTTGAGAATCAATTATAATCAATTCTAATAGAGCTATAGTGCGCGGACAGGTTCTACGTGTCTACCGTCGTATTAGACTAATACAGAATATAGTTCATTTCTTTCAAAGAGCACAAGTATATGAAGGGGTGCTCTATTTTAGTAAATAGTACACACACTAAAAAAAAATGTTCAACATTATTGCGCCTGTTAATTTTGTCTATCTCTCACAAAAGCTAGGCCGACTACAAATGTATATGCGAATTATCTATAAATCACTATGTTTCCTGCAATGTGAGGGTAGTTAATTGAAATACATATGGCAAATATCTTCTTCATTATCAGGAGAAACAACATAGGGCTCAGAATGAAAGAAGAATGGAATTGCTATGAACAGTTGTCATAGCCGCTAATTGTAGGTTGATAGGCGCAGTAACATAACAAACAATACAGATAGCTACATTAAAAAGTCATAAACATTTAATGGAAACCTGTGGAGTTCATTATTTTCCCTTCCTTCCTCTTTTACAGCTTTGCAAATCACATTCTTGCCGAGAGATTGATATTAATGAATCATAATGATGATGACCTGAGGTGTAGCAAATGTCCCGTTTCCGACGCAATTTACGCAAGCAATCTGGACAAAGATACGCGTGTGTTGCGACGAAACGTTGTGAAATAGTCGCTATCATCCATGATGGTTTTATGTTTGTTATTTTTTTTATTACCTTAACCTTGAAATATTTCTATATTATTGATCGTATTGCACCATATAACAAAATATAATGATAACATTCCGAAATAATTGCTCTACGTGTTAACACGAAATTGTTTCTCGTGAAAATATTAATATTTCATGCACAACTTTATTGTTGGTTAATATATGTTTTATGGGAAGGTTTCTGTAATTGTGTTTTCCAAGCACACCTGTTTTGAAATATAGATCTAACAGCCTTTATAATTACATATCATCTCTGAATGAAATCGAAGCGTAAAATCTGGAAAACTCCCCAAATTACGAGGAAATGTGGAAAGTCAATACACTTAGCAACACTGAAAAAAAATGTCACGGTAGTGTTCCTCTCCACAAAAGGCCAAGGAGATGTTGACTCAATATTTTCTTCGTGCCAGAGGGTAGACGGCGCTGGTGGCTTATACAATTTTCAGCATCCCTTTTACATGTCAAAAGAGGTTACTCGGCTCAAGCAAATATACGTGATGCAAGGGAAATTGAGGACTGTACACAATGCGGCTGTCAATTGGCTCTTTCCGGGTTTGCGGTTATTCCCTGCTACTGTCTGATTCCTCAGGAATTCCAAAGATTGGGGACGATAATAATACAGAAAGCAAGTCACAAGTAGAGTAGCACAGGTGAAGAATAGCTTTTTACCAGAACAACGAAGAGCCCGCCATTATTTCGTAGTCAGAAGTTTTACCAAAACGTTTTCCATCCGTCACAAATTGTAGCAAATCATCATTCGAAAGCCAGGTTCCAAGTTGACGCTGAACCCGCATTTTCAGTTTCAACTTTTTAACAAACCCATCATTTACCTAATTTAGGATGGGTGCTAAACCTTTTTTATGGATTAAAAAGGAGCAAAACTTCTGACTATGAAATAGTGACGGATACGAAGTCATAATCCAGCTTGAAGCTCATGGCTAGAGGAATAGACAGATGTTTTTTCTGGTTTGGTCCAATGTCCAATAACAGAAAAAAAATCATAGAAAGTGGTAAATATGTTTACAAAAAAGCAGAAATACATAGCATTGTAATTTCTAACCGAAGGAGGATCCACGACGTACCCTCTCGTGGTACAGTGGGATCCATGAGTAGTTCCGTAAAAATTGTCCATCACCATGTTCGTACACTTTATTTGACCCAATAAGAGCTTCAAGAATTAAAAGTAAACAACTCAAAACAAGCTGTGGACAACTTCTGCACCAGCATACATTAAAATCCATCGCTTAAAAACACATAGAATGTAAGAGATCGCACTGTACATGAACCGTACATACAGAAATATGGCAGCAAGCGTGTGTAAGCCCTTTTTGTGGGACAGTACCATTCGGTCGGGGGGAGAGGGGGATAGAGTTTTGTTGCAAGTACTACGTTCAAGGATGAATGCAGAAAGGGAAATATCAGAAATATGCCGATATGTACTTACATGAAACGATACTAGATGGATTTACGGTGTCTGACAGTTTGAATTACAGTATGAAGATTCGTCATGATGTTGGGCTGATGAACCAAGCCCCTTATGGAATTTGGCGAGGAACATCAATGACTCCACGAGTCAAGTAACGAACAGTAAATGCTGTTATAAATAAGTCATTATCGGTAGTTTTTACAAGGCATGTAGGCTTAATTGAGTTCCCAATTAATAGTTAGTACTCTCTCGTCTTCTCTCTCGGTTATCTGGTTCGATCCCTGGTGGGAGTCACAAATATTTCGATTTTTTATTCAGCATCTTTAGAATAATGGGAGCTGCTTGAAAGAAATAGTAGCGATAGTCAGATAAAGATTGCGATGGAACTCGATACACTGACAAATAAATAGATCACCCAATAAAGAACCGCTTGAAAGCTCATTGCCCTAAAGTTGTTTTTTTATGCAGGGTTAATTAAGAAAATATGTTTTAAAATTAAGTATGACTTTTAATTATACCGGATGAGTCACCTGAAATTACCACCGGAAATATTTCGTGGACAGCAAAAATATTGAAAAACTGCTTTCGCAGTTATATAGGTATGAGAGGGGCTCATGAAATTAATGGACACAATAGGTTCAACTACGTAAGCCAGTACGATTTTCAACACAAACTTATAGTTGTTTTTGTTTTTTAAAAAAATGGAAACCCCATTTTATGTTTAGCTCATTTGAAAGTACGGAAAAATTAATTAAGAATGGCGTTTGCTACATTGTAATACGTCAAGAAGTTCTCAAGTAATTCTAACGTAAAGTTGACGCTTGAAACAAACATTCTAACAAGTTGATTCGCGTGTCGTAACTTACATATCCCCCTTTTGACGCCATTCATGTATCGTAACAAACATGTTACTCTTCTGCATACTATGCGTTGTGCTTAGGGAAGTTGTTACGTTCCAGCAACTTCGGGTTACAATGAAACGTGTAGTTTGTAGATAAGTAAGCTTTGACAAATTATCTAAAAGATTCTGATACATCTTTCTGAGTTAACAAATATTTTTTAATTAAAAAGTAAAAATTTTAAACATTCCGCCATCAGTCACATACATAAATGTTAGTACATTAACATCTTTCTAATTTTTAATTTCCGTTCATTCATTTACGTTATAATTTTTAGTACATCGGAACAATAAACTCTTCTCGTTTTGTCATGACAAATCACTAAGATTTCAACTATTAAACTTTGCACCTAATTTCTTCTTTCCTTCTTTCTTTCAAATTGATTTACCAAATTTATCAAACAAAGCAAGGGCGTAACAAAGTATACTGATTAACCAGACGTTTCTGATAGTGTACTTACGTCAGAACTGCTGCTGAGAAAATAGTAGGCTATTGTCAAACTCTGAAAAGGTAAAGATGATACTTTACTTATCTATGGTAAGTGTAGGAAAAATGCAGCACAAGCGTGCGGGCTGTATGCAAGACGGCATTTACGCTCGGCTCTGCCGACAGGCATAGTGGGGATGCGCCTTCACGCTCAATTTTACGTTCTAATTACTTGAGAACTACTTGACGTATTGCAATGTAACAAACGCCGTTCTTAATGGATTTTTCCGTACTTTCAAATGAGCTAAAAATAAAATGGAATTTCCATTAAAAGAACTAAGTTTGTGTTGAAAATCGTACTTCCTTGCATAGTTGAACCTATTGTGTCCACTAATTTCATGAGCCCCTCTTATACCTACGAGGGTCACTATTTATATTTTGAGCCTAACAATGAAAAAACAGGAATTTGGCATTGAAAACTGCTTTATTGTTTTTCGAAGTATTCTCCTTTATGGTCAATACACTTTTGCATTCGTTCGAACCATTTGTCAAAGCAGTTTTTCCAATCTTCTTGAGACACCTCCATAATATGGTTTTTGAACGCATCAACGACGTCTTCCGCCGACGAAAATCGTTGTCCACGCAATTTATTCTTGACATTCGGGAACAAGAAGAAGTCATTGGGTACCAAATCAGGACTGTACGGCGGATGACCCATCAATTCGATTTTTTGACTGTTCATAAAGTCGGTTGTTAGACGAGATGTGTGACAGCTGGCATTGTCTTGATGAAGAATGATCCGACGGCGTTTGTTTGTTTTCCGTATTTGACCGAAGACCTCTGGCAAACAAATTGTTGTGTACCATTCAGAGTTGACCGTTCTACGTTCCTCTAAAGGCACAGTTGCCACATGACCAGTTTTCCCGAAAAAACAGGCGACCATTTGTTTCGATGTGCTTCGAGCGCGAACAACTTTTGTTGGATTGGGTTCATCTTGAAACACCCATACAGTCGACTGCTGTTTACGTTCCGGCTCATATGCATATATCCATGATTCGTCACCTGTTACAATCTTATATACGTCTTTTGAAGCACCACGATTGTATTTATTGAGCATTTGTTTGCACCAATTGACGCGAGCGTCTTTTTGAGTTTTTGTCAAATTGTGTGGGATCCAACGAGAACATACCTTTCTCACAGCTAAATGATCATGTAATATTTTATATATGCTGGTGGAACTAATGCCTATGGTTGCCTCAATCTCACAGTATGTCACATGACGATCTTGCAGTATTAGGTTTTGCACAGCATCAATGTTTTCTTGAACAACAACTGATTTTGGACGACCTTCGCGAATCTCGTCGGTGAGCGAATGGCGGCCACGATTAAATTCGTTATACCAGCGTTTCACAGTGGCAAAGGATGGGGCTTCATCGCCAAATGTGGAAGTAAGTTGATCGATGCACTCAAGTCTTGATAATCCACGTCAAAAATTGTAAAAAATCATCGCACGAAAATGTTCACGAGTTAATTCCATTTTATTGTTGTCGCGCAATCTCCAAGGCAACATAAACAACACAAATGAAGCTATTGACAAAACATTTGAAGTACGTTATGGTCAATAATGCCAGACGATTCCGTGCAAACGTCAAATCGTGCCTAACTTCAATCAGTGTTGCCAAGGCTCAAAATATAAATAGTGACCCTCGTATATATCTGCGAAAGCAGCTTTTCTATATTCATTGTTGTTCACGAAATATTTCAGGTGGTAATTTTAGGTGACTCACTCGGTATATGGAAGATAAACAGCACTTCATTTCACCCCTTCCGGTTTTTGTTACAAGTATAGTGACCGGTAGTAAAAATAGGACACCTAGTTCCTGAAATATTCGCTTCCCTGCAAGGTGTCACGGCGGTGATAGAAGTTAACGTTGAAAATTGGCTATTAGAATCCACTTATCGCCGTAGAATTAGGCAACACACATAACGCCTTGCAAGGAAGCGAGTATTTCAGGATCTAGGTGTCCCATTTTCTTGCCGGTGACTGTACACGCGTGAATGTGTTATGTGTTTGTGTGTGTATATGTGTGTGTGTGTGTGTGTGTGTGTGTGAACCAAAGTGCACTAGATATTCCTACATGTAGCCAAAGTATTATCAACGTAATTAAATCCTGTATTGGAATTATTATTATGTATTTTTTTTATAAGAAAAAACCTCGAAGTGGCCTGTGTGCTTTTCACCTTACACCACTTGCAACAAAAACTGGTTAACATTGACGGATCTCAAATTTCTTTCTGCAAGAGCAAGTATGAGTTTCTCCATAACGACTTCGTTACTTGTAATTGTTAAGGAGCGGGAATGGTGTTGATAAATGAAGCATGACTCGCAATGACCCATTTAACCGTTGTTTAACACCCAAACGATTCATAACTCCTAATGAGAGAGAATATAATGAATGGAATCTTCTTGTGTGCAGTGGTTTAATGCCCTTTAATAACACGTTTTTTGTTGCATTAGAAACGCAACCTGATAATGTTAGGTTACAGTTATGCACGTACAGAGGAAGTTCATATTCGCATGGCATGTACGGTTCGCATTTTAGTACAACCATCAGCCAACTCAGAAAGTTTTGTTTCAGTGTCTGTTGTCAGTACCTTAGAAAATATAAAATCTTATTTTGTGCACGCGATGGTCACCAAACGCGACTAATTTCACTCACTATATGACGCTATTTCTTGAATATAGTATTTAATGACGCTATTTCTTGAATGTAGTATTTAGGAAATAAGTTTACACCAGTGCACAGTGGGTTAGAAGTGTAAAAATCAAGCCAAAGTTGGAAATTTCGATCTCCAAGAGAACAAAGATATTGCTACGAACAGTTCCATACGGGTGCTAACGTACATTAGTAGGTATTTGCCTTTTAGGCCAGTCAACAAGGGATGATTTTGGGGTCCAATAAGGAAAAAAATAGGGAAAGCTGGAACAAATTTTATTTGTTTTTTAGCGTTCTTGACAACATATTAATTTTGCACCCCTCTACCACCCCGGATTTGGCCGCCATCTTGGAAAAATGGCGCCCAAAATAAGTTTTTTGCAAATATCTCGCTTGAAAAGCATTTTACAGCAAAAGAGACTATGACAAAAATTAATCTACATAAAAATTCTCTACAAAAAATGTAGAGAATTTTTCTTGTAGGAAGCACCATTATGGCGCTAGAGAATCGAGTATTTTCACCTTTTTCCCCGCTCCATTGTGAAAGAGCGAAACTCAAGAAAACGCTTTTGCATGGCAGCCTGTTCTAAAGAATCTTCTTGAAAATGTATTCTCCAGTGGTAATATATGTATATTAATTAAAACATAATTTTGTAATATTTAACATAAAACAAATGAACATAATGTCTGTATTTCTGCTACTGTTAGAAACCAAAACATCTCTTGTCTTCTACCAGCAAGAATTCTTGTAAGTGAATGTGGAATAGATCATCAGAATTGACGTGAGCTTGCAGATCGAAGCAAAAGCGACAGGCCACAATCTACACAGGGATTTCAAAGCTAAGTGATGACACGGCTCCCTTTAGTCTAAAACATTCACCGTGTATGCGCGCACAACTGACGAGGTGCTACAAAGCACGGTATCGAGAACAAAGCCAGTGACACGTGCAGCTTGCGTCAGTTCGAAAAGTTGCATTTATTTCTTAAGATTGGTTTCCAAAAGAAATGTGCTGCTTCCATCTGAAAGCTCCGCTCGTCTTCTATACTCTGTCCCGGGAATACTGGAGCGAGCGAACGAAGACAAGGGTGTGCACAAGTAGTAACTCGAGAAGACAGTAACTCGACCAATGAATACGTGAGAGCGAATATAATTGCATGGTGGAGGGAAAACGACTGCAGCTACTTGCCACTTACAGGAGCGTGTACTGCTTCGCCCGCCCACAAGCTTTCTCCCCTTCTCTAATGTAACACGCGACCTTGTTCCAAAGATTCCCAGGACAGAGTATAGTAGAGGAAGGGAGCTTTGACACGGAAGCGGCACGTGTCTCTTCGAAACCGGTTATTGAACACTTTAGCCCAATTTTTCTACAGCTACAATTGCGCAATCTTTAAGGCGTTTACAGGGTATAATGCGAAGAATATGGCGGTGCAGCATCTTTGTCTCTCAGCGAGTGGTACAAAGAGAAGCATTAATAGTCTAGGCAAATTAGAAAAAAGAATGGAAAAAATTCCAACAGAGATAAAAATTGGTACGAGGGTTGGATAAAAAGTAATGGCAACACTGGTATAATTGCTACTTGACTGTATTGGCAGAGGAGCACGTGTTACATTCCTTCAATGTAATCGCCCCCCCCCCATCTCTACGACCTTCTGTCACACGTATGGAAGGCGTCGTACACCGTCAGCGCGTCCATCTCTGTCGATGTCCCGCAGTGACCGCCCTATAGCACGTATGATGGCTTCGCGCGTGTCGTAGTGCTTCCCGCCCAGTGGTTTCTTCATTTTGGCAAAAAGGTCGTAATCACACGGTCTCATACCGGTGAATACGGCGGATGTTCCAGTACCTCCCACTACCAGTTATGCAGGAGCGCCGTCACAGTGTTCGCAGTGTGACACTTTGCATTGTCAAGCAGGATGATGGGACACCGTGCCAGAACGTGCCGTCGCTTCCTTCTTAATGCGAGACGAAGGTGGTGTTGCAAGAACGTGCAGTAGTAGGCTGCGTTGACCGTCTGCCTAAGAGACGTTGTTCTTCTTGCCTAAACATATTGTTAGGGCGCTTGCACTCTCGTCCTCTGCTTCAGAGCACTGCTGTTTTTGACTGAATAACATACAATCGCACCCCACTCACTATACTTCCTCGTCTGACATTCCTTTATCAACCACGAAACGGTTGTGGCGCTGTGACTCGCCCCTTTCACGGGACAGCAGTGTTGCCATTACTTTTTATCCAACCCTTGTAGATATCACTAGTATGGTATTTCAAACAACATACTAAAAGTCCCCGACAATCCGAGTTGTGCTCTGGCCGCCATATTGGAAAATGGCGGATGAACAGTGACTTCTTGGCTGTCCACATCCCTACCTCATCAGCTATAACTGGTATGGGGCAAGTTTGTACTTAAAGTTTTCTCTGAATTGGTCTTGTGATTCTTTAGTAAAATAATTTATTAAATAAAATCTCTGGATCAACTGGATACAACACATCTGATTTTCACTTCTGAAGTGACCGCTCCAGTGATAAACTCTCTTATTTTGTTCAAACTTGACATTTGCCAAATTTTTACTGGATCAACATCATAAGCATTCAGAAGGATTGGTTTTCTTAATCCCTGTTACTTCCGTAATGATTGACTTTATGTCATCAAAATCAGGGAATAGTGGGTGAGATGAGAATCACTAACAAAAGATTGAGTTTGAGTTTTAAGTCCACTTTATGCACAGTAAGGCTAATCAGGACTGAACCTACAGTTTAAAGTGAGATCGGAACCAATATGTGCCTCCACCGGGTATCGAACCTGGGACCCCTTGATTACAAGTAGAAGGCGTTATCACTGCCATCGGGGAGGCCTCGCTGATAAAAGAACTGAAACTCTTGCTTATCCCTTGATATACGAGACTTTCATGCATCGACATGCTGCTCATCTTTTTTATCTGGAAACTAATGAACATGCCAAAAAATTCACTTAGCATTGACTCTGGTCACTCCTCTGCCATCCCCCCCCCCAAATCTTAATGGAGCGCCGAGTTCGATACCCGGTGGAGGCACATAGTGGTTCGGATCCCACTTTAAACTGTAGACAGTCCCGATTACCTTACTGTGCATAAAGTGGACTCAAAATACCAACTCAACAACAACAACTCTTAATGGAGCGCATCACGGCTCAGTTGTTCTCGTATCTGATCAGAACTTTCTGATCATTTTATTATGGTTTGAATTTTTGTTTTAAGTTCACTTTACGCACAGTAAGGTTAATCGGGACTGGTCCTACAGTTTAAAGTTGGATCCGAACCACTGTGCAATGTGTCTCCAACGGATATCGAACCCGGGACCCGTTGATTACAATGCCATTTTATTGTGAAACAACCTTTTTGGACAAAGTTAACATGCTCCTTTGGAGTTATCTTCTCTTTCAGACCAAGCATATTATCTCCTGCACACAGCTGACATAAATAACTGCATGCAATGATAAATTGAACTCATAAATGACATTCTGTAAGGAAGAATAAATGTAATAAGTACAGTTTTATAGAAGATAAATACTACAAAACATCATGGAAAAGACGTTTTCGTGAGTTCCGCACTTGCAAAACTGAGCGGGAAAAGAAACAAAATTTCTCGCTCAGCTAGCACCCAAACGGCGCATCCTAGAAGAAAAATGCACAGAACATTTTTTTGTAGAGAATTTTATGTAGATTATATTTTGTCATAACCTCGTTTGCTATAGTAAAATACTTTCCAAGCGAGATATTTGCAAAAAACTGATTTTGGGCGCCATTTTTCCAAGATGGCGGCGAAATACGGGGTGGTAGAGGGGTGCAAAATTAGTATGTTGTTAGGAACCCTTTTTTGAAGTTAATAAAATTTGTTGCAGCTTTCCCTAATTTTTGATGACCTATTTGTGAAAGTCGTTCATTTGTCTTTCACCAGTGCATAGTACGGTCAGTCTCACCCATTGAAAATGGCGCTGAATGTCGGTAACACCACATGCGAACTTCTGTTGCACATGTTCTATGTATAATGAAGGCATGTGTATGGGTCGCCATTTGCATATTAATAGTAACTATGTGTTTTGCGTCTAGTAAGCTTTCAAAATGTCTAGGAACACATGGGCCACTATGTGCTTTCCTTCCAATTAGTTATCAAAGTTTCTAGGAGCAGCTGGAGAAACTTGAGTTATCCGCATAGTAAGCTTTCAAAATGTCTAGGTTTAACAGGAGAACTGCGTATTTCGGTCAGAAAGCTTTCAAAATGTCTAAGATCATCTGAAGAAACACATCTTTTCTCGCCTTGTAAGCTTTCAAAATGTCTAGGATGAGTTGGATAACTATATGTTTTCTGTTCAGTAGGCTTTCAAAATGTCTAGGATCACCTGGAGAACTATGTGTTTTCCGTTCAGTAAGCTTTCAAAATGCCTAGCATCAGTTGAAGAACTATATGTTTTCTGTTCAGTAGGGTTTCAAAATGTTTAGGATCAGCTGAAGAACTATGTGTTTTCTGACCAGTATGCTTTCAAAATGCCTATAGCATCAGTTGGAGAACTATGTGTTTTCCGTCCAGTTAGCTTTTCAAGATGTCTAGAATCAGCTTAAGAACTATGTGTAAGGTTTCAAAATGTTTCGGAGTATCTGGAGTGAAGATACTTACACAGACTGGTGCAGGGGGTCTTATAAATGCGTCCATGAGGGAACTGCTTGCCAACTCTTGCTCAAGTAAATGATGTGAAACATGCAATGAAAATAACAGTTGCGTAGCTACGGTATAGGGCTTAAAAAAGATGCTACATGAAGTCAAACTGGATTTGAGAAAAAAAGGATATTAAATGTTACGGTAATTACTTTCCAAATACCCGACCTTGATCTTGTTTGAAACGGTAAAGTTTTCATTGTCGTAATTGGTACATCCTCTGCTGGTGTGTTGCACAAACTTGATAACGTCATTGATGGAACGGCAAATACTCAGTTATTTTCCTTAAAGCTGTCAATCACCCAATGAGTGGATTTACTTCTTTCAGTACCTCTTTCACACGTCCTATCGACAGAACTTTAAGACGTGGTTGTCGTTTACGATCAAGTAAAATTGAAACCCCGGAAAACCGACATCCGGGAGAAACTCAGCCATCATACAGTAGTTGACAGGATGGAGCAAGTTGGGAATGGCACTTCCAGTAATGGTAACACAAAACGCCGATTCTTTAAGGATCCTAAGAAGTCAACCGAGGTCACATGCATTAATGGACGATACATAGTTATTATTCTACAAGTAATATTTTCAGATATCCTCATAGTTTCTGCAAGATACCCTTTGAATATTACCAAACATCTCTAAGAAGTATAACCGTTGTATTGAAGGCTCTGTAGTAGAAATCACAAGATCTTGATTCATGCCCCAGACGTCGTAGCAGCAGCAAGGGCGTGCCAACATGAAGGGGTGGGGCAAACCCCATTGAAATATCTCATATAGCAGAATAAAAAAAAAACATGTAAAACTTTCTTTGTTCACTTCTTTTAATTCAGAATATGTATATAAATTACACAATCAAAGTGTCCCGGGTTCGATACCCGGCGAGGCACAAGTGGTTCGGATCCCACTTTAAACTGTAGGTCCAGTCCCGATTAGCCTTCATGTGCATAAAGTGGACTCAAAACACCAAATCAATCAATCAAAAAATCGTGCAAAGGTAATTCGAATTTGCACTACAAGTGACGGGGAAAATGTCATCACAAATTTCAAGTTTTTGTAAATTATTATGAATGTGTGGGATCCCAAAATTTTGGTGCTAGGGTCGGAAAAATATCCCGCTTCCAAATTCGGAAAATGGCTTTCTGATGATCGAGATCTTGAACAGTCGAGACATTTCAAATCATCTTGTATTAAAAGTGTTGAAAAATGCTCGTAAATGACAGTTTCTTTTATATTTCAGGAATGTGTAAACAATCATTTTGGAAAAAAAAGAAAGAATTCGAGATATCTATATACATATGTTACGACTGAAATAATAATAATAATGGTAATAATAGTCATACGCCACACGCTCACACAATGTTTATCAAAAGTATGTCCCACATTTTTCTTTTCTACGCGCCTCCCTGGTAGCAGCTATTCTTCCAATTGATCAGCTGTTTGAGGAGGTTCAAGAAGCGAAAAACAAGGACATATAAGCAATCAGAGATTGATTCTCCTGAAAAAATTGCTACGAATTAAAATGTTACTATCATCCAGGGGCGGTTACTGATATTGTTGCAGTGTTGCACAACGACCGGATATTTTACAACAACATTTCATACTGTTTGTTAGTATACTTCTTCATTTGTTTTCGTATTAAATATATTGAACACAAACAAACAATTTTGCCCTTCATTGCTTCATAAAGCAAATTCCATTATGATCTGTTAAATAAAAGAAGGCAGGCATCCTGCGAGATTTCACAGTGTATGAGTAGACGCACAGCTACTCGTTGCAAAGCTGGTAGTATTGGAGCAAAGTCCAACGCTGTTCTTCCTATCCCCTGCTTCAGTCGGTTTGGTCGTTGCAATGGGTTTACAACACAGCAAAGTCAGGTGACCCGTTTCGAATCCCCCGACGGGTGAGGGAAGAAGAGGACGGACCAACAACAAACGCTTGATTGCTAATTCTTTCATACACCGTTAGAGAGCAGCAGCGTTCGAACAGCAGCCAAGTTCTCCCTGTCCTGTGTCGTAGAGCAATAGACAAAATGTCCACGTTAAGCAAAGATAAATATTTTATTTGGGTCAAGAAAATGTCATGAAAAACTCAATAATTTTGGCTTTGTTGTTTTGGTAGACACCCTGTAGCAGCAGTAAATAGCACAATGTATTCTATTTAACAGTGATGTGTTATGTCACTATAGGTAAATAATGTAATAATTTCCATGATTATATGCTTTCTATGCTTCTTCTTCGGTTATTAGAGATTTCTTGAAAATCTTACCATTTCTTAATACTTTATTTTTCTTTACCAGGTCTACGAGAAATGAAATTTTGTCAGATTCTGGTGGTCGGCGCCCTGGGCGGTTGCGCCCCTCTCTATATTGCATAACAGTTTCCCCTCTAAGCATTTTATACAGATAATGCATGTATTTATCCATGAATTAGCCAGGAGCATGACGTGTGAAAGTTTTTTTTTTTAAAGTAACAACTTTCTCCAATCCTAAAGTTGTTCCTGACTTACCATGCAGGCGAACGAGAGAATCATGACTACTTATTCTAACGGAGACTCTCTGTTAATCATACACACACTGCCATCTAATTTGTGTTTAATCCCCCCCTCTCTCTCTCTTCCTTGTTTACGAGGCAAGGATAAATTATGGAGGTCGTGCCGAAGTTTAAAACTTTCCGGAATCGCTTTCCGAAGAGAAAAAAACGACTCCATGCCTCGTTTACTTGCACTTTCTATGACAATTTCGAGTAAAAATCTTGTGAATAAGCACTACATCAACAGACGGCGCTGTAATTCCTGATCGATTGAATACTGCAAGAACCCGTAATGGTAACGTCATTATCTTGTAATCAAGATATCCAGGCACATCGTTGTTCTGATCTCACTTCAAACTGTATGTTCAGTCCTGATTAGCGTACCTGTACACAAACTGGACTCAAAGGAAAACTCCGAGTTCCGTAATCTTACTGCTCTACCAAAAAGAGAAAAACCCTCTGACCTTGTCATCGAATTTTCGATCCTAAGCGAGCGGACGGAGCGTGGATAACCTTCGTTGGCAAACTGTGGGTGTTCTTCAATACATTGTCATCATCTTTTAGCACTGACGTGCACTGAGGAGTAGCTAGTCTAGCAGAGATAGATCAATCAATCTCACATCTCGAATTATATTCAAATCACAATATTTATTGTCTTGTTAAAGCCACCACAGCTCATATGCAACACCTTTTTTCCCACGCTCTTCTCGTCCATCGGTGTTCTCCGCGGGCAAAACTGGCTGGATACCCTAGCTCGCTCTTCTTCCGCCTGACCAGTTTCCAGGTAGAAACGGACGCCCGAGAGAAAAGGAAGATTTCTACCTCTACCTCCTTTGCCCCCTCTCCCCGCTGCAATGGTTGAAAGCCCGTGCTTTCAGGTCCCCCAGTCTATCTCTTATAGGACAGATAGGGGATTGGTTTCTCATAGATTTTTTGTAAATCCTCTAAAGAACTCAGGGTAAAATTTTCTGCAGTTCTCTATATTTACACAACATTTTACACGTTGTACAATATGTATGTATAATATGGAATGCAGTTTTATTATTTATGAAATGGGAACCTGTTATGTTTTTTTTTTCAAGTATGTAATATATAATGATTAAATTACAAATATGTTCTCGGGCTCTCTCTCACTCTCGTTTTAGTAGTGTTTTATTTAAATATACTACTCTCGGCCTGTAACAGTCATAAATACGGATGTATTTATTTGGGCAAGAGAACGCGCGTTCATATTGTTGTTGGATTGGTTTATTTTACTTCGCTTTTCTGCCACATTTGGTTATCGGGAAAATGAGGATGAGCAATGATATGATGAAATTGATGAAGGGACCTCATATGAACAATCCAGGCCAGGATTCGAACCCGTGATGAGTGCGCATTCTTGTTCCTATGTGTTATACTCTGCAGTGAATAATGAAATAATTTGGAAAGAAAAATGTATCTCAGAACTCGAAAAGCCAAATGAATATTATTGAAGAAACTACAAAAAAGTGCGTTTTGTTACCTGTTTTGTTTTTGTGCATAAAGTGGACTTAAAACACCAAATCAACCAACCGTGGGGCACCAGAGGACACCAGGAGCTCCGGGTTCGAACCCCGGCCTGGGCATGGGTGTTCCTTGTGTTTGTCCCTTCATTAATTTTATCGTATCATCTTCGCAATTAACCAAATGTAACAAAAAAGCGACGCTAAGTAACAAAAATGAAATCAAATCATTGATTGATTGCTCGATTTGGTTTATTTTACTTCGCTTTTCTCCACTTTTGGCTAATCGCGAAGATGATACGATAAAATTGATGAAGGGACACACACAAAGAATACCCATGGCCAAGCTGAGATTCTAACCCAGGATCTCTGGCTTATTAGTCAAATCAAATCGTTTTTTATTTTCGAATGTGGGTGGGGTTTACGTGTATTTTTTTTAGTACTCATTCATCATTTTGTAATCTTTTCTTGTTATTGACATTCTTTTTTTTTTTAGGAATACTGGGCCCTAAAGGTGGGAGGGGTGTGACCCACACCAACCCCCCCCCCTTTGAGCACGCCACTGACTGCTACCCCAAGTGTCGACGTCACCGCACGTCACTGTCTTTTAGTGCCAAGTGTTTGTATCATCATGAAGGGAAAACAGTACACAGCGAAAACACAGACGTAATATTTAACGTTGGTGAAGTGTTTGACAACGAAGCAAGGGAGGGAAGTTTAAAATATTTCAACGCGGGGGCACTTGGACACAAGCGGGTAGGGGAACGTTTTCGTCTGCGGTTACGCGAGAGGAAAAGAAACAAATGCCTATCCACTTTAGTTCTCTCCTTGGTACCTTTGTAATTGGACTTATCCATTGCCTATCTTTTTTACCTACATTACCACGTTCTCTCGTCTTCAGGTGAACAAATTTCCTTTTGCTGATGCTGGGAATTGAAGCTACTATGGAGTGTGATTTTAGCATAAATGCGATGAGCTACCTATCTATCAATCCACACCCACCTACACCATCCTTCCCAGGGAGAGACATCAACAACATCAAATCGTTTGTTGCTGGAAAATTCCCCTTCGTCTGTCCTTTTCGCACCTTCCCATTCACCCTTTTGCGTATTGCCACTCTTCTCTGTTTCGAATGCACACTCATGGCTGACAAGAGTGACTCCAAAGTTCAAGGGATGGTGAATTAAGCAGACTTGCTGTAATTCAAGAAAACAATGGTTGCGTGCAGGATTGCAACATAAAAATCTTGGTATATAAGACTAGGAAATCCTACTCTATATATACGGGCTAAGCAGGTATATGTGTTGAGAGGAATTGAACACATAAATTTCAATTTTCCATTTTTGAAACTACTGAGTAGTGTACTCTAAAGAGCCTTATATAATTAAAATACACATACTTTTTTAAAAGTAATAAACAACATACATATTTATTACTAAGTGAAAGTTGCCAACAAATCGAAAGCAATCCTAAACAAACATATTATTTAATAATGACATGAATTTTAAGCTTGCAGTACACAATTTTTACACTAATTGTGCAATGTTAAGAACGTTAAGAAATTTAGAATTATGTAATCTAATAATTACAAATTATACAATTGTAATATTGTCTTTCAAACTTACAAAATTGTAAGTAACGAGTTCAAGTTAATCAGGCTCTTACCCAAGGGAGAGGATGGGGCCATGCTCTCCCCCCTCGAGGTGTGAAATATTTTAATGTGAAGCTATAAGAACCTACGAAAAAATAATTGATGATTTCTCAGATTTTGCAATAATTTCGATTTTGTCCTTGCCGAATGAATAAGTTGTTTGTGGAGAGAGACAGGCTCTAGAAGTCCGCAGTCTGCAATATTTGGTAATTTTAGTTTTAAAATCATTGATGCAAGGCTACCAGACGTCACGATTTAGTCGGGAGCTTTTTGTTCATGTCCCGACTTTTTTCGTCTCGGAATCTAACTCGGACATGACTACTAGCTATAAAGGCAGACTTTTGCACCACTCTAGACATTATACTGGTTGTGTAGGCCATTCTGTAGACTACTGTGGCCGTGTCCCAAAGGTGCAAGACCGTACTTGAAGCCAGCATCCTCCGAGTATGGTCTTGGAGTGCGGTCTTGAAGTCGTGGACTGGAAGTGAAAATCTTTCGAATTGCACTTCGACTGCAGCGCCAAATACGATCAGTAGATAAAGCTGAGTACTCGTTGTTTTCCCCACGTTATAAACACTTGTTTTTAATCATAGAAATCACGTTGCATTTTCAAATGTTCGTACACATACACTTCCAAACATTAGAAGCACTTTAACCAACAACTTGCTGACCCATAACGTATATTTAACCTGTGTTGCTGACTTTCTACCTCCGCGATTTTAAACAAACGAACAACGAGTGTGGAAATCACGTACCGAGTTAGCTTCCATCTGCACTGCGAAATATGCACTTGCGTACTCCTGTACTTGGCGCTTTCGAACTGTACTAGGTGACGTCACTTCCGCCAAAACCATGCTTCAAGTACTTCGTACCTTTCGGACAGAGCCTTTGCATATTGTTAAAGGTAGTCAGTCATTGCTGCTACAACCGTTTTAAGCATTGCCATTTGCTGGTAGCTTCTTTGGGTGGTAATATTCTGTGGTGGTTAGGTTAGGCTTGTTGGGTTTGGTTCACTAAGAAGAAGAAGGCGACAAAAAATGGTTGTAGCAGCAACGCCGACCATTGTTAAAATTGCTTGTTTTGATTTTTTTTTAAGAGTAAAAAGCAGTTTGAAACTCGACAAGCAAATAGGAACCCCTTGATTACAGTGTCGTTAATGTTTGACATTCATTTGCATGCAGGGGAATTTTGTAAACTCTTTACATTATGCAACAATTTTCTCCACATGCACCGCAAAGTATGTGGTTACTTTTCACCGCCACTGAGAAGCCTAGGCGCCGAATTCTTCCGATATTTGAGGGGGAGGCAATGCTATGAAAAGCATAAATACCGAGGGGGTGGAGGTTTTTTCCCAATATAAACACACTCGACGTAACCTTTGCAAAACTGTTATTACAATTTACTAGCTCTGAAAACGAAAACGTCGAAACTTTTATTAGCTGGACAAGGAACTTACTGTATTTTGGTTACATAATTGTAAAGTCACCGGCAATATAAATGGGACACCTATATCCTGAAATACTCGCTTCCCTGCAAGGCGTTGTGTGTGTTGCCTAACTCTACGGCAATAAGTGGATTTTTAATAGGAAATTTTCTATGGCAACTTCTACCGGCGCCGTACAGTTAGGCAACACACACAATGCCTTGCAGGGAACTATTTTAGGATCTAGGTGTCACATTTGTTGGTCACTGTACAACATGATACTTTATATGTAACTTTGGATTGAAAATTTGTCACAGTCTGTTTTATAATACGTATTCCCACAATCCTTTATTGGATTTTAATATCTTCACACATGCTCATACATTCGATACTTGATGGAGGCAGTGGTTCGGATTCCACTATAAACTGTAGGTGCAGTTCCGATTAACTTGTTTGTGCATAAAGTGGACTTAAAACAAAAACTCAAACACACACATACACATGTATTTTGTTGAAATGTTGTTTTACGCATCGTATAAATATATAACACTGCAACTTCCACAACAGCCACAGCACGGAGACGAAGTGGTTGTCACGGCGCGCTACGATGCCAGTGGTCCCAGGTTCAAATCCAGGCCTATGCATGGGTGTTCTTTAAGAATGTCTCATCAATTTCATCATATCAACACTCATCCTCATTTTCGCGATTAACCAAAAGTGGCAGAAATGCGAAGTAAAATAAACCGAACCAATCCAGCCACAATAGTAGTACTAATCCCAATTAAATAAAACAATGCATGTTTCAAAACAATATTTTCAACGTCTACTAGACTGTTTCTCCGAATGCGATGGTTCTATCGCAGCGTTCGATGAAATCCTACATATGTTTACTGTTGATATTATCAGTTTTTCGTTATACGTGATACAGTGCCAGAGAGTTAAGACGCTTTTGGGTCATCTTGAGGCGACGCAAAGCACTGAAACTACAGCGCAAGAGGCTTAACCTAGCACGACTCCCACCAAAACCTTCTCTGTCGTCTGCAGGACGTTGTTGCCATTGATTTCGGCTCAAGCAAGCGGTAATTTGGGGGTGCAAGCACAGATGTCTCCATCACCAACATTCACGTCCTTGACAACGTGGCAACAAAGGACACGCGAAGGAAGCGGCGACCCCTAGTAGGCAGAGGACAAAGCACGTGCTGTCTCCAAGGCTTCTGCCAATGGTTGGAAACATTCACGTGACGCCCGGGAAAGTCTGCTAGCAGAAGGAAATCTATGGTTTGGCGCGAACTGTGCCAGGTTAAAGCTTTTACGTTCAGCCTCGCAAGAAGATGCACGTAGTGTCTTAGCAAGCGCACTACTCTCTCTAGTTCTCTAAATAGTTGTCTTACTTAAGTACAATAATAATGCGAAAGAAATGTAAACTCAATAGAAAGCTAACAATAAGCTTGAAAATGACTATGGGTTATGCTAGGATAATGGAATCCATAAAACTAAGCGGGGAATATTTTATTGGAAGCTCCAGTAAAAAGAAGACTGAATTGCAAGTGATGGTGAAATAAGATATTCAAAGCAATATGAATGAAATGTATAAATATTATATAGAGAGATTATCAAGGGTAAAATATCTTATGTAACTTGCTAACATTTCAATTGATAGACTTTGCATGTGAAACAGTGGGCAAATTAGTTTATGTCACTATTTTTCATCCAGAAATATTGATTGTCTTTCAAGAGGTATTGAAATATTAAATCTCGTGGATACTTTCTCCACAAGAAATTATGAAGCTTAATAATTATAATTTTAAAGTTATATGTAGTCTACAGGTATTATTAGCATGCAGTATTAATTTGGCATTATCCATTGTCCAGTGCCTTTAACTACACTTGTTCAAATAATGTTGAAAGTTATACATTGGGCCTCTTATAGGGGGACTCAAGCGAAAACTGGAGGGGCCCGGACCCCTCCGCCCCCCTGGTTTCGGCGCCCCTGCTGAGAAGGAGGAAAAGAAACTTTGTCTTCTCAAACCTCAGGATTTTTCTGCAACTGACGTTTATCCTGCCAGTATCTTCTTAGCCAGTGTCCCAGACAATTTCTTTTTCTTTTCATTATCATTTTCAGCATTGCATTATGTTCACCAACTATTTCCCTTGTCTGTCCATTTTTCACCTTAGCTCCGTTTCTAAAACTTCTAGTCGCTTTTCCTCAGTTTTTCGTAGCGTCCAGATTTCTGCGCCACTGTTGAAAAATCTAGGAAGTTAATCGGAGGTGCCTTGGTAATGAGTGAGATGTCACATATTAAATGATACAGTAGTCCCAAGAGATGCAAAACTGTTTAATGTTTGTTTTTCTTCTTTTCTTTTCAGCAACCAGCAGGAGGCCAAGCTCGCTCTGAGGAATCTGACGCAGATCTCGAAGCCTTTGCAGATAAAATTCGACGAAATGTTGGACTTGATGTACAAATGTCACCAGCTTCGATCTCCCGAGATTCTGGCCAGGGGGGCTGAGAATGTCTCTACCCACAAGGATAGCAACGAATTGAATCCGTACACCGTCCTCCACGGCATTTTGCCAGGTAAGCTAAATATACTCCGTTTGGTTGTTGGATTTTACCTTGCATTTTAGCGAACAGGCCTACATGTTGCAATAGTTTTCTGCACTTGGAACCAGGGCTCGAAATGGGCCGGAACGGCGGTCCTGTTCGTTAATATCTGGAACTTTCCTGGTTCAGAAATGGTAACGGATCATTCCGGTTCGTTTAAGGTTTTCCATTTTCCATTTCAGTGTGAACTACGTAAATTGTTCTGCACAATATCGTACACAAATTCGGTTCCTCTTTTTATGGTCATTCGTTATTCTTTCATACTTTCATATTTTACATTTTCCCTGATTAACCTAACGGTATATAGTGGGCTAGGCATCCTAAATCAAACTCATATCAAATCGTTCTTACTACTTACTTTTTATCTTTCTGATCCTAAGCTGGACAAATTATATTGTTGACGTTCTGAAGAACAATGCATATTAAGAACTAAAGGAGTTGGCAAGAACATTACTCGACTTCACTTCCATATGAATTGATAAATCTTTCTCTGCTTAGCTGACGCGAGTTTCTTAACTGCTTAATGTATGGTTTGACTTTCGATTTCCAAGATTTCCGTCTGTTCAAATTTTAAAAAGGGAACTAAATTTCAGAAGACACGTGTCCAATATATTTTATATTATTTACATTATATTATTGGTAAATTGTTCAATATTAACTATTATTAATTGTAATACAGGGCGTCATTTTACTATTCACTAAAGTAAAGCGGTCTTTTTCCTGAAAATGTCCATTTCGAGCCCTGCTTGGAACTAAATTATGGTGACCAGATTTTCATAGACGTATAACAAGACATCCATGAGCACCCACAGGGAGGATCGAGGGAAGGTCACTATTGCTGCCTGGGGTCAGATTCGACCCCACTGTACCATTTAAGATGAAAGAAAGCTTGGTTACCTTATAAACGTAGCTAAGTAAGAGCCACCATTTACCTTACGGTATATTTTTATTCTCAGCGATTCTAAATAAATGTTACAATTTACCTCATGTTTGTTGCTTGATAAAGTAAGCGTTGAGCAAAATACCATCTAAGTGATATAAATATCTTACTTTGCAGGTACCAAATGGTGTGGTACGGGAGATATAGCGGAAACTTATTTTGACCTTGGGACAGCCCCAGATTTGGACCGATGCTGTCGAACGCATGACTTGTGTCCTGTAAAAGTCAGAGCATTCCAATCTCGTTATAATCTAATCAATTTCTCCGTCTACACGAAGTAAGTACATAGCGGATTTAACATTTTGTTTTCTCTAAGCATCAAATATCTCCACCTAAAAAGTAATTATGTAATAGATTTAAGCATTTCATTTCTTTAGTATACGAAAATATTTGGTTCGCTTTTCTTCCTACTTCATCCTATACCAGCACTGAGGACCATAAAGACAAGGGAGCATTTGCTCCCTAGGCCCTGCCTCAGAGTTTATTATTACTATTGACGAAAACATCGAATCTGAGTACTTACACTATTTATTTCGAACAAAAATATAACCAAATTTAAAACCTTATAAACTCAGTGAATAACAGAAACTACAAGAACAAATGCCAGAGAAAACACAAAAGAAAATTTACACAGAATACGAGACACCAGTTTTTCATCACTTAAAAATCAGAAGCCCTCTTTACAAAACTAGTGTGTACTGAAGCGTTGTCCAACAATTACTATATATTCTTTGACATAGAAATAATTATCTGCTAGTATTTTTTAACGAATTTGCTACTCCATATTATTCATTAGACTATAGAAAATTGTTATGAAATACTTGAAAATATCTAAAAGCTGTCAGCTGGACTTGTGTTTTCTTCTCCTTAAGTAGAATTTGTAATGATGAACAAAATATGTTTTATGTATACTTACTTATAATTTACAATTATATAAATTTGTGGCCGCGGTGGCTCAGTCGGTAACGCGTCTGACTACCATGCTCAAGGTCCCGGGTTCGATCCCCGGCCGGTTCAAATCCGGGAACTTTTCTAAGGTTGGAAGCGGCCCCGGCGCCCACCCAGCGTCGAATAACATGGGTACCTGGGGGAAACCCTGGGGGGTAAAGGCGGTCAGGGGCGTGATGCTGATCACATCACCCCCACTCACGACCGGATCAAGAAAGTGTGGGGCGTTACCCCCACACCCCCTATACGCCTTCATGGCGTGGTGCTATGCACAGGGGAGCACTTTACCTTTTTTTTTATAAATTTGTTGTAAAATAGCATTTGTCATAATGTGTGAAAATCCATAATTCAGATGTCAGAACACAAGGCAATCATTATTTGTGTATTCCCATTACTAAACCTTCTAATATAGACGTTTACAATGTAGTGATTTTTTTTGTTACTTGTAATTGAATCTTTTTTATTCAAACTTATTTATTTCAAATGTGTTTTCTAAGAAACGTTTCAGAGTATGAAATTCTTAAAGTATAATTGTTAATAAAAACTGTGACTGTCTCTTCATCAATTTAATCTTATCATTCCTCATCCTCATCATCACGATTAGGCAAAAGTAGAAGAAAATCGACGGTAAATAACAAAAAAAAAAAAACATTGAGAAGCAACTTACTTTATTCGCCGTATTTAGCTTCTATTTAAAGTAAAGCTATATTTATGAAAACAAAAACTATTTTCTCCCCAATTTCTGACATATCTGTAGAAGAAATCATGTATTGCTTATTGTTAGCCTCTGTTGGATGAACAGTTTTCAACAATCTCCTAAAAAAAGAAGAAAAAGTTGTCTTCAAATAAAGGATGTCCATTTGAATAGATATGGGAAAAACTTCTTATCGGTAATCCCAAGTAAATTTAATAAAATTTAAAAAAATGTCCATTTGAATTCGTGAAATTAAATGCAGCGGAATTAGCAAATGGGAAGGGAACCAATTAATGTTGGAACTAAACAATAAACTTCTAAGGAGAAAGTAGTTGTGTCCAGAAGTTTGTCTCTTTTTAACATTGTTTATTTGTCTTAAAAATTTATCTGCGTTTAGAGACCGAGAGTAGATAACCTCACATGAACGTAAGAGAAAAAGAGGTGCAGCGACCGTGACAGGACTCGAACCTGCAATCTTCGGATCCGAAGTCCGACGCCTTATCCATTAGGCCACACGGTCCTTGAAAGCAGCTTCTTTTATTAAGCACCCGGATAGTCCACTTGTCTTGCAATTGGACCATGGAGATATTTCCAGTAGTATTTGCGTTCTTCGAGAATTATACATAAATATTATTTAATGGTGATTATTGACGAACTGCAATTTTTTATTATTTTTTTCAACAAATTATTACTTCCTATTCTTTCTACTCTAGTGCTAAAAATGTAACACACAGCAGAGACTTAATTTTACACGCCCAAAATGTGTACGTTGTATTTACCAAAGAACACTGAACTTACAGCTCTTTCTGTTTGCCTTTATGCATGAACGTAAATAGAGATAAATTATGGGAGGGGTTCCACTTTCATTAGCCCAATTATTATTACTATTATCATTAAATAGCGTATAATTAATTAATAAAATATTATAATTTAAACAATATAGCCTAATTGTATATATCAATGTGCACTAAATGTATTAACAATAACATTCTTATTCTTCATTATCAGTGGAGGCGACTTTAGGGGCTGAGGAGAGCAGTTGCCCCTCCCCAGTTTTTGCCCCTGCATTATAGCTTCTCAATGCTTAGCCCTAGTCTAAAAAGAGAAAATAAACTATCCTTGCACGCACCCAATTTTGGCACAAAATCGCCGCTACTGATTATTATTATTGTAATTTAGATAATTTTTTATAATTATCTATCTAAATATGTCTGTATTTTCATTTTTTGAAAGTAGGCTTATATAATTAATTATTGCCAATTACGGTACATTTTTACATAATAAGTTCTGAAATATGGTGAGGTTCCGAAGAAAATAACAGTATTGTATGTAATTGAGGAATATATGACCTCTAAACCGTAGATATATATTTTTTCAAAATTCCACCAAGTAATATAGTTATTTAATCAATTATTGGATTACAAAATTAATGCAAAATGTTTACTAAATTTATGACGGGGGTTAGACCCATTAAACCCTCCCTTTATATGAGCCTCTGCCGGGAGAAGCAAAGAGAAGGCACACTAGTGAATTGGCTACTATTTCAGGTAGTAATTTTAATTGTTGTATGTAGGTGCTGTTGTGGTTGTTCAATTCCCTTGTTCAATAAAATATAATATTGTTGAAACTATATTATTGAAGCAAGAGTACGTGAGTGTATCTCAAAAACTAGAGCTATATTTTTTTAATCTGAGGTCGTATTTGTTTTTCTTGACCCAAAATTAATCAAGTGTAACTATTTTAAATAAGAAAACAAATTTAAAATATTTTTTGTTGAGCATTATTGTATCAAAATGACTTATTTTTAAAAGAAAATTAAGACCGAAGGGGATTTTCGCCCTGGTAACCCCCTTTCGAGTTTGTATTTGTTTACTTACCATCTCTGTTCTATCTATTTAATTTCGACGGCGAGGACTGATGTATTGTAACGTTAGATGCAAATCGTGTTTAATTTTTTTAATGAAATTTCATAGAGGATTCAGGTATTTGCAGGCGCAGATTCAAGTGCCTTTAGACCGCCGAGCGTGTTTTCGAAAGTAACCTCTCTCTGGCCGCCGACTTTGCGCGCGATTTTTAAACTTTACACTTATTTCAGAAGAACGTTATACCTCGAAGACTATTTGAGCAATCTACCTCGGGTAACTTTTGTTTTGCCGCTAGAACATCAGGGCATGCAACCGTGAAGGAATCAAAACGCCAAAGCCAATAAGAGGGGTTGGGTGGGCCGCGGCCCCAACTTTCAGTGAAAAAAAATCATAAAAATGGGGAGTTTTTTCACATATTCGATAATGTAATGCACCCAGGAACATGAAATGACTTTCATTCGGTTGAGAAAGGACCATTCTTTGAAAATAAGGCTAAAGTTTCCCTCCCCTTCCAAAAATAGCGGGAAAAGAGGGGCAAACTCCCCATTTTTATGATTTTTTCATTGAAAATTGGGGGCCGCGGCCCACCCAACCCCCCTCTTATTGGCTTTGGCGTTTTGATTCCTGCACGGTTACATGCCCTGATGTTTTAGCGGAAAAACAAAAGTTACCCGAAGTAGATTGGTCAAATAATCTACGAGTTATAACATTTTTTGTCAAATAAGTGTGCAAATTTAAAATCCACGCCAGCTTCCATAAGTAACTTTGGAGTCGGGGGGAGGGGGGTCCTTGGAGGGTGGGTTTTCATCCACATGACATTTCAAAGTTTTATCTCAACATCTTGTCAGCGTTTAGAACCTCACATACAAGTATGAAGGTCCTAAAAGCACATGAACTTTTTAATCAGCACGATGGTCCACTAGTGGACCATCGGCGGACTACGCCTATATTTTCGATGGTCCACTAAAGTGCGCGTCAAATCTCCTGCATATGGCGATAGCCAATAGCAGCGCACTGCAGCGGTGCCATGTCGAAATCTCACACGGAAAAGAGACAGCGTGGTTGAGCGAAACGCCTTGTCACGGAAATAGGCAACGCCGCACGTCTGTGATTCGCTGGTGCTGTTCAGCCTTTCAAGGCCATATGCAGGAGATTTGACGCGCACTCTAGTGGACCATTAGCTGACTAAAGATTAAAATAGCTAAATCTTTCGTCCAGTGTTCGAAGTGATTCTTAGCTGGGATGATGCTTCGTTGAGTTTGGTGATAGGAGGGGGGATGCTTCTGTAAATCAACATTGTTGCAATGAAAGGATGCTTATTAAAGTTCTCATTCTTCACTGTAATTTCATCGATACTCTTCTGACTTTTTTTTTAGACTTCTTCCACAAACACTTTAGTGTCTTCGTGAAGTACAGTGTTATTAAAAAAGAACGGTACAAAAGTAAGGTTATTTTTTTATAAGTGAAAAGAGATACAAAATCAACTCTGGTGGGAAAGAAGGAAGGAAGGTTGTAAAATTATAGCCTGTGGCTGTAGTTCACGTAAAATCCGCTAGAGGCGCTACTTGTTGTTGATAGCTAAAATGGCAGCAACGAAGGTAGAACAAGCATATTACGTAATGGAATTTGCACGAACAGGGGCAGTTGTTACAGTTCAGAGACTCTTTCGTGAGAAATTCAAGAAACGACCACCACATAGACACTGCATTACACGCTGAGTGCAGACGTTTGAATCAATTGGATGTCTGTGCAGTAGAAAAATTCCCGGTCGACCAGAAAAGCAAGAAATGGATTATCGTTTTGACATCTGCCGTGTTATCCAGGGTGCTCATATCCAACATTTGTAATTGCCAGGTAAATTTACAACCTTCCTTTCTACTTTTCCACCAGAATTGCTTTTGTATCTTTTTTCACCTTAAAATAAATTAACTTCACTTTTGTACCATTCTTTTTTAATAACCCTGTATTTATTTGGCTTCACAATGACATTGTAGGTTTTTACTTGTCATATGGCCCAAATAAAGTTCAAGGCTTACTCTTATAGCAGGTAGCCTTTGTATTGTGTGGCACTTCGACAAATATTGTAACAATGACTTGGATTCATTTTCGGTGATAAAAATACTTTATGAATAATGTATAGTCTTATTACGGAACACAGTAGTCACCAACCAACATCACCAGTGTAATCAGTTATGAATAATTCTTCAGCTATAATTAGGCTCTAGTTGTATCAAGGATTTTTCCTTCTATTCGTGAACTCACTGCATTTTTACAATACAAAATATGATTAAAAGGGGGAAATGTAAGGCAAGCTACTAATAATAACTTCTTCTTACTTTCAGATCTCACTGCGCATGTGATGACTATCTGTACAAGTGTTTAAAGAAGAACAACCATTCTTCGGCAACTGTAATGGGCAATGTCTACTTCAATATTCTCCAAGTCCCTTGCCTGGATGAAACATACCCAAGGGTATGTGTGATGAAGAATGAAACCAATGATTGCGTCAAGTGGGAACAAAATAGATCTGCAGCACCTCAACTCAAGTTCAGGACGAGGAGAAGGCAGTTTTGATAAACTTCATGTCATAAGGAGAAACATTTATGATGCAATATAGAGGCTTCCGTCAAATACAAGCTTCTATTAAAGACCAGTATTTGCAACTTGGCTGTAAGCTGTTATGAAGAAAAGACATTGAAATATAGTTTGAACATTGTTTTATTACCGGAAGAAGTAGTCTATTTGTTCAAGAACCTGTTTTGAACCTTGTACAACAGAGATAGCAAAGCACTTGAGAGAAAATTTTATATTCTGTAATTAGGGATATACAAGTGTAATGTTCCTAACCAAATGCAGTCCTGGTTTGAAGAACAGGCTAAAGACATAATTCTTTTAACTACAAACTTTCAGGCACCCAATAATCTCTAACTTGAAATACAGCTTTATTTGTTGTTATTAGGGGATACTATATATAGGAGCATATTACTGCTCTTCTGGTATCTTGAGAGGACATAAGGGAAAATAAAGGCTTTGAAGTGGATATTTTGTGCGTCCTTTAAAGTCGAGTGAAGACATTCCGGTGAGTGTTAAAGTAACCTAAAGTAAAACACTTGAAAGTTGCTGTTATTTATGATTTATTGAACACAAGAAACATGTAAAAGACAATGTGAGACCTATAAGCTGTTTTTCATATTAAGGTTGTCATTTTGTCCATTTGAATGACATGGACATTTTTGGAAATGATTTCTTCTTCAATTTTATAAAGTATGTAGCAAGTAAAAACCCCTGTGGGAATGACGCCAGATGAGGTAATACAACACAAGTGCCTCTATCTCGCTGAGTTTGTTTCCAAGAAGTAGTGGGCGTCCATGCGAGACGTTGTTACCTTGTTACAAGAAAGACTCTTCTGACACTTTCATATTTGAAATAACAGTGTTATTATTGTTCCTACTGCAACTGTAAACCAATACATTAGTCCACCGCTATTTGTGTTTCGTTTAAAAACAACCGCTGAAACAAAGCAATTAAAATTGTGAGAATTTTGTGGCGGCGATATTTACCTGGCGAAGAAAGAGTTATTCATGTCATCGTCGTTACATACACACTTTTCCTTTCTGCATAAATATCCCTTTAATTTAATCTCGTACTTTGTAGAAACATTCATTTTGATTTTTAAGTGATGAAAGTGGAACCTGAAATTTAGTCAGTGAACTTTTGCTTGTTTTATGTTAAATTTTATTAAACGAACCAAACTTCACTTATCTGCCTTCAAATAGTGTCAGGTTTCAAATATCAAATTTCTAGCCAACTCAATTGAATCCATTTTAACTATTAACACAAACTGTTAAAACTCGCAGACTTTTTTTCATATGCGATTAATAAAAAATATATTCACAAATAGGATTGTTCATATTTCTTGAATAGGTTTCTACCTATTCAATATTTACAGGACCCTGCAGCAAGAACCTATCGTGTGTGGTACCTACGACCAATATCTTTCACATGACTACTAACTGTTAAAGTACTGAAATTACATACTTATGCAAGTGCGAAATATCTGTAAATATTTGTACACAACACAACTGAATATCTGTGATATCTATGTATATGTATGCTTTTATATCATAAATAGATCATATTCTTATACACTGCTTTATAACAGATTAGAGATTGATTCTTACCAGTCTCATTTGCTTATACAGAGAAAGATTTGTTTATCTTCTCAAATATCTGTTTTCACCTGGTACGGTGATTTTACAAAATAAGGCATACAATTAGTATTCTTAAGCATCATGCTGTTAATTTAATTTAACTAAGCAGTTATGATGATACATCTCACACGAATATTTTAAACTTATCCATCTTTATCTCATTCAATTAACATGATATGATTTTAAAATGGTAATGTTTAATGTGAAATCTCTTAATAGAATTTTAATTTGTAATCATTATCACATGTAAATTTTGTAGCGTATTTTTGTAACTAATCCACTGTTTTAATTTTATTGGTAATAAAGACATTATATTGAATGTTTTTCATTTTATTAGTTATGAAATGAAAATGTATTCTTTGTAAAGGACATATAAGCAAGAATAATATGTAATTTTGAGACTGAATATCTGGAATTGATGAGCTTATGGCTGAAGCCAAGCGTTTTCATTTGCAGACATCCGAGGGGTGATCTAAAAATCGGGGAAATTCTCATTCCTAATTGAACCTGCAGAATGAAAGATTGCATGTTTTTGTATTGTGATGCGTTTCACATTACCTAACGACTGAGAGACTGTGGCACTCGCATATGCAGCTGTGTTTCTGGATGAAATCTGCTGTGGTGCTGGTGTAAGTTCATGTACCAAGATTCCATTTGCTTTCAATGGTATTAAATGAGAATTTCGTTGCAACGTCTGGTTCATTTCCTTTTAACTTTTCTATGAATGTGAAAATAAATATACTATTTGGAACAATGGTCGCTACGAGAGTAAAGAAAAGATTGACCATTAAATACTTATAATTGTGAATATGGAACATTCCTTAAATACTTCACATGACAAATGTCGTGATAATCAAAATTGCGTTTCCATTACAGAAATAGGTTTATTATTAGTGTTAAAAGAAATCAATTTTAAACAAATACACACTGATGAGCCTTAATATTTTCCTTCGAGCATTGTGTTTACGTCCAGCGACGAAGCGTGCCGATGTCCAGGGGTGGCTCAAGAAGATAAAATTGTCACCGTGGTGAAGTGGATATTTGGCACCCCCTACTGTCCACCCTGCCAGTGGCGTCTCCTGACCCTGAACTTAAGGCGTTGTCAAAGAAGGAATGTTAACCCCTCCCCCTCTCATTTCTGTGACCTAATATTACTCATTTTCTACGAACATTTTTGGTGTAAATTTAGAAATATTTAGAAAAACATTAAATTACATAAATTATTTAAAATGAAGTAAATACTTCATTTAAAATTATAATATTTTTGAAGGGTAAGGACAAGCAAGGACTGTTTAAACGAGAAAATTAATGTTCAATACTTCGCCATACAATTAATTTTTAAAGCAGCAGTTTGCAACCAGAGGGGTTCGTGGAACTCCCATCACCCCTACAAAAAACACCCTGGACATAAGAATGACCCGTTCATTGAAAAATCGCTAAAATGCACATTCCCGGTTTTTCCCTTACCCTTCATTTCTCCTTCCAAAAAGTAAATTTTGAAAAATCGACTGCTCATTACTTACAGTTACTTGAATTCCAGCTCTATTCTTCTTTCTTTAAAGAGAAATGCCCTGATCACCGCCTCATAAAATTTGGATTTATCCCCTTCTCTCAGCTTATAAAGAAATTCTTTCTCGATGGAGATAATTCAACTGACCACTCATTACAGAAGATTCATTGTATGTCTGAGCAATTAATTTATCCCCACACTTTTATTTATCCATTATTTCAGTCACGTGACTAAAAAGAGCTCCTGCAGTTTTATCGGCGCTCATGTCATGAAACCCAAGAAATCTTTCAATGACTTTTCTGTGACTCCGAAAAAAAACGTAACATCGTTGACACCTGAGATTTATTGCTAATGTCTGATGTTTCATCGACAATGATAGCCACAAAGTCTGTGTTTTGAATTTCATTGTAGATTTCATCTCTCAGAACATCGAAACTGAATTTATTAAATAATTTTGAATGCCTGCCGAAGTACCGCGAAAAACTGTAGAATTTAATAAATGTTCTTTTAATGAGGGATCAAACTCGATACTTGCAATAAGGAATTCCATTTAATTGCCCTCATTTAGAGATGCTGCATTTTCCTCATGGCCTCGGAATGGCAGTTCTTGCTTTGTTAAATAGTAGACGGCGTTAATCAACCTCTTTAATATTTCCCTGTTCTTTTTTACTTTTTCATTGTGCAGCTCTGTTTCAGATTTTCGTTGAGTATCCAAAAGACCGTCAATTCTAGTAGGGGTGGCAGCAAAACTACTAAATTTAAAGAAACTAGAAAGATGCAATTCAGACTCACTGTGTTTCTTCACTGCAGTATTGAGATGATTCAAATCCGCATACCCTTGATAATTCCAAACACTTTTTTAGTCGAAAGTCGGGACGGGGTATTTTTTAAATCCCGACATTCGGGACGGGAAATGTTCGAAATTTTCCGAACCTCTTGAAAAATCGAATTCTACACGTCATTTTCACCTTAAGTGATTGTTTTTGCATTTCTGATACAAAAACTAAGAATTTCCGATAAGTTCCAGACATTTGCAATGCCGAAAACATCGAGAATTAACAACTTTTTACATTAACCATTCGGTATTTCCCGACTGCTCGGGATCCCGAAAAAGTCGGGAAGTCATTTCCCGAAGTCGGGATCGGGACAGGAAATTTTTTTCCCAATCCCGGTGCCGACTTTTCGGGATCCCGCACTCCCCTAAGAATAATAAACATGTTCAACAGTAAAATTTATTCACCACATCACACCCGCAAAGCCAGTCTGAAATTTCATAGAGTTCTTTTCGAAAATGTCTCTCAAAACCCTTTTCCAGCACCACTTTTTACTTTAACATATTTTGACATCGTGAGATTCGGACATGGTCGACCATTGTCAATCACTTGTTTCTTCTCTGAATATGAAAGCGAAAAAAAGGAATCATTTAAATAGTTTTGCACAACACTTTCACTATTCTCCATCTTAAAATAATCACATCACTTCACACCACACGTTTAAAAAATAATGTACAATAATCACGACAAAACAGCGCGGAACGCGGAGTGAATGAAAGCCAAACCGTTGGGAACAAATACAACGCCTTGAGAAGCTAACCATACTTTTTGCTAACCATGGTGGTGGGTGGCAGGATGCGCATGCGCGGTCATCCTATGTTTCGGCAGTGGTAAGACGTTGTATTTCCTCTCCAACGTCCTGGCAGTCTGGGACCGATCTGCCTGCCTGACAACCACTGCGCGTTGCGCCGCGTTCGTAAACTACCGGGCGCTCGAAACTGACAATTAAAGAAAAACGCTCAAAATCGTAATTTATAAAAGTACAGATACTTTCTTCTTTATTTCATTTTTCTTTGGCAGTTAACACACGACTTACACACCCAGCGAAATCGCCACTGCACCCTGCCACCCCCCTTCAACTGTCTTACATTTCAACTTTGTTAGATTTGCTAACGTGAGGTGAATTTGAATTCATTGAAGGTAAAATGCCAATTGTAAATCTTTTTTGTAACTGTAAGTCCTAGCAATTCTTCATGTTGCAGATTTTTTTCTCATGTTGTTCACAAAAATGTTCCGACAAATCGTCCTGTTTTCAGGTTTAAACGGGTCTTTAAATTTACATTGCGCAACCCACGAAGTACGAAAAGTAGAATATTTTATTTTTATTTTGTGAAGAATAATATTCTTACTGTTTCATTGTTTTTACACATCACGATACCATACTCTTTAGTCTTTAGGCATTTCAAATACAACAACAGCAACACACGGCGGCCACTCTACGGCGAAACCTAACCATGCCAGATATCAATAATGAATAACCTGATGAATAAATAATAATCATGGAGACGAAATAATCTGAACTTCTTCTTCCGTATGATGGCATGTTAGCATGCCCACAGGGCGAATCTACTTATACGGCAGAATAACATTAAATCCTGTTGCTTTATGCAAAAATTGAAAATACGTATAAGTTTCGAAGAAATCAAACTGAATTGTCACAAAGGTTGAAAGAAATCGTCAATTAACTTATTCTCACGCATGGTGACATGTTAGCATGTCCACAGTAGGGATGGCCAGATCCGGATCCTAATTTTTTTCGGATCCGGTTCCAAACGGATCCAGATCCAAAACTTTCGGATCCGGTTTTTTGGATCCGGATCCGTTTTGCCTTCCCACATGAGCGCTTCTTTGGAAAGTAAGAATGTGTTTATAACATATTGTTACCTGCTAATATTACATACATAATATAATATACGTACATACATACACACACACACACACACACACACACACACACACACACACACACACATATATATATATATATATATATATATATATATAGTGTGTGTGTGTGTGCGCGCGTGCGCGATTTGTAATTAATACACTTACAAGGGAGGTCTAAGTCTCCCCCTCTGATTTCCATGAAACTTGGCAGGTGTATAGAGCGGTCCAAAGAAATACTTTTTTTTTGTTTCGGCTAAAAAACTGTTTTAGGGGGCAACCCACCCCCCTCAAATGTCAAGATGAGGACAAATTGAAGTGGGAATTGACCCCTGTGTCCCCCTCCGATTTCCATGAAACTTGGCAGTGTATAGAGGGGCCCAATGGAAGAAATACGTGTTTTTGTGTTTCAGCTAAAAAAACTGTTTTAGGGGGCAAAACCCCCCTCAAATGTCAAGATGAAGACAAATTTAAGTGGGCATTCTTCCTTTGGGTCCCTTTATACACCTGCCCAGTTTCATGGAAATCGGAGGGGGACACAGGGGTCAGATCCTTACTTCAATTTGTCCTCATCTTGATATTTGAGGGGGTTTTGCCCCCTAGAACAGTTTTTTTAGCTGAAACAAAAAAACACACGTATTTCTTCCTTTGGGCCCCTCTATACACCTGCCAAGTTTCATGGAAATCGGAGGGGGACACAGGGGTGAAATTCAACTTAAATTTGTCCTCATCTAGACATTTAATGGGGTTTGCCCCCTAACACAGTTTTTTAGCTGAAACAAAAAAACATGTATTTCTTCCTTTGGGCCCCTCTATACACCTGCCAAGTTTCATGGAAATCGGAAGGGGGACACAGGGGTCAGTTCCTCACTTCAATTTGTCATCATCTTGACATTTGAGGGGATTTTGACCCCTATTACAGTTTTTTAGCTGAAACAAAAAAACATGGATTTTTTCCTTTGGGCCCCTCTATACACCTGCCAAGTTTCATGGTAATCGGAAAGGGACACAGGTGTCAAAAGCCCACTTAAATTTGTCCTCATCTTGACATTTAGGTGGGGTGGTTGCCCCCTAGAACAGTTTTTTAGCCGAAACAATAAAACACGTATTTCTTCCTTTGGGCTCCTCTATACACCTGTGAAGTTTAATGGAAATCGGAGGGGGACACATAGATAACCTCCCTTGTTAGTCTTACACTTTGTAATTATAGAACACTGCATATATTATAATGTTTTATTTTAATTTTTAAAACTGTAACTGTAGAACAATTGTATAATTTTTGTATAACATTTCTATCTTGTTAAATGTGTTAGAGGTTTCATCCTGGAATGGAATGTCTCACATTTATGTGTGTTTCCATTTCCAATACATTCGAATGAATACATATTCCTTTAAATGTCATTTACAAAATCACCTCTGGCATTTTATGTTAAACAAGTAAGATTATTCTTGTGCACGAATGTGTTAGCCGATGCGTAGCAAATTATTTTAGGAACGACACTTGGAAAAAAAATCTTGAAGGACTAACTAATGAAAAATTTCTTTGTAATCGAAGATCATAATACCTTTTGAGGTGTGGTAATATTATAATGGGATTGAGATACGAAACTCTCGGATCCGGAACTTTCGGATCCGGATCCAGACCCGGAACTTTCGGATCCGGATCCGTTTGGCCATCCCTAGTCCACAGGGCGAACCTAACCATGCGTCAGAATAACAGTAAGTTCTGAGTCGAAATTTAACATTATTTTGCGAAGATTTTATTTAAAATTTCAGAAAACTTCAAAATAAAATTTAAATTAACTTATTCTTATAAAGTTGTCACATTCTTAAAGAAACTTCTTTCCAATGTCCATAATGGCTTATACAGTATTTCTAATAACTTCAACTGAAATTTAGCTCTTATGGCTTTCATAATAGTTTGATTTTGAAACGGAAAACAACATATTTTTACTAATTGCCAACAATGAAAGCTTTCTTTTTCTTTCATGAAGCTTGCAAAAGGCAAATACAAAACTCCCAGATGATCTAATTATGTAATTAGATCAACCCTCAAATATCTTAAAATTATAAAGAGCAAAATGATTAAGAAAAATATTAAACATGACCGAACCCTTGATATGGTTCGGGAGGATCATATCCAGTTTTCGTGTGTTACCACCCCATGGAATCAACACAATGAAATTTGTAAAAAAATCAGGGAAAACGTAATTGATTGACAGAAGATTGGCATGGGGGATAACACTGTAATTCGGCAAGGAAATTACGAAGAATGCACGAGGCTGATCACTTTATTTTTCGAGAGATACGCGTATATATATTACCATGAAAGTAAAGTTTTAAATTGTACTTTATAAATAAAACATCTCTTTTCGGAAAGTCATGAAGCGTCTTACCCAATGCATCCATGTATTATGTATGTGTGAAATTTGGAAGAGGTGCAAGTCGATTAGGAGAGAAGATGAAAATAATTTGAGAATGAATTAATGTCTTAAATGTAACCAGAAAAAGAAAATGGACATGCTAATGTTGCTGTTTCATTCAGTACGATGTCCTTTTTCAAGTGAGGACAGCCTGGTCACGAAGTCTTGAATATTAGTAAACCAGCCTTCCTCTTTCGGGAAAGAACTGCAATATCGTTACGATATGTTCGCAATTTTCTCCTGTCCCAGATATTTCAGTACAGGTCAATTTCAATTGCTTTATTTTCAAATAATTTCCGAGAACCCCAGTTATAATATGAGGGGCAGATGATACAGCACTGCTTTGAACATTAGTTTCGTCTGCGTTTTCCGTGTTATTTTTGCCTATCATAATTAAATGCATCGTTCTCAGCACAGCTTCACCTTCGTTAAAGTTCCTGGAATTCAGATCGCATTCTCAATATTTAAAAATATCGCGAAATTTAAACGTCTCTACTACCATACCAGCTATGACAACACACTGCTATTTCGTACTACTCTCGTAGAACTCTCGACCTAGTCTTAACAAATATTGAAAATACTAAAATATTTCGCCAAGAGCCTCTGGTAAGCGAAGATAAACACCATCCGGCTCTAGGAATAACTTTAACACAAACCATGCCTAAACAAAGAGCTTTAAATCCAAACATCCAACGATATAATTTCAAGAAAGCAGATTTCATTAATTTGTATCGGAAACTCGAATTAGCTGACTGGGACCAAATAAAAGAATGCGAAGACGTAGATATTGCCGTTGATAAATTTTATGAAATAATCGAAAGCATTTTAATGAATGTGTTCCACGCTCTCGCTCCTCTGTAAAAAAATCTTACCCATTTTGGTTCACGCGGGAAATTATTAAAAATCTGAAAGCAAAATCACGTCACCACAAAAAATGGAAACAAAGAATGGGAAATGTAACACATCACGAAACTAAGTATAAAACTTTAAGAACGAAATTAAAATGGGAGATCAGTAAAGCTTACCAAAACTATATTGAAACTTCAGAAATCAATCTTGCTCACGATACTAACCAGTTTTGGTCCTTCATTAAAAATCAAAGAAAATATCCACCCGTGCAGCCAACTAAGTATAATGATAAAACCATTGACGATAATGAAAGTATCCAAGATCTCTTTGCAAAGTATTTTGAATCCGTATATTCCAAAGAACCATCTATCTACAAAGATCCGCATCCTAATGTAAACATGAACTCACTTCCTAGTATCTTAAATATCTCTGAAATATCACTAAATGAAATTGAGGAAGCCATTAAAAAACTGAAACCTAAAAAATCCGCCGGCCCTGATTCAATCCCCCCTTATGTAATTAAAGGATGTTCGGAAATTCTTAAGTACCCTCTTCACACCCTTTTCAACTTGGCTGTCAGAACTTCGAGATTTCCAGCAATGTGGAAAACAACAGAAATCTGTCCGATTCCCAAAGCCGCTGATAAGGCTGACATATGTAACTATAGGCCTATTGCAAAATTGTCAGTACCAGCAAAACTCTTCGAGCAGATAATATACAAACATATATATTTTCATATTAAACCCATTCTTTCCCCCAAACAGCACGGATTTGTCCAAAAACGCTCAACCGTAACCAATCTTGTCGAACTGACAAACTACATTGCACCCAGTATAGCTAATAAAGGGCAAGTTGACGTTTTATATACAGACTTTTCAAAGGCATTTGATACAGTTCACCACGATATATTAATACAGAAATTTGCCAACAATAGCCTTTCTCCTCCACTTATTACCCTTCTTTCTTCCTATCTGCAGAATCGCCGACAATATGTCGTGTATCAAGGCTGCAGATCAACCGAATTCGTGGCCAGTTCGGGAGTTCCACAGGGGTCGAACCTTGGTCCCTTGCTATATTTAATTTTTATAAACGATTTGCCAGAACTACTCACAAAATGTGAGACATTAATCTTTGCTGATGATGTTAAAATATACAAAAATATCGAAAACGCTGATGACTGTACAATATTACATGAAGAGCTGAATAACTTGCTTCAGTGGTGTGAAATTAATAAAGTCAGCCTAAACCTAAAGAAATGTAAACTTGTATCATTCACCCACAACAGACACCCTATTCAACATTCATACACTATTTCTAATGTGTTAGTACAAAGTGAGAATATAGTTACCGACCTAGGGGTCACTTTTGACCAAAAGTTAACATTCCAATCACATATTGCCCGCATTTTAAGCGAAGCTCACAGAAATTTGGGATTTATAATGAGAATGGGTCATCAATTTAGAAAAAAGGAAACATTTCTCTTGCTATATTATACGCTCGTCAGATCTAAACTCGAATATGCTTCTCTTGTTTGGAACCCGCAATTCAAGAAAGATATCGAAAAATTAGAAAAGCTTCAAAATAAATTTCTCAGATATCTACTATTTAAACTTGATGGTACATATCCAAAACTCACTCCTAGCAACATATTACGCGAAATCTTTAATATTCCGTCACTCGACGAAAGGAGGCAAACAAGTCAAATAACTTTTCTCTCCAAGCTTATCAATGGTAAAATAGATTCTTTTAATCTGTTGTCGAATTTAAATTTTTATGTGCCAAACTGTATGTTAAGGCCCAGAACTGATCTCTTTCAAATCCCCCTTGGAAGAACCAAAATGACCGAAGCTGAACCCATGAGGAGAATGTGCAAGTTATTTAATTTAGTTTCTAAGAATAATCCAAGCGTAGACCTATTTAAATGTAATTGTAACATAAGATCTAATCGCTGAATTTCTGTATGTTTTGTTTTGTTTTGTTCATTGAATTTTGGTTTTCATTCAGCTTGTAAGGTTATATCCAATAGTTTAGCGTCATTTATTGTTGTTTTGTCTCTGTGTTCCCTTTGCTTCTATAATCTAATAGTTAATTTCTCACAATTATTCTTAAAAGTAAAATGTATATTGCATCATTCATATTTCTTGTTAATTTTCTTAGTTATGTTCTTGTTTATGTAATGGTGTCATCCCATATTGAACACTGTAATTGGGCATGCGCCTGTTGTGTTTCAATTAAATAAATAAATAAATGTAAACAAAGATTTATCCTACATATAGCGGCCATATTGGAAGCGACACTAGCGCTCAGGCAGTGGCGGATTACCAAATAGGCCCACTAGGCACGTGCCTAGGGGCGACAAATCTTGGGGGCGGCAAATATTTTTTCCAGAATATCAAGAATAATAAAAAGTGTCTTACGTACACAGTGACAATTTAGACCTATGAAACCAATGTTTCAAATCAACGGTTTGCAACACTTTCGCTTCATACGAAAGAAACCTTGATGTATCGTATTTATGTGTTATCAAGAAATGTTTCGTCCGCTCTGCCTCCTTCAGGCGCCAATCAATTTGTTTTTAACCCGTGCTGTGGCTTTTATTGCTTACAATGACAATACAAGCCGCCCAGCCTTTGTTGGTTTGTTTTTGTAAATACATACCCCTCAATCATCCACTAAGAATTTGTTAATGGCCAGGCAGGAAAGAACACTGGTTGTTTGAAACTCGCATCTGTAACAATGCCAGTCTTTAAAAAAAAAATAAACACTGCTGATAAGTGAGTGAGTGAGTGCAGCTTTGGCGTGGACCGCAACTAATTTTTGTCTTACTGTATTCTCTGGTGCATTCAGTTTGTTGCCAGTGCCTTTGCGCTTTTGGTGTTTTTTTTATTTTTATGCAGCAGGCACCATGAAGCGAACAAAGTTAAGTGGGGCGGCTTATCGTAAATTTGCAAACGAAAAGCGTGAAAGAGAAGCAACCTTACAGAAAAAGCTTGGTACCGTGGACACGTTTTTTAGGCGAAAGGAACAAGTGTTTTCCGAAAACAGTCCAAAAATTGAAGTGGAAGCGGCTACATCGAGTGAACTCTGTGAAACGCAAAATGTCGAAAATATTGTGGGTTTAATGGAGGAAGAAAGTGCACCTGAGGTAGTGTCCCCTCAGTTCGTAGGAGTTCCTGATTGTGACGGTGAGAGTGCAAATTTCGTTAGTGACGATCCTGCCGAGTGGTGTCTGAATGAGTCTACAATTGACATTCTTCTAAGACGTGGAATTAATCAGAATGCTGAAAACGATTTTTCTAAATCGCAAAGACTCATATCAGGTAAGACAAGATTTTTAAATAATAGTGTTTTTTTTTTCGTAAACTTGTAAATGGCGAATCAATTTTGCGGAATTGTTTGGTATATTCGAGCAGCACTGGTGCTGTTTATTGTGCATCATGCAGGTTGTTCAAGGGCAAGACAAACATCGCAACTCACGGCATTTTAGACTGGAAAAACATTTCAAATATTCTAGCATCACACTAAAATTCTGAAGAACGCAAAAACTGCGAGTTGGCACTCTTAACAAGGCATAAATCTGTTGGGACCTTGGAGAACCATTTTCAATCACATATTCAGACGGAACTTACGTACTGGGTCAGTGTCTTTGCTGTCGTAAAGAAGTTGACAAGTCGCGGGCTTCCCTTACGTGGTCACGAAGAAAAATTCCATTCTCTGCCCAACGGGCAATACATGATGTCTCTAGAGCTTATTGCCGAGTTTGATCCATTGAAGAAGGGCGCACATTAAGTTTGTGCCTAAGGGCGGCGAGGAAGCTTAATCCGCCACTTCGCTCAGGTGGTAATTTTAATCGCGAATTGCCAAGAACTGAAACAAAATGTCAAACAAGCTGTGACAATCTCTGCGTCACCATACGCAAAAATACAGTCCATAAAAATACGTAGGATCACGTAGGATGCAAGGAAAATTTAATGAAAATGGGATGGTCATGCCGCAGAGGAGCAACCACGAATTTTTGCTGGGGGGGACAAGGACCAGGATAAACGTACCAATAATAATAATAATAATAATAACAATAATAATTTTAATAATATTAATGTTACTAATAGTGTTATTATAACATTATTATTATTGTCATAGCCGTATTTAGAGGGGGGGTTTCTAGGGTTCAACCCCCCCCGAAACTTCTGACATGTTGGATTAATGGATGGTCAGAAACCAAAATCTGTAACAAATTTTCAATTTTTTTTCAAAGCATCACAAAAATACAAGGAGACAATGTTGAAACGACCGAGCTAGAATTTTCATACATTTGGAATTCTGAAAGTTGAGTGAAACAGGATTTATTCTCGGAATCGCAGCCCACCGGCGATCCCTCCATTATCACTTCTGCTGTCATCTTTCGAGTGTTGTTCCTGCGTCACAAGGAATATAGACTGAAGATTCCCTTATGATTGTCCCAAAATTCCCTTTCCAGCTTTTAAATTCCCCGTCCGATAAAGTCCAAAATAAATCCCCCCCCTGATAGGAGTTCAAACCTAGGATCTCCAGTTTCGTAGCGCGTTACGTTCGCGATTGAGGTTACAATCCATGCACCAGGCTAAGCTTTTAAAGAGAATAACTGGTTCCACACTTTTCAAAATTCCAAAAATTTAATTTTAAAGTCAAACAACAAAAACTTTATGACTAAAATTTCCATCTAACTTTTAAAGTTTTTCTTGAAGGTATCTAAAGTTTAATGACGAAGTAAAATAATTGTGCATTTCAGTACACACTGTAAGAAACGTAAAAAAATACAAAAAGAAACTTATGCTGGATATTCACTCATCTGCTGGATTGAGTAAGCTCCCTCAAGGATATAACAATAATATAATAATTATTATTATTAGTATTATTATTATGAAATAAAATTGTTTTATTATTATGAAATTTTAATTATTATTTTACAATTATTATTATTATTTATATTATTCAAATTTCTGGCGACGCCCTGGGAACAATTATGAGTGAACCCCCCCCGAAAATTTTTCCTGCCTACGGCCATGATTATTGTTATTATTGATGTGCTTGTATTTTACTTCGCTTCTTGTGCCACTTTTGGCTAATTTGCGATGATGCGGATGAGTGATGGTATGATGAATGGATACTCGCAAACATCCATGCTCAAACCGGGATTCGAACCCAGGACCAACATTATTATTACTATTAGTAGTGCTAGCAGTGACGTGCGGTGACGTCGACACTTGGGGAAGCAAGGGAGGGGGTTACCGAGTGATAACCACTCCCCCCTCCCCCTTTAGGGCCCATTATTCCTAAAAATAGAACGTCAATAACAGGAATAGATTGCAAAATGATGAGTGAGTACTAAAAAAAAGTACACGTAACCCCCACACCATTCGAAAAAAAAAACTATTTGATTTGACTACTAAGCCAGAGATCCTGGGTTCGAATCTCGGCTTGGCCATGGGTATTCTTTGTGTGTGTCCCTTCATCAATTTTATCATATCCTCCTCGCGATTAGCCAAAGGTGGCGGAAAAGCTAAGTAAAGTAAACCAAATCAAGCAATCAATCAATGATTTGATTTGATTTTTGTTGCTTAGCGTAGCGTTTTTGTCATATTTGGTTAATTGCGAAGATGATACGATAAAATGAATGAAAGGAGAAACACAAAAAACACGTCGCGGTTCGAACCTGGAACTCCTGGTGTCGTACCGGGCTGTGATAACCACTCCCCCCACAGTTGGTTGATTTGTTGTTATTTTTTTCATTCCAAATTATTTAATTAATCACTGCAGAGTACAACACATAGGAACAAGAATGCGCGCTCATCACGGGTTCAAATCCTGGTCTGGATTGTTCATATGAGGTCCCTTCATCAATTTCATCATATCATCACTCATCCTCATTTTCGCGATAACCAAATGTGGCAGAAAAGCGAAGTAAAATTAACAAAACCAACAACAATATGAACGAGCGTTCTCTTGCCCAAATAAATACATCCGTTAGAGGCCAAGAGATTCGTATATTTAAATAAAACACTACTGAAACGAGAGCGAGAGAGAGCCTGAGCAAATATTTGTAATTTAATCATTATATATTCCATATTTGAAAAAAAAAGCATAACATTATTGTCTGCACATAACACGTTCCCATTTCATAAATAATGAAACTACATCCCATATTATACATACATATTGTACAGTGGGATCCATGAGTATTACCGTGCAAATTGTCCATCACCATGTTCGTGCACTTTATTTGACCCAATAAGAGCTTCAAGAATTAAAACAAAACTCAAAATAAGCTGTTGACAACTTCTGCACCAGCATACATAAAAATCCATGGCTTAAAAACACATCGGACGTAAGAGAAAAATGAATGAAAATAGTCGTGGACAATTTGCACGGTAATACTCAAGGATCCCACTGTACAACGTATAAAAGTTGTGGTGTAAACACAGAGAATATAAGTACTGCAGGAAATTTGCTTCTAGAGGATTTACAAAGAAATCGAAAGGAAACCAATTTCCTATATGTCCTGGGGGACCTGAAAGCACGGGCTTTCAACCATTGCAGCGGGGGTCGAGGGGGCAAGGGAGGTAGATGCAGAAGTCTTCCCTTTTCCTTCGTGCGGCCTTTTTTACCTGGAACTGGTGAGGCGGAGTAAGAGCGAGCTAGGCCAGCTGACGAGAAGCGCGTGAAAAAAATTGTTACATATGAACTGTGGCTTTAAAAATATAATAAATATTGTGATTTGAAAATAATTAGAGATGTGAGATTGATCAATCTATCTCTCCTCAGTGCACGTCACTGAGTGGTAGTATCAAAGACGTTATTATCCTCGACAAATTACGCAAAAAGGGGGTAGAAACTAATGTTCAAAGCATTTGTGTTCGAACAAACGATTTGGATTATTTTTTGACACGTACAATTTCCCATTAATAACGGAAAACAAGCACATAAACTATTTTTGAAACACAGAAAATGCTTGATAAGTACATTCCAAATATAATTATTTTTTACATTAACATGTAGGCTATAACTTTCATGCACGATATATGTTTCACATATATGCAACTTGGAGTGACGTGGACACTAAATTGTGTACGTATTCAAAGTTTATTTAACAAATATTATGTACAGCATAGCTATATTATTTAAATACATTACACAACCAATTCATCCATCTCACAATTAAACAACAGTAAAAATTACATAAATTGTCTCTCAAATGTGCACGCTCCCTTTCCTCAAAACAACTGTTCATTCATTTAAAACAAGTCTTATTTCTCTGTCTGGTGATTTACAATGCATTACAGCGAACAAATATAAATTGCTAGCAAGAAAATTTTTGGATCCAATTTTTTTGCAGGCTGAAATCAATATTAATTTAAGAGCGAAAATAATTTCACGGGACACCATGGCATTATACCATTTACAACTTTTGTGCCTCCCCAAAAGTGTAGTAGTAACATCGTCGCCTTGTGATCAAAGGGTCCCGGGTTCGATACCCGGTGGAGGCACATAGTGGTTCGGAACCACCTTAAGCTATAGGCCAAGTCTCAATTAGCCTTTCTGTGCATAAAGTAGATTTTAAAAAAACTAATCAATCAATTTTACAACATTTTTCATTTAGATCGTTCGGTGCCCAGGGCCGTCTCCCACCGTCCCCCAGCTACGGTCCTGAACTTCATAAAACTAAGAAAAGCAGACATTGCGAGCGAGCAAGAAAATTTTACGAAAAGTATTTTTATTTGCATAAAATTTGAAATTCTGGGCGGTAATTGCCCCCTGCAGGTACACTAAGCCGTAAATGTTGCCCCCCTAGAAGTCATTTACGACCAAGGTTGGGGGGCAATGCCCCCTGCCCCCCTGTGGTTGCGCCACTGGGTCATGGACAATTTGCCTAGCAATACTTGTGCATTCCAGTCAAGCATCATTATCCATAAACTTAATATTCTCTAGGAAAATTCATAACAATTTTATTAGCTTTTGAAGAGACACTTATAAGAGGGGGTATTTGTCCCATAAGAAAAATTCATTAGAGAGGATCTGCACCACTGATAAGCAAGACATATGACTGAGTTTCTGGATATCCCTTATCACACAAGGAGACACCAACGTTGCGTTCTGACGTCACAGAAAATGCCTGGATTGTTGGGCTAAATGCCTAAGTTGTTACGTTAAGCTTGTTAGGTTTAGTTCTCTTAGCATAAATAATATATTTTCAGTGTATTTATACTAAGAGAATGAAACTTAGCAGACCTAATCTAAAAACTTACGCTATCTACGACTGACGTCAGAACTTAAGGTTGTTGTTTCGTTGTGCGATAAGGGTGACCCAGTTCTGGCTGTCATCATTATTTCGAATTTGAAAGTGTTTCTTGCATTGTATAATTCCAAATTCGATGTAAAGGAAATTGTGTTGGTCATCTGTGAAACGGTACGACAAACTCATGGATACAATAAAATAATGAACTCGCTCAAACTTGAAAGTTTGGAAGTGAGTAATAATAATTCTCAAGAAGATGCTTCGGAAAATGATGGAGTGCCCTCAACAGAAACCCATTTGGACAATGAAGTTCATTCATTGAATAGTGAATCAGAGGTATGTTTTGGTTTCTCAATTAAACAAAAACTTATAAAGACTAAGTTACACACATTTACTGGACGTGCGTGTTTGTAATTTTAGCACCATTAGTAAGTGCAAGGGATGTCCCAAGAGTCAGTCATGATTTTGGTAACAGTTTCATACATCGGAGACACATTTCTTCAATTTTACACAAGAAACTACTTACGGAAATGAGTTTTTCAAACGTTTACAACGTTCATCTAGGTATTTTCTTTCATCTGGAATATATTTGACCGGGAAGTCATGTATTTTTCAAGAGAAATATCACAGCTACGCACAATTGACGTTCCTTTCATTTGCTTGCCCTACGACAACCGGATGCTGCGTACGCTTGAAGACGTCAGCCCCTGTCAGTGTTTCAACCCCCCTTTTTTTTTACTATGCTTACCTAACCCAACCAAACCTAACCTAACCTTATCGGAAATGGTGTGTGGGGCTATCCGTCAGCTAACTGTGCATAATGTATAATTTCCACCGGTGACGAATACGATAGTAGGTGTTTTTCGGTGAAGAAGGTTGAAACACTGCCTAACCACAATGTGAGTCAAGATGTGCCCGCCATACTGTGTGTTCCGGAAGCGAAGAAAGGAATAAAAGAAAGCACTTGGAATGTGAAAAATTGCGTTTGTTTTCGTGTAAAATGGCACCTCGAACTATGTTCCACAACACACAATTGGTAAATACGAATCATGTGAAACACAAAATATGCAGTTTTAATGTGTCTCCGATCTATGAAACTGTTACCATGATTTTCCCTAAGCAATATGGTGCAAAGAATTAATTGTATCTCCCTGGGAGCAACGTTGTTATAAAGGTACGTAACATCCAAAAGAGATTCGGACTAGGGTATGACTTGAGATGACCAGACCCCTCTCCGATTTTCTTCATATTTGACATACTCATTAATTGAGGCCTCCTAATCATGAATCTGAAGTTAAAAATCGCCGGTCATGTCTAGAAATTGCGAACCATTGACGCTAGCCCCACGAACCATTGGCACGTGGTTAGGTTAGGCAAACATAGTTAAAATTTGGTGTCGTGGTAGTATCAGGAATATATATATTTGGTTGTGAAACAAAAAATTTCGCGAAAATCGACAGTTTCCATTCCGAAAACTAACGCCTTATTTTAGCTTATTTTGCAATTTCTAGACGTTTCCGACAAATTTTAACTTCAGATTCGTGATTAGGAGGCCTCAATTAGTGAGTATGCCAAATATGAAGAAAATCGGAAAGGGGTCCGGTCGCCTCAAGTGGTTCCTGGACTTGTTAGCCTCTTTGTTTCTTGTGGGAATGGGGTCTCTCTGATAGCATTGTTCAGAAGGGGGATACAGACATGAACCTTGCATTGGGATTTTGAATTTCACTATGTGGATATTTTTCAAACATTAAAAAAGAAAATTATTCTCTGCAAGAACATTCAGCATGGGAGAAGAAGTCACTAAATGCACGGCTATGAAATTAGGTCGGTGGAAGAAGTCTGAGCACAACCCTGTGTGTTCAAAGGTTTAAGAAAATGAAAGATCTTGTTGTGGAGTTGGTCTTTGTGATCCATGTAATAGAAACTGGCAGTATTTGCTCGAAAGGTCAGGGATGACACAAACATGTCCCGGAGAGAGGTCGGCCAGATGCTCGAACTATAGGCAACGCAGCCTGGTTGACATTGCCACACAGTGCATGGAACCAGTGACTTTTGTCCCACTCTCGCTTTGCTTTTCCCATATATGGCACCAGTGCAATTCTGCCCAGCTATTTTCATGGCCGTGTGTTTAAGGTGTAAAAGTGTGTTTGTATGAAGCAAAGAAAAATATGGATGAAAGACAGATATGGAGACACTTGCAAAAATTTTCGATGTGTGTCGATGGTCTCTGTGGAGCATGGAGCAAATATATATAGGTAGGTTAGTTTTTCTACGATAAATTTCAAATGTTTTGTTTCATCTGGACATGATAGCATAACTTAGCCACATGTTGGGCTCTGACACGACCAATGTTGCCAGTTCACTTCGTAATTTAGGAAAAAAAAACACACGGCTAGAGTCTAGTTTACGTCCTTCTTGCCTTTTGGTGGTAACCGATGGGAGTTAACAACACTGCGTGCTCGTCTTTGTGTCCGTGTTGTGAATGCATGTTAAAGAAGAACAGGTTCCAAAAATACCCCAAAAACTTCTAGATTATCCCCAGTGATAATTCAGTGCATCGTTCAAAACCGTGCTAGCAGACAGCCGGCACTCCGTTATCTCTTATAGTGGCATACAGCCAGCGCTCCGACATCTTTTAGGGTAAGTAAGTTTTTCTTTTTACACTTTCTGTCACTATCCATTCACAGGAACGAGGTATGCCTACGAGGTTAGGTTCCATTAGCACTCATTTCACCCCTAAATATGTGCTTCATCATCGAAAAATGTCCTCTGTACGTTCAATCACGCATATCCGAACAACATCGGTTTTTCTCGATTTTTCATCCAGGAAATTTTTCCTCGGCTTGGGATTTAGTTTGTTGAATTCCTTATACAATAACCTTTCCAACGATATATGACACGTATTCCTTACGAAAATGACGTAAACTAGACTCTTACCCAACACACTTTATGAACATGCCATAAATACCATAAATCGTCTGTAATGCATAGGATGCATAAAAATGATTGTTATTTTGCCAATTCCATAAATACCCACAGACACCATTGCCACACAATACATACCATACATGCACAAACACAATGGACCAAAAGGAAACTTTATATTTAAATCCCTATTTCATTAAGGTCACCGAAAATGTGAAACACAGTGTCTTATTTTCATGCATGTAGTGATGGTTTTGTTACATGTTTGCTGTTACTTGCTGGACCTTGTTTTCTTTCGGCCAGGTTTTCCATACTGCCCTATTCTGCTGACGTCGAAGTTGCCCTACTGATCTGGTCTGGGAAATTTTGGTTCTTGCTCTGGAAAGTTAGGAAATTTTGTTTTTACGGCATTGTAAACATCCTGTATTTCAAGCAGTGCTTGCTTTATATTCATGTGCATGCATATTTCTTTCACTTCTGTGCACGCAACTGCATTACGTTATGTGCTATGTTGATCAGGAAAAGTAAACTGCTTGGTTGCTCTCCAAAAATATATATTGTACCGATCAGGAAAAGTAAACTGCTTGGTTGCTCTCCAAAAATATATATTGTACCATTACGGGGCCCTTAACCGATTGTACCCCCTCCAGAATTATGTGTGACTCATTCCATGTCAAATCATCCAGATTTTTTAAAAAATGTCACCCACCATCCCCGATTTTGATGAAATTCGGTATGCTTATAGAACTTTTGATGCTGATTACAAAAATGACAACTTTTTAAAAATTGGTCAAGGGGATCAGAAGCAGAGGCCTGCACAAGACCTGGAGCAGACCCGTTCGCGAGACATCGCTCCTAAAATACCATGCAACCTGCGCAACACCCTCGCTTGAGCAGCTTGTCTGACCACCTGCCCAGATCGTTCCTGGCAGGCATTGTAGACCCGCCGGGTACCCGCAGTCTTAAGATACCTAGTAGGTCTCAGTTCGTTCTTTCCATCAACTGCAGACCCCTCCCTCTGCATGACGTAGTTGCTTCGAGTAGAAACGGCACCGGACCAACACCGTTCTGCAGTGTTGCCAACTGCACTAGATTTTCACTACTTAAAAAAGGGAACTCAAAGCTTCGTAAGACACATCACCAATGAAATGAGATTTACGACTGTTGCTACCCCCCCCCCCACACACACACACATTGAAATAGGTTTTCCGTGGCACAGGATCCATAAGTATATGTCGTAAACAACCAATATACGTATATATAGTGATATAGGGCAGGACTGAAACATGTCACGTTCGACGCTGAGGTCGCGAGTCGAACAACACACTGTTCTACTGCGAACACCAGGGCCGTAGCCAGCCAGGGGCATTGCCGTTACCCTCGTTTGGGGTGGGGGGGCAAGTATTTGGATAAACGTGCCAACAACAACAATCACAATAATAGTAATAAAGTAGCATGAAAGGCATTATTATCCTCATAAATCATGCAAAAAGGGGGTAGAAGTCGGTTCTCACGCATTTGTGTTGAAACAGGATTGGAAATATTTTTTTTCAACACATCAATTTCACATTAGTTAATAATGGAAAACAAGCACACAAACCGTTTTTGAAAGAAAGAAAGTGCATGATAAATGCATTCCGAATGTACATACATATGGCATGTAAAATTTCCATCTACAATATTTTCTTTTCACATGGAGCGACGTATTACATAATCAATTCATCCAACTCGTAACAAACCAACATTAATAGCAAATAATATCACGGGCCGCCATAGCATTCTCTGTTTTAAAACTTTTCTCACTTAGATCGTTTGGCGCTCAGGACCGTCTCCCGCTACCCCTTTGCTACGGCATTGAACTTGATGAGACTGTATAATATTTTATAATATATTTCTACTTTCATAAAATTTGAAATCAAGGGGTTGCAATTACCCCTCCATTCCCCCTCTGCAGGTGCCCTTGGCCGTCTGGAAGGAAAATGCAAGAAAAATATGAAATTTAATTCCATCTTGAGTACCCTTTAGCCCTGCTACTCTTAATTCTGCTAGCCTGTTTTTCCTTGTGCTTTAATGTTTGACCCCCACCCTGACCCCTCCGCTAGACTTAATTTCCGTCCAAGGTTGTGAGCAATGCCCCCTGCCCCCCCCCTCTGGTTGCGCCTTTGCGTGCCTGGTTAACAATTAGTTTTCAGTGAGGAGATTTTTGTTTGCTCGATCATTCATTTAGATAAATGGAGCTGTAATACTGCGTGCATTTCCTGGCAATAAGATAAAAACTGTTTACAATGAACTGAAATCACTAAGTATATACTGTAAATTCTCCTTAAAGCAGAGAGCTCCTCCTAGGACTTCGTAGGATTTAGGAGCTACGTAAGTAGGCAACACTGGCTGCAGCCATCCACGTGGTGATGAAACACCTGGAGCGACACGCTGCCGGAGGGCTGTTTCCTTCCAGCAGGTTTTGCAGGCGCCTGGGTCTTGTTGAATACCCAGTTACCTTGTAAGCGCAGAGCGCCTTGAAGACCAAGAACCTGGGTAAAGACGCAAGTCGACTCGTTGCCGTGGGCAGGCGAGCAGGTATACCTGTCCTCGCGAGCAAGCGGGCAGTGGGTAGGTAAAAGGCAGACTATGCAGCCCTCTAATCAGAAGTTACGCGCTTTTTAAGATCTCCGTGTACGCCACATGTGGCTCCACTTTGAATGACACGCATGAGGTTATAAACAATCGTATCTTCCCTCAGGTTTGCCGTAGAAACTTCAAGTTTGTTTTCTTTTGTTCAGAATAGTATAAGCTTTCATTTAAATAATATTTCAGATGGATGCATCAATAAACATGTATTTTTATATATAGTTTTATGTATTTTTTTAGAAAAATAAATGACTAACTTCAAGAGCAAATTTCATGCAATGCCCCCCCCTTTAATTTCCCATCAATTTTATATGAAGGTAGCTCAGAGTGTGTACTAATGCCTGATGGAAAAATTGGGATGGGCGGTTTAGAGACAGGGTGATAAAAAAATAATTTGCATAAATGACATTAAAAGTAAATCTTATTAAAAATGCTTATGTATTTAGCACAAAGCCTGAAGTACAATATGCTTCAAGCTACAATATTCAAAATTTATGTTCACTATGTGTGAACGTAAGCATAGGCGTAACCTGGCGGGTGCAAAGGGAAGCACTTGCCCTCTCCCAAATTTAGAGATTTATTTTAAATTTGCAAGTTCAATATATTTTGTGATCCTCCTGGCACTTGAGGAAGAAACGAATAAAGAGTAATAATTGTGATTTTTCAAATGTATTTATCAAATAATCCTGGACACTATTTTTATGCGATGGAAAACTTTGTGATTATCTTAACCCAAAGATAGTTTCCAAGTGAAACCCATTAAGATAGTACCTAAAAATTGTACTCTATGCATTGCCAAAATTTCATGTACTAAACATTGTGTCGTTCACATTTTAGATGGATATTTTGACCATTTCAAACACACTAAAGTATTTGACTTATCACTAAGTACATATGTCCTTCCATTTGTGTTGTTGATGTCCACTTGACACAGCATACTTTTTCGCCAGTACTATGAAGTTGATTGACCAAGTGGATGCAAGAATTTAATAGCTGCATCTCCATTTTCACGTCGACTTTTGAAGCAATCCTACAAACAAGTTTGAGTCATGCACACACATGCTACTACATAACTGTTTACAGTTGGAATTCGGAATGCCACTTTTTCACAAAAGTCAGACCATACAGTCATACAAAACATATTACATCAGCAATTACTATTTTTGCTCTGACTGTTAAACAACTAGTGTTTCGAAGTAACTAGTTACAAATAACAGTTACTTTTTATTTAGAAATTCTAACTGTAACTAGCTACTTTTAAAAGTAAGTATCTGTAACGTTAACAATGGTAACAGAGTTACTTTTTGCAGTAGGGAAATAGCTAAATTGGACAATTCTGTTCCAGACTATAAAAATAAAATATGTACCTTCTCCGGATGCTACGTGAAAGGATTTTCTTGGAATTGTTGGCAAGGAAGCTATGCTTTGTTGCATGCTAATTTAGAACATCCACGGTTTACTGTAATTCATTTCGAATTGTATGTGAAAACTCCATTGTTTTTGGTAGATTGTTGCGTTCGTATGGAATGTGGTTATCCAGCTAGGAAAAAGTCACTGTCGAGGGAGTGGATCTTTGGATCTTGTTGAACTTGGAATGGAGGAGAAAGAAATAGGTGGAAGGGGAATCAATCAATGACACCATATTCAAAAAACCGTGATCAGCATACAAATGATTTTTTTAAAATTATAATCGTTCAAGCAAAGCTGACTGTGTTTTCCATCATTTATTAGCAGTAATAATGTAAATATATGAATACATATTATGTACTAGAAACATAAGTAAAACACGGAAGTCTTCAGGATCATTGATTGTGTGTAACTTTTACACAAATCAATGATCATTAACAGTATGTTACTGTTACAGTAACTGTAAAAGAAACTCAGTTACTTTCAAAGTACCAGTAACAATAACTGAGTAACTTTTTAAGTGAGTGACTGTAACTCAGTTACTTGTAAAAAGTAACTTACGGAACCTGTAAGTTCAAAATAGTGCATACTTCCTGGTACTGTTGTAGTACTTTTAAATCGCTGACACATTGTACTGTGGGTTGTTGTCATTTCACCCTAGATAATTACTAAGAAATTTATGCCATGAATACTATTTCTACGGAATTGATACATAATTGCTGTACTTGTTGCCTTATACTATAGAAGCTTAGACAAGTATTTTTACTGTTCCAACCATCCCGTCACAAGGATATTTTCTGTGGTATGTGGCGAAAAAACTCCATTTGAAAAAACTTCAATCAGCACAAATGTGTAGTATTAATTCTTACTTCATATTATGTATCCCTATGAAGAGTAGCCAAAAAAGAACTTCCATATTGAGATAAAATGCACAAAAAGAATGTTCTCGAAGTTAAATTTGCTAAACTTGGGAATGTTAATAATGATTATATATATATAATTATATAATATATATAATTTAAAAAAATTGAAGACAGTTGAATCTAACTTAGATACAGTGGAACCTCGATTACGTTATCCAGGAGATCAAGCTGAAAAAACTAAATACGCGGGAAAATGTAAGATCTTGGAGAATTTCTAAACAATTTGCTATGTTGGGGCCACCAAGATTGAATGCAAAATGAAGGAAAATGTAAAATCGAGGAACTTAAATCGGGGTTCCACTATAATTATTACTTGCAAATTTAAAATAAATCTCTAAATTTGGGAGAGGGCAAGTGCTTCCCTTTGCACCCGCCAGGTTACGCCTATGCTTACGTTCACACATAGTGAACATAAATTTTGAATATTGTAGCTTGAAACATATTGTACTTCAGGCTTTGTGCTAAATACATAAGCATTTTTAATAAGATTTACTTTTAATGTCATTTATGCAAATTATTTTTTTATCACCCTGTCTCTAAACCGCCCATCCCAATTTTTCCATCAGGCATTAGTACACACTCTGAGCTACCTACATATAAAATTGATGGGAAATTGAAGGGGGGGCATTGCATGAAATTTGCTCTTGAAGTTAGTCATTTATTTTTCTAAAAAAAATACATAAACCTATATATAAAAATACATGTTTATTGATGCATTCATCTGAAACGTTATTTAAATGAAAGCTTATACTATTCTGAACAAAAGAAAACAAACTTGAAGTTTGTACGGCAAACCCGAGGGAAGATACGATCGTTTATAACCTCATGTGTGTCATTCAAAGTGGAGCCGCATGTGGCGTACACGGAGATCTTAAAAAGCACGTAACTTCTGATTCCCTTGACCAATTATAAAAAAGTTGTCATTTTTGTAATCAGCATCAAAAGTTCTATAAGCATACCGAATTTCATCAAAATCGGGGATGGTGGGTGACATGGCCTGGATGATTTGACGTGGAATGACCCGTGTAATTGTTTTCTAATTTATAGATTTCGATGTTTTATGTTATATGAAAATGTGTTTCAGGGCATAGAAACAAGAAATAACTGAGGTATTTGATTTCAAAGCACGATACACGTTTGGGGAAAAACTCCCATCTCGGAGTACTTTCGCCATTTTTATTTGTAAAAATTGCTTGTATGTACACTCAAACATGTGAAAAATGATGTCATCTGACTTGGTACTCCTAACCTGCCAACAATTTCGAAAATTGTTATCAGTGTCATACATTAGCACACCTAACAGTAATTTAGTTTCTATTTTGGTTTTGTAAGTTTTCAGTTCTCCATGTTTGATTGATTTTATTTTATAATACATTTTAATGTAAAATATTTAATATTTACTGTAAATTTATTGACTTTTGTCATTAATATGTTGGGTTGACAAAGTCCTGCCTGATGTTGTTTTGGATTGTTATTTTTGGTGGCATATTCAATTGCACAACGCCTTAGGGCTGTGCTGCCTCAGGCTAACAGCAGTACTTGCTCACCATAACTCATCTCTGGAAGCTAAAAACAACAGTAAACATGTATGAACAACATAATCTTTATAAATTATGCAACATTTTTCATTTGTTCACAGAGGGTCAAGGGTACCCACTATTACTTTAGCATTTCCTATTACAGGAGGTAGACCTCATGAAACATTTTAGACTACAGGGTGTCCGGGCTAGAGGTATACAAAAATATAAGCTTATAAAAAAAGGTAAAAAGTAAAGTGCTCCCCTGTGCTTTGCACCATGCCATGAAGGCGTATAGGGTATGTGAAGTTAGGGCCCCACACTTTCTTGATCACTGCCGAAGGTGGGGATGATGTGATCAGCACCACGGCCCTGGCCACCTTTACCCCCAGTGTTTCCTCCAGGTACCCACTTTATACGATGCTGGGTGGGTGCCGGAGACGCTTGAACAGGTGGAAAAATCCCAGTTCTCCCCCGCCGGGCATCGAACCTGGGTCTCTTGCATGGTAGTCAGACGAATATATGCTTATATAGAGTTCAAATCAGTAACACGTGTTACTCTGCTAACCATAGCACACACTGCGCCTTTCGTTGTCCTGTCCACATGTTGACTGTCAGGCGCACGCTGCTTGACTTGTCAGAGCACGTCACATTGAACATTTGTGTGCCTGCATTCAGTGCTGACCTTGAAATGGTGACAATCAAATCTCTGGGAGATTTTCTATCGATTGAGCATTTACCCAACAACATAAAATGTATAGTTCTTTCTTTATAAGCATATATTTTTGCATACCTCTAGCCCGGACACCCTGCATATGGAACTTAGTTTATACACATTTCCATATCCCAAAAATTCTGGAGATAAATCATTGTGGTATCCAAGTTTCTTCAAAATTGCTTTTATGCTAACAGCTGATCACAGTTAAGGTGCAACTCACACACTTAATTTTAAAGCCATTACTAACACAAGTAAATATTCTAATAGTACAAAGGAATACAGGATGAGATGAAGAGAAAGTTATTTGTTTGCTTTGTTTAAATCATTTTTATAATCAAAGAGGTTAGTCAAAACTACAGTTTAAAGTAGGGTCTGAATGAATGTGTATTGTACTACGAAAACATTGACGACAAGTTGCGTTTCTTTATGAAGAAATTGATTTTGGTGTTGGTAAACATGCCCCCCTGAAAACAGTTCATGCAACAAAACGAAAAGTACCCTGGATTACAGATAATGTTAAATTAATAATGAGGTTACGCGACAACATGCTGTTAAAATTTAAACGAACAAATAATCCTGACCATTGGAATGAATATAAGAGATTGCGTAACTTCGCTACTTCAGTCGTAAGACAAGATAAAAAGGCGTATTTTGAATACATCATTAATTCATCCAACGATTCGAAACACATTTGGCAACACCTGCGAAGCTTGGGATATGGCAGGAAAAACAAAATGGAGAAGCTTCCACCCGCACTAAATGACACAAATGCACTGAACAACCATTTCGTAAACGTATCCTCCAAAATGGAAATTAATCAAGAGCTAGTCTTGCAGCAATGTGAGAAATGTTACGCCAGCAGTTTCGACCACAGTGCAGAGACGTTCAGTTTCTGCGAGGTGGATGGTTCTTGCATCAGGAAAGCTATATATACAAAATCCAATCAAATGCATCTGGATCCGATGACATATCAATAAAAATGTTAAAGCTCTCTCTTCATCATATCCTCCCACTGCTAACACACATAATCAACTAGTCACTCTCCACGGGCAGTTTCCCTGATTCTTGGAAGGAGGCAACGGTAATTTCCATCCCTAAAAAAACAGAACCCAGTTTTCTGTGAATGACTTGCGGCTCATCAGCATTCTGCCGGTGCTTTCAAAAATCATGGAAAAAAATTGCAAATGATCAAATTCGAAAGCATATTGACAAATTTCATATTCTTCCCCGGCAGCAATCTGGTTTTCGCCCTTACCATAGCACACAAACTGCACTCTTAAAAGTAACCGACAACATTTTTAACTCGATGGATGAATCTAACGTAACACTACTGGTGTTGCTCGACATTAGCAAGGCCTTTGACACTCTACTGCATAAGCTCCTTCTGGCCAATCTTCATTATTATAAATTCTCGCCGACGGCACTTAAGTGGTTCGAAACTTATCTTAGCGGAAGAAAACAGCGGGTTAAGACAGGGGAGCTATCTTTTCCACTTCACGCACGAGCTGGAGTACCTCAGGGCTCGATCCTTGGTCCGCTGCTATTCACGCTCTCGGCCGCTGGTTTACTCAAGTCTGTGAAAATATGCAACGTTCACTGTTATGCTGACGACACTCAATTGTATATATCCACACGTATATGAAAATTGCAGGATGCGGTCACACTTTTAAACCAAGATTTGAAGAACATAAGCAATTGGTGCACTTCAAACAGGTTAGTAATAAATTCAAACAAATCAATATTTACAATTATTGGAACAGGCAGTCTCTTGAAACATATTGACATCAATGAATGTGAAATAATTCTTCACACACAGTGTATTCAATTTTCTCAAACAGTAAAAAACCTAGGACTGATCATGAACCAGTGGCTCGATTGGTCTGAGCACGTGATACAACAATGTGGCAAGGCGTTTTCAATATTAAAAAGCCTCAATCTTCTGGTAGACTTCCTCTCCCCTAAGATAAAATTAAACGTAGTGCAGTCTCTTATCTTCCCCCTGTTTGACTATTGTGATGTCGTTTACGGTCTAAGTATAACAAAAATGCTTGCAATAAAAATACAGAAAGTTCAAAATGCATGCATTAGATATGTATATAGAACAAAAAAGTGTGAACATATTCTCCCTGCACTTAATGAGCATGGAATCCTCTCCATGGCACGACGGAGAAAACTGCGCTTGTTTTGTACACTGCACAACATAATTAATAGCAAAAGCCCAAACTACCTCTTTTCGAAATTAAACTTCAGAAGCAAAATTCATTCGCATTCAACCAGAAACACTACCGTACCAGTTTCAGCTTATCTCGTTGCAGAACTTCAGCTTATCAGGCCTCTTTCAGTTACACAGAACCCAAAGCCTGGAATGCATTACCAAATCTAACCAAAAATCAAAATTTCAGACGTTTTCACAATATGCTTCGTGAATCACTGATCAACGATCAGAAGCAGGGTAAATCAACATGAATAATGATAAATACTGTGAGTTGCCAGAATTTTTTTTTCTTACTATCAACTTTCTTCACTTCAGTTACTTTATTATCTAATTCACTGCTAATATTGTTCCAATGTATATGATATTATTCCTATTGTATTTTATTGTAACTTTCTTGATCAATTTCTTTGTAATCTGAATTTCATTTTAATTTTTATTTTATCTGTTCTATTGTATGACATATTATTAGATTTGTATTTTCTTGTACTTTCTTGTTCATTTTCTTTGTAATCTTGAATTTTATTTTATTTTAATTTTAATCTGTATTTTTTGGGGTTAGGTGGTAGACCAGCAACAGCTGAACCTCACCCAGCAATAAAGTCAATTCAATTCAGTTGAACCCAAAATCCCTTGATTGCAAGATGACAGTATTACTATTACGCATTACAAGGAAGCCAGGAAAGTTGTTCCAAGTTATTTGTTATGTTGTACAGATGACGACATTGTTATTAATGAGTGTGTTTTTTCTTGCAGTTAAAACTTGAAAAGCTGCCTGCTGTTATTGAGCAGAAGTGTTACCAGAGGATTTGGATAAATGATTGCCTCCAATCTCCATTTAGTGACGATTGTAAAAAGACGATTAATTTTTATGGTTCTGTTGTGACACATGTTATGATTACTGGTATAGTTGCGTGTAAAAAGAAACATACTTCAGCTGTTATATATGAAGGTAAGAAAGTTCTAAAATTTAGATGTGTGAAATGTATTGTTAGTGCTGAAGATTTCTGCTGCATCAAATAGATATTTGTGTTTGGAAACAGCAAAATAGCCCATGAAATGAGCTGAGTAGGTAAAGGTAAAAAGGTTAAAGTTCCCCGTGAATATTGAACTGGGTCATGAAAACACAGTAGGACCCAATACATTCTCGATCTTGGCCTGTTTTGGAGGTGCTGTGATCAGCCCCATTCCGTGGCCTTTACTACCCCTCTCCCAGGGTTGCCTCCAGGTACCCATTTATTTGAGGCTGGGTGAACTCCAGAGCTGCTTTATGCAGGGACAAGGCTGGGGTTGACTTACTGGTTTGATGCCCATGAAAAGTAGGTTTTACCAATGGCCATAATCACAAGTTGTCACTGTCTAAAGCACTCTTTTCACATGAGAAATCATTGAATACCGATGCAGGAGATGAAGGAAACTGTGGAAATACTAAGGCAATCAGACCTAGTAAAAGTCTGTATATAGCAACACTGTATATGTTTTATGTTGCTTTTCTGCCACTTGCAGCTAATTGGAATGATAAGTGATGATTAGATGAAATTAATTAATGATGGGACTCTACAAAAGTATACTAATGCCAGACCTGGGAACTTTGGTTATGAGATCAAAAGTATTGTCCACTGAACCAACGTGTTTAGTTAGATATACCTGATGTGCAGGGTTGCATAATTAGCGACAAGTATTTTTCATTTGATTTGTAAACTATGCATACCAAATTTATAACTGACTGTTCTTGTTGTTTACCTGAGGCATTCCACAAAGAATGGTCATGCTCCATGTAAATAACAAAATGAATGAATCTGAAAATAATTATTGTTTTTAATTGCATTAATGTTTAAATGTTTGTGAATTCACAGACAAATGAAGCCAAACTTTGCTACATTTTTAAAAACATCACACATTTTCTTTAATGCTTTCGGGCTGTCTTCATACTCAAGTTTTTTTTAATTTGTTAGCAGAGCACAAAATACTTCATAATTCTATGAAATCAGTTCATAATGAATATTTTAATCCAATCTCATGTCTAGAACAATACATTTTAGGTGTAATATGTCACACACGTAATGCTGGTATACCCTACCCGAAAAAAAATAAAAAAGAGTAACTATCTGTTGCTGGTATTGAAAAAATATATTATTGTAATTACCACATGAATTAATTTATACACTGGAACAAATTTGCACATGAAAGATTGCAGAAATTTGAAAACAATTTCATTCTGTTACTTCTGAAAGCAAAGAAAAAGCAGAAATAACATAAGGCAAGCATCTATCAAACAGGATATGAAAATAAATAACAGAAATCTTAAAGTATCTATTGAAGCTTACCTGGCAATGAATCGTGTAGAACAATGTTTGCCGAATGAATCGTGTAGAACAATGTTTGCCAAACTTTTTCGTTTCATGCCACCCTTAGTGTTTCAAGATTTTTCCGTGGCACTCAAGTCAGAATGTAAACCTATCTAACACTTGCAACACTAATGTATTTAGGTAGCCCCAGGACACCACGGCGCACACTTTGAGAACCACTGATGTAGAAATTCTCTTGAATTAATGACCAGGTGAACTGTGTACAATTTTCTTCACAAGAAATTAACATTGAAGCCAATAATTTATCTCCCTTTCATACAATGTGGGTGACACATGAGATCTTCAATTACTTGCCTTTTCTAAGCTATAGTTAATTCAGGTACTCATGTTTTCCGCGAAGCTGTTTTAATTAATTTTCTCTAATTTCGGTAGCCACTGCCACCATCCGCAACAAATTCCAATGAGGATGGTGGCAGTGGCTACCAGAATTAAAAGAAAATTAACAGCTTCGCGGAAAACATGAGTACCTGAATTATTGATTACTGCATCTCTCATTCCCATAGTATGAATAAGTTATAGTTACTGTGAAAAATCTGACAATTTATACTTACATCGTAAACTAAAAGCTTGTAAGCAATTAATTTAATTTATATCTGTTACAGTTGATGATGGAACTGGATGCATACCTTGTATGATTTACAATGGTCAGAATTCCATACCTGCTCTGAAACCACTAGATCACCTGTCCCAAGGCACTCGTACATCTTATGGTTATATGGTACGTATATACAACCAGTAGTTGATAAGTATGGATTGTGTTTTTTAAGCAATTCACAGCTCGCACCTTCAACATACACACCCATACATTTTAAAACCTTGTCCCTAGGTTCAGCGCATGCAGTATCTGAAGTTCTGTGGATATAACTATTGGCAATAGACAGGTATTTCTTCAAATTATAACTTAACGCCCATTTCCCTTTTGATATATACAGGTTTATTCATATCTTATTTATATAAGTTTAACCTTGGCCGTTATTCGCAAAATTCACATTACAGTGTGCCCTGACCCCCCTTCCCGAAGAGTGTGTGTAGACTCGTGTAGCCACTGACTTCACGAGTAAAAAAAAATAACCCTTCAGTACCAAAAAAAAGTGGCTGAAGGTATGTGTACCCGGTTTCCCACATGAAATGTACTATTGAAATAATGTGAAAAGAGCAAGTGTGTGTATTAGAAGAAAGAAAGTTAACATCCCCGTCGATTCACATAGTAAGGAAAGAAAGCTCTCCCAGCCGCTCCCCTTAGAGAAAATGATACCTCTTACATTGCTGTACTCTGCCAAACATCTGAGAGCCACTGCTCCCTTCCCTTCTTATTTATAGGCCCTGCTAATGACCTAAGCCATTACTGAAAACTTTCCGCTGGTCGGCTGTCCAGCAACACACCTACGTACCCCAACGGCCAAGAATTCAAACGTACAGAAATACATAGACCTACACAAGAGTTGCACACTAACATTACCAAATCACATGAACCTAAAAACCGACCGACCCAATTCAATTAATTAATAAACATATAAAATATAAAGGATCAAGTAATGATCGCATCATTACATAGTACAATGTGATCCATTGAAGTGTAGACCTCCATATAGGTGTTTGCGCTATATGCAAGCAAGGTACTCGCGATGGGCCGTTTGTCAGCATCTTAGAGTGTCAATGAATCAAGAGCACAACAGGTTCCGTAATTATTTTAAAAACCGATTTACTTACTAGATTTATAAAAGGAGGTGTTCAAACTAGTTGCCACACTGTTTCGATACATCTTTATTAAGACACTAAGGTAAGCTGGCAAGGTGGGGGAGGGGGGGCTATAAATATTTTTTATGGAGATTCTGAAAGTAGACTGTGAAGTGATAAGGGTTCTTGTTTTGCATTGTGTGGCCTGTTTATTAGTGTGGCGACTGTGAAATGATAGGATGTGTAGGGAGTTGCATTGATTCTTGGAAGAAAACACAATCACAAAATCACACGCTGGTTCTTTTAAGATATCTATATTCTGCCTGTAAAGCACTACATTGGAGAATAACTGAAAAGCAATACTGATCACATCAGACGACGAATGTTCTTGGTAATGTCCAGCTGCATGTCACCGCGATTCGCGCCATATTGCTTCTCACTCGCTAACCTTCTCTCTCCTTGGCGTCCACGCAAACAGCTGATACATACGCCATGCCATCTGTTGACAACAAAAATAATTTAACTCGCATATCTAAACCAAATAATGAAAACAAGAATAAATGAAACACATTCCTATACATATTCCCCCCTCTTGATTGGATAAATTCCAATCAGCAGATTTGCTAATTCAATTGTCATTAGGTAAGGAAATCAATTTGTTCACTGGTCTTTTAGTAAAACCAGTTTTTGATCTAATTTTTGCCACACGCACTGCACCGTCTTTACCAGGAAACATCTCTTCCACTACTGATATCTTCCATGTAAGTGGAGGTGCGTTGTCTTCTTTAACGAGAACCACCATGCCTGGTTGAAGATTTTCTGTTCAAGCCGTCCATTTACGGTGCTGTTGTAGTTCGTGGAGATAATCCTTCGACCATCTCTTCCAAAAATGTTGTTGTAATTGCTGAATGTGGTGCCATCTAGAAATACTGTTTTGGGGCAAGTTAGTTAAATCAGACTCAGATATGGACATGAGAGGTAACCCTATAAGAAAGTGACCAGGTGTTAAGTAAATTGTGTCACTGGGATTATCAGATATTGAGTTCAGGGGTCGGGAATTGAGGCATGCTTCAATTTCCGTTAACAATGTTGCAAGCTCTTTGTATGTCAAAGTAGCATTTCCCACTATCCTCTTAAAGTGATATTTCATAGACTTTACAGCGGCTTCACACAATTCTGCAAAGTGGGGTGCGTTAGCTGGAATGAAGTGCCAGTTTCCATCTTTTATTGCAAAATCTTCAAGTCCACCTTTTAGCTGTTTTGCTTTGAAGAGTTGACTGAGTTCTCTCAGTTCTCTATTAGCTCCAACAAAATTAGTTCCGTTGTCACTGTATATGTTTTGACATTTTCCTCTCCTGGAAACAAATCTGCGTAGAGCAGTGATAAATGCTTCTGATGTTAAGGAAATAACTGCTTCAATATGCACTGCCTTAGTAGTCATGCACACAAATATAGCTACATATCCCTTGGTAGTGATTCTGCTTCTTCTGTTTGTTTTTAGGATGCAAGGACCAGCATATTCTACTGCTGTATTTAAAAATGGACGTGATGGTGCGACTCTTTGGCTGGCAATTGTCCCATAAGTTGATGTGAAGCTTGCAGCTTAAAACATATCAAGCACTTATGCAAGACAGATCTTACTGTTTGTCTGATATGTGGAATCCAGTATTCCTGTCTTAACGAGCTTATCAACAATTGAGGCCCTGCATGTAATAAACGACGATGTTCCAATTCAATTATGAGTTGCGTCAGATGATGTTTGGTAGGCAAAATTAATTGATATTTGCTCTCATATGGCAATTCTGAATTTTCGAGTCTTCACCAACTCGTAACAGCTGTCTGTCATCAATAAATGGATGAAGATCCTTGATAGGACAATTTTTTGATACTTGTTTTCCTTCTTCTAAGTCATGAATTTCTTGTGGAAATGATATGCGTTGCACAATTAAGATACATTCAATTAGTACTGCACGTAATTCAACATAAGAAATGTTTCCTGTTCTCTTCAAAGCAGGATTCTTAACATTGTAAATGAATCTGTAGCATGTTGCTACTACACGAAGCAATCTCTGTAATGTGGAAAATCTCAGCATGAAATCTGCTTCTGTTCCATGTATCTTGCTAAACATTGATGTAGCAATCTTCCTTTGTTCTGTTATGAATTCTTCTAGTTTGCTATTTTCCATAACATGTAATGGCCAAGTATCTTCTTTTAACCATGTAGGTCCATTCCACCAAATTTCCGAATCCTTGAGGGCTCTTGGTTCTACTCCCCTTGTTATCAAATCTGCTGGATTGCACTTAGATGTTACATGATGCCATTGGTTAATCACAGAATGTTCCTGGATCTGTGCACAGTAATACTGTGCACTTTGCGCACAGTAATTTAACATTGATTCTTCCTGACTCATCTCTTGATCTGATATAAATGCAACAACCATAAGCTCCTTTTGCTGTGTCGCAGAACTCATGTATCTGTATGTCATTTGTACTTTCTGTTGTCAGTACAAATCTCTCTATTTGGATGTGAATTATATCTGGTAGTTGTTGATACAAATTTGTCCATTGGTTTGTTAAATCTGAATCTAATTGTTCATCCCACTCCAATTTACAACTCCAGAGTTTCTGCAAAAACATGTTGTATAAAATGACAGTTGGGCTGATAAGTCCCAGTGGATCAAATATGGAGCTAACAATTGACACAACTTGTTGTTTGGTTATGTTCATTAATGGTGAACAAAAGTCTCAATCTTTTGCTACTGCACGAAATCAAAAAATTGTCTATAGATGGTTGCCAGATAAGACCTAATGTGTTTATTTCTGCTTCATTATTGAACTGAAATGGCAAATGAACTTCTCTGTTCTTCTGGTACTGCTTGCACAAATTCCTCACAATTGGAGCACCACTTGCATAAAATGAATCCACCTCGTTTCAAGAGTTCATTCAGTTCAGACTGTAATTTAAGCATAGTTTCAATGTTATCACCTCCTGATGCTACATTGTCGCAATAAAAATCCCTTAATAATATGCTGGATGCATTGGGAAAGTTTTCGTTTTCCTGTCTTGCTAGCATTTGTAATGCTGCAACAGCTTGGTATGGCGATGAGGTTAAGCCATAAGTTACAGTTAATAATTCATATGTTTGTATTTCTTTGCTTGGTGATTTTCTCCACAAATTTCTTTGATATTTAGTGTCATCAGGATGGACTCTAATGTTGCGAAACATCTGGGCTATATCTGCTATAAAAACTATCTTGTGCATTCTGAACCTCAGTACAATAGAGTATAGATGTTCTTGGACTGTAGGCCCTGTCATTAGAACGTCGTTAATGGATAGTCCACTGTCTGTTTTCAATGATCCATCAAATACAACTCTCACAGGTGTTGTAGTACTTTCTCTAAGAATAGCATGATGCGGTAGGTAATATGACTCCTTGTTTTCTTGATCAGTAGTTTTAATTTGCTTCATGTGGCCTAATGATTCATAATTGTCCATGAATTCACAATAGTTCTGCCTGAGTGTTGGCTGTGCTGTTAATCTTCTTTCCAATTAATGAAATCTTTTGTCTGCTTGTTGAAATGAATTCCCTAATTCAGTATGATTTGATTTTAATGGTAGCCTAACCATAAATCTACCATCCTTCTGCCTGATGGTTGTTTCTTGAAAATGCCTTTCACAATCCATTTCTTCTTTGCTCTTGGTCTTTATGAATACTTCTTCTAACTCAAAAAACCTCTGTAATTGTAATTGAAGGCTATCTTCAGTACGAACAAAACATGAAGTAACTGTTGTAGGTTCTTCACATTGTTGAGGCATAGCTCCTGCTAAAATGTATCCTAACGCTGTATCTTGAAGTACAGGATAATTTCCTATTGTTGTTCTTCTATCTGAACGTAGTAGCAAGAAAATAGTTCAGATCCAATCAACAAATCTATGCTGCCTGGCTGATGAAATGAAGGATCAGCAAGCTGAATATCCTTTGGAAGATTCCAAATATTGCAATCGATTGCCTGTGTAGGCAAGTTGCCTGTGATTTTTGGTAACACAATAGACTGGATTACAACATCTACACAATGTTTAGTTTCAAGACACGAATTGTTTATTCCCTGGACTGGAACAACATAGTTTTCTTTCTTCAGTCGTAGTTTTTGCACTAATGATGTACTTATAAAATTTGACTGACTCCCACTGTCCAAGAGAACTCTGCAATAATGAAATTGTCCATTGTCGCCTTTTACCTTCACTAAGGCAGTTGACAATAAAACTTGTGAAGTGTGTCTTTCTTTGACTGTACAGTATGAAGATTGAGGTGCTTCATCTTTTGCCACATTGTTGCTTTCGTGAGGAGACACCCTGGAATTCAATTGTCTATTGCTTGTATTGTTACTGACACTCGCCGATCTTGGTCTTTCAGGTGTATCCCTGTGCATGAGAGTATTATGTTTCAAATTACAAATTTTGCAATTTCCAGATTTACAAAATTTCACTGAATGTTTTGAAGATAAACAATTAAAACAAAGACCTTTCTTCTTCACAAATTCTTGCTTCTTTTTATAACTTGCCTGTAAGAAAGTCTCACATTGGTACAAAGTATGATTTGTGGAACAGTACATGCACTGAATGTTAGTGGATGTTGCTAAATATGTGTTGCTTTGTTTCATGAATTTACCTTGTTTATCATGTGATTGAAACTGCTTAGCATTGGTGGTGTCACTATGTGTCGGTTTCATGTTTTCTAAAGCTTGACACCTGCACTCTACAAATGCAAATAATTCTGACAAGGTAGGAAAGTAATCATGCTCTTGTGATAATTCAAATTCCTTACGAGTATTGTGATCCAAATGAGATACAAAATGTTGTGATAAAATGACTTCATCCATGCAAGTTTATGGAAAAATTTTGGAAAATTTCTTCTGGATGCTGGATGGACCAAATTTGAAGGAAAGCACAACAAAATACTACGATTTGAGAACATGTAATGCCCAATCCCCAATTTAGATATAAAAATAATAATAATTAAAGTATGGAAAATTTTAGAAAACTAATTTTTGGCTTTAATTGTCACACATTGTGAACAAGTTCTTTTATTTTTCGTTATTACATGTAATCGTAAAATATATCATCAGAGGGGGAAAAATCAACATTTTCAAACTGCATTTGCTAATAATAGTAAGAGTAAACATATTGCTTTGTGATTCGACTATGTATACTATAGAGTGTCTCAACCTTAAAAGTCAGTATGGAAGTAAATGGAGTACTTCCCTCTCTCTCTAATACATGAGTTTTGCTAATAGCTCTGTCCTTCTCTACCACAGCTGCATCGCCAGATGTTACAAAATTTACAAAATGTAAAAGTCATAAATTTCAAACAGTGAAATCATTATCCTGTAGAGTTTTTTATGCGCTATTTAATGACAGCATTATATAACCTGTCATAAATTCATGGATCTGAAATTTCCATAATTATGCAAAACTCTTTAATTTTTTTCTAGTAAATACTTCAAAAGCCATAAATATGAAACCGCTTGAACAACTTTGCCAGTTTTTTTTTCCCCTATTGGATCTATGGTGTTTGTAGATATGATATTCTTCGCCAGAGTGAAATAATTTGCTTACGACAAGAGTTATATTGGATATTTTGTATAAATCATCAGACCGTAACACGAAAAAGTTGGTTTGCGAGAAACTTTTCGGTTTGTCGCAATACACGTGCAGACAAAGCGAGAAAAGTGTTGATAATTGTTTGAAGTTATTTTTAGAATGCATTGTTACTCCACAGCACCGTTATTTATTCCGCAATCGTAGTTTGTTTATGTGGGCTGTCTCGCGTATCAAATTCATTGCGCACCACCAAGGTTACAATTCAGTTGCAGGCATGTACCCCGGTTCGTAGGAAGTGCAGTGTGCTTTATTTTCCGGAAAGAATATATCTTAATGTTTGTTTTAGTATTTATTTAATTCTGTTTATGTAAAGGATACAACATTCAATGAAAGAAGTAACAATAGTTGCGTGTGTTACACATATAATGCAAATATAAAATAGTAAATAGTTAATAGTTTGTTTGTTTTCAAAATGCATCAAATACATAGATTTTGAAGATTTCCTATACAATATTAAGGAAGTAAATTTGTCACAATCATTAGCGATTAACAGCGACTCAATGCTTCTCTGTATGTTGATCTGGCAACGCCGTGTTCCATTTAACCCATACTGACTTTTAAGGTTGAGACGCTCTATAGTGTGCTGCATGGGACCACTTTCACTAGCTCAAACAAATTTGAGTCTCCCATGCTCAAGTGTGCTACGTCACACTCGTAGTTGAGTGATTGACAACGTCCTGTATTTCAGACCCTAATAAGTAGGACTGTCAAGCTAAAAGCCATACATGGAAGGAAACCACTCTATGCAATTACAATTCTAAATCACAATTTCCTATATTATTATGTAAGTCTCAAATGCAATACATATGAAAGTATGCAATATCTACAGACTGAAATGTATAATAGATACACATGCTGACAGACCTGCCGAAGCAATTACAAATATCGTATCACAGTGCAACAAGTACATTTCATTGTTCACTTACCAAAAAGGATAATCATATTCTGTGATATAAAATGAAGTTATAACATTCAGTCGAACATCAATTTAATGTGACAATAATCGTAGAAACATAAAATGTAAGCCTAAGCAGTTTCAGCCCATAATCATCTATTGCACTTTCACATATCTCGGTAAGATATGCAAAACTGCATGGAGATGATGTTCACTAACTTTTCAATTTCACTTGGTCTTTTACTTTACAATCCACATCTGAGGGCCCACTACCGTAGACAAATGATGGAAATACGTGCACTAGAGTTGACGAGCTGTATCTTTGTGGGTGAACCCTGCCCAAGCCCGGCTGCGCAGTAGCAAGGGGGAGGAGCTACCGGCTGCGCGTCATTATCCTTGCATTCTGTGCTTGCTGTCGATCACCCAAAGGGCGAGTAGGTGGCAGCTACATAAACTTATCTTTCACACACTCTGCGCGGAGTAGCCAAGGCCACCCGCAAAGATACAGCTTGTCAACTCTAATAGGGTTCGAGAGTTTGAGTGTATTTCGCTCGTTCGAGGGGAAAAATCTATCAATTCTGTATGTCATCTAGCACTGACTGTGCGAACTATTTACCGCTCAAGCGAAAAATGCTCATTGCAATACTCCAATCTATGCATAAGAACCAAAAAACAAAAGAACCGAAATATCATGTGTAGTTTTGAGGAAATGATGCATTAATTGCTGGAAGTGGTAAACATAGCTACCACTAGTGTCCTAAAGGTTAATATTTATGCTTCATATTTTGATAATTGATTGATTAAGTTTATTTTCCTTTGCTTTTCTGCCATTTTTGGATAATCGTGAAGAAGATGATGAATGCTGATGAGATGAGATGGATGAAGAGACAATCACAAACATATAGGAATGCCACAGAACAAGTCTCTAAAGGATTATACTGGCTGGGAGACCAGATGCCACAGCCTCAAGTCTGTAAACCATGCTTTGGTAATTGAGAGAATTTCATTGTTATTTATTATTATTATTATTACTGTACTAGCTTCCTTAACCTCTTTTTTTTTTCAGAATGAAAGTGCAAGGCATCTCCAGGAGCTAGACAAACGTGCAGCAGCTCATGACATAAGGCTGAGTGAAGGATTGGCATTGGCCACTGCTGTTTGTGTGCTGGGGAAGATTTCTGAGTTCAGCAGCGAAAGATTTGTTTTGATAGATAATTTATGTATCCTTTCTGATCACAAATTGATGTAGTTGTTCTGTGTACTATCATTATTGCTGACTGTGTTTCAGATATATTGACTCGAGAACCTAGAAAAGTCTGGGAATTCAACATCTGCCCTCCTTTATGGTTTGAGGCTGTGCAAGCCTGGGGACAAGGCTCGAAAAATTCCGACCTTAGATCACCCACCCTGCGAATCGAACCTGGGTCTCCCCCTACTGACTAGACCACTGCAGCTGTTCAGAAACTTGGTACTTTACAACCTTAATTACCTACAACACGTGTACGTGTTGTATTTTAAATTCAGTGAGTGATTACAGTCTAAAAATATACTGTAAATGGAGTTGTTGAAAACATTCCAGAGTGGTCTTGAAATTTATTTCAAAATGCCTGGAGAAACTGAAAATGTCTTGAAATTTGTCATTTCCTTATGAGCAGTGTTCAAAGTGGAAATTCCTACCTGGGAGATGCTTGTATGGATCAACATGGATACACTGAAGCAAGTAGGGAATACTTATGCAAATTATCTAGCTGGAGGATGCTTCACAATAATTTCCTTAACCTGGTTGGATATTATCCTTCCTGTTCTCCACTTCAAGCCCTGCTCACAAGTGTAAAAAATTGTAGCATTTCTTTGAGCCTTTGTGAACCCTGTGGAAGAACACAGTGGCCCCTGGGAGTTCCGTGGACCACTGGTTAAGATTTACTTGCTGCTTTAGAGTATTACCTGGTGTTACATTTGAGTGACGTCTGACAATTTGGGTTGTCAAATTTGGCATACACTACACATTTGAATCAAAATTGCACCTAAATGTGCAAAATTGCACCTAAATATTACCGTTACCAGATGATTTTATCATTTGGCATCATCTTGAATCATACCGTGATTCATGTATAATCTTATACAGACTTGTCACAAAGTGGGTGTATCCCCCTTTATTTTCGACACTTCGATGCTTATAGTTGAATGCTGAATATGGACTCATAGTTGATGATATACGAGTCCAGAATATCGGCATGAAGGCCGTCATTTTCATAGCACAGCCAAATTCTGTACCATGTTCTGGCAGATGTTTTGCAGAGTTAATCCTTAGTCACGTGTGTGAAGGCATTTTCCACAGCTGCTCCTAGCACTTGCATTGTGCGATACTGGTTATTTCTGACTTTGGCATTGATGAACCCCCAGAGGTGAGATCGGGATTTCTTGTAGGCCAGGCTAAGGGGTCTGGGTAATCTTCAGAAACTCTTCCAATCCTGGGAAAGGTCTAATTCAGGTAATGACACACTTGCATTGTGAAGTGTGCCAGAATGTGGCACAGAATTTGACTGTGCTAAGAAAATGACTGTCTCCATACCAATGTTATAAACTCTTAAACCATCAGGTATGTGTCCATATCAAGGATTCAACCATAACCTTCGTAGTGTCGAAAATAAAGGGGAGTATGCTCACTTTGTGACCACTCTGTACATATGTATGTTTTCCTTAACAGCTGTAGATATAATATCAAAAATTGATGAAGAAATAGTAGCAATTTATCTTACTGATAAAGTGTATCAGATGAAGCACAGTGCAAAACATGGTTAGTCTGATCCTGACGAAGAGATTATTGAGTGTAATTACTGCCAGTTAAAAACAATGAGTAAATGTGAAGGTGAATCTGAGACTTTGTCTCAGCTAATACGATATAAGCTCCATGACTCTATTCAGAAGGACCGTGAAAGAGACAGAGAAGCACGGCTAGTGCAGCGAAGAGGTGACTGCGGTGAAGTTGGAGAGAGTTTAAAGGCTGTGACTCCAGCTGAAGTCAAGACTTTGGCAAAGCATTTGAAATCCAAGGGACAAGTAAATTTAAAGCTTCTGACAAAATTGAAAGTTGCCCTGTATCAGGATCCAGAAAATATAAAGACTTTTTTGCATGTTGATGGCTCCTTACAAAGTGTAATTAGAATTTTGTCAGGTACAGTACCTTGTTTATATTTAATTGACAATGTTGTTCGTTGTATATGCAAATGACGTACATAATGTTTGATAATTTATTGTATGACATATTTTTTGTAGTTCCCATAACTTTTCTACACACGTTTTACTAATGGGATGACTGAATTAAGTAATAAAAGGGCACTCACAAATTAAACTTTTTTGCTTTGGGTAGGAGTGGGTGGGAGGTGCTCATGGTTGGATTCAGCCATGAGCAACAAAAGACCATTCTCTGAGAACATGTAATCCTCGTCCCCAAAATTTCGAAAGAAAAGAAGAAAAAGTAAATATACAAAATTTTAGAAAACCATTAATTTCCATGTAATTTTGAAAATTGGACATATATCCCTCAGGACCCTTAATTGCCATACAGTTTTTTTTCATTATTACATGTAAAAGTAAAACATATGCCCAGTCATCAGTTACATAACATATTTTTTGAGGGAAAAAGCTGATATTTTCAAAATGCATTTGTTTAAAATAGTAACAATAAATATGTTTTTTTTGTCATTCAGTATGTGTTACCTTCATATACACGAAATGAACAAAACAGACAGAACTTGATCATCATCTGTAGTTTTCAGTGTTTTGATTGCTGCCTTGTAGTGCTGGTGTCATTTGAAACCAACCATCCACTAAAGGTTAAAGCTATCTTTTAATACAAAAACCTGCCAACTCATTGGCCAAACTTGTCAAGTGGTTCACTTTTGATCTCGCCACTGAAATTTTAGAGTTTGAGTGCCGGTCTGGACATGAATGTTCCTTCATCAATGTAATCTAATCAGCACTCATCCTCATTGCCACGATTAGCTAAAAGTGACAGAAAAGTTATGTAAAAAAAAAAAAAAAAAATACATAAAACAAAACCTTGTAATATAAATTAATATTGCATGATTGTAAAGAGGTACTTAATTACATATATTTTTTTAATTGTTACAGCATTCAGCTATATCGGTATGAGTATGAAAACTTAAGATAATTGATTTAAAGTGTTATATCATTAGAGAGATTGATTAATATATAACTTATATTTCAGGCCAGAATGCTGTTCTTCAGCTTGAAGCTGCCAGTTGTATCTGCAACCTTGCAGTGGTTGATGTATCCACAGTGCAGATTACAAAATCATCTTCACCTTACCTCATATCAGGACTGGAAAGTATAAACAGTGAATGCACTGTAAGTGTTCAATTTTTTTTCTTATAATTGAATATTAGCCACCTACTAACACTTCCTTTTTGCCTGCGTCTTCATGTGCAATAATTGTGTCATACATTGGTTCACAACCTCTAAATTTTCACCAGCAGGAATTGTGTGTACATTCAGCATGAATTTTCTTCACATGAAAAATGAGCATATTTAATTCCAAATGCACTTTTTGGGACTATTTTCCTATCTGGATCATAGGATGATAGCCACCATATTTTTTAACTTTGCTTCATAAGAATTTTGTGTAATACTTTGGCAAAATATTTTCCGAGCTTACTGCTGCTAGCTAGGGCTTTAGCCAAAATCAATTGTATCAATATTAGAAAGTGCAGATAGGATAGGTTAGGTATTTGGTACTGTGTATGTAGACATATCGCAGTATCAGGTTTGCTGATAATTACATGATTTTATATTTCTATAAATTGCTTATAATTGAGTTCACAGATTTGCCTCTTCATTATTTTTGCATATATAGAAGTATAATCCATGTGAAATAGTCTGGAGAAAATTGAAGATAAGTCAATGCTTGTCAAATTCCAGAAAAATTAATTCTTAATTGAAAAACGTTACTGGACATGTAAATGAAAAGGTACAAAAAACATGCTTTGATGAATGGAAGTGTCAAATATGTGAAATGAAGGAGAGCATGTTGTGAAGTCCAGTACAACATTCACATGGTAGGAAAGGACACCACTACTTCACTTACGACAGAAAATGGACTAACCTGCTGTTTTTTTTTCATCTCTCTTCAATTGCCGTTGTTAGGGATTTGTGAAAAGATATGCGTATATTTCTATTACAATAAACAATAATTTTGTCCGAAAAAGTTGTAAAATGTTAACATGTACATTTAAATTTAGTTATGAATGAAGATAAATTTTGTTTTGAGTAGTAATCTAAACTCATTTCCTCAGGTAATGTGTGCATGGGCACTTGGAAATTTGGCAGGAAGTAATATTGAGTCCTGGAAGGTTTTACATTCTCAGGAAGTGCTTCCAAAGTTGCTGCATCTTCTGCTTTCTCAGTGCACAGAGGTAGTCCATTCTGCTGTATATGCACTTCTTCATTACGTTAGGATTGGATTGGCTAATTTACAGTGAGTATCCATTCATATATTTCTTTTTCTGTGGTAAAAATTATGATAAATATGGGAACTTTTTTTAGAAATGTACGAGGCGCTTGTCAAAAAAAAGGCAGATAATTTTTTATGCGGGCTTTGCAACACTGATGAAGTTGAGCATGTGCAGGAGCATGCCCTAGTATTCTGTGCTTGCAACAGAGATTGAATCGTCAGAGTGGGGTTGCATATGTGCGAGTAGCAGTAAGGTGAAATGGCTGCCGTAATACAATATCCTGCCAAATGTGAAGTGAGATCTGTCATACGATTTCTGAACGCCAAAGGACAGAATGCAGCTGACATCCATCGGGAATTGTGTGCCATTTATGGACCGACAGTGACGAGTGAAGGGAAGGTCAGGCAATGGTGCAGCGAGTTTCGGGAAGGGCGTTCAAATGACCATGACGAAAAGCGTAGCAGAAGGCCTAGTGTTCAGAAGGACGATCTGGTGGAACACGTTAACGAGAAAGTGAGTTCCATCGCCGGTTCACAATATCGCGCCAAACTCCAGAAGTGTCTGCGAAAACAGTGCATCGAATTGTGACTGACAACCTGAGGTATCATAAACTGTGTGCGAGATGGGTACCAAAAATGCTGACAGACACTCACAAAGAGCAAAGAAGGACAGCTGCACGTGATTTTTTGGCCTGCTGGGGGGGGGGGGGAGGATGGGGATGACCTCTTTTCGCACATAGTGATGGGGGATGAAACTTGGATATCGTACACCACTGGGGAGTCGAAGCAGCAGTCAATGCAATGGCAGCACTCTGGTTCTCCTAAAGCGAAGAAATTCAAACAAACACCATCAGTTCACAAAATCATGGCAACCGTGTTTTGGGACCAAAAGGGTGTGATTTTTGTGGAATTCTTGGAACCAGGATGAACAATTGCAGCAGAGGTGTATTGTGAAACACTGAATAATCTGCGACGTGCTATCCAAAATTGGTGGAGAGGAATGCTATGCTCTGGAATTTTTCTGATCCATGACAACGCCCGCCCACACACAGCTGCTTGTACTGTTCAGACAATTCAAAGATTTCGATGGGAACTATTCAATCATCACCCTTACACACACACCTTAAATTTAAAATTCAGTAGTGATACCCTGCCTTTATATTTATGTGTAATGCACTTAATCAGTACTGACCTGGAAATCCTGGAAAAGTTTAGCAATATTAAACATGATTCTTGTACCTGTAGTGAATACGGATGTTTCACATATGACCATTCCACGTGAAATCACCCAGAGCAGGTTGTTCATAGTCATGGATTTGCTTCCAATTTTTTTACTGATAAGATACTTGTTCCAATATGACAAATATGTAATATTAAACTTGTCCAACAAATTTGTTGAAAGTTACATTTTTTTGAAAATTTGAAGATTTTCAGAAATTGGGTGGAAGAACGAACACACCCAAATGACACAAAACATGCCATATCTCGAAAGTTTGTGGAATATTGTGATGATTTAGGTATTGTTGAAGAGGAGAAGGACAGTCCTAACAGAAAATAACAGTTACTATTCTTACCTACTCATAAAGTAGAAAAATATTTTTTTAAAAAAAAGTCATATGTTGTGATGAAATAACACTCCACTTCAGGTAATTGTTTGATAGGGAATCCCAAGTTTTATAACAATAAAAATTGTTACACAGCATATTCAATACATGTTCAACATAATATTAAAAGATCAGAAAGGTAATATTATTCATAATAAAAATATCACAGGTTTCACTATTCAATGTGTGAACCTTCATTTTTCACTGGCACATAGTTATATTTTTTAAAAAATTGCCGTAAATCAGTCACAAATTATCTCTAATATGAGTATACATAATATTGTTAGAAATGTTGAATACATAGGAGAATATTTGAATACATGGGAGAATATATGATACATTTAATACATTCAATACATGATGTTTATTTTAGCTCACAGAAATTGTACTAAGACCAGAGCCTTTGTCCAGAATGCATATGGGTCAATCCATATCGAATGGTCCAGCACTGGTTGCCTGACTATTTTTAAAATTTTCAATATTTTTGTTGTTCTAACCCCTATGCAGGAATTTTTTTCTAAAACTTGACTTCGTTTAAAAATGGTGGCCATTTTTTGTTTCATGACTTCAGGCAGTTTTGTCCTTTGCATGCAGTTGGGATAGTTATGACAACTGAACTAAGGAAATGTTAGAAAGCAGTGGTAAAAAAACATTGTTTTCAGTACATTTCAAGCCTTATTTTATGTTTTGTACTTTTTTTTCACCATCTCTAATGCAAATGGATAAAATTTAGGGCCAAAACTGATATTCAATTTTCATGAAAAATCAAAGTTTGGGATTTTTTTTTAGTAGGGAAGTAATGTCATATCAGAGCTATAATTTTCTTTAAAGGAAACATATACACATCCAAAGTTTTGGCAGAAAATATTTGAGCTCTGCTACTGGTTTCCTCTTTTAGTTAAAACTCTTTGAAAATGTTAGTTTTTCATTTTTTTCCAAATTTGAGCCCTTATACCTGGTGGGGACCTAATAGAAATTTGATATTTACAGCTCAAAGAGTACTCTGTGAGAGGTACCTGTAAGAAAATTTCGAGATTGATATTCCATGGATAATGGGGAATTTGGGCAAAATTGGGAATTACTTTGTTATTGGTCACAAATAAATATTTACTTTTAATGAATTCTTATGCAATAAAAAGTATTGTATTTATTAATTACATCATGCAAATGGTATAGTAAGTCCATTAGTAGCTATTATGAAAGAAAAGATGTGTAAGGCACAGGTTTACAAGCGGAAGATTCCTGGGAAGCTTCAAGCTGTCAAGTGCACCATTTCCTCCCTCTTCTGCAAGCGTCCTTTCTCTCTTATAAATCTTTTTTGTATTAACAAGAAATTTCATATTTACAAGAAAAAAAATGTTTGTTTTCACACTGATTTTCTTGTAAAAAGATTGCATTAAGTATTAAAACAGGCAATTTGTACAATTGAAAAGAGAATAGCTTTCTTGCTATCACAACTACAAATACCACACAGATGTAGGTGTCGCTTACTTTCCAAGCTATGTAACATCGACATTTTGAATGATGATATAAGTCTAGTGGCATGCATGGGGTTCAGGTAATGACAGTAATGAGGTTATTATTTCTCTTGACATTCAATGTAGTTTCTTTTTTCTTAGGATAGATGTTTGTTTACACAACACAAAGATATCTTGTGAAAAGTCAGATTTCAGATTTTCCTGAAACACTAACATTGTTTTGCTAGTTCGGTCAAAAACGTTAATTCAGAAATTATCTGCACTTGGAACAATTCAGATTAATCAAGGGATCAAGACTGGCTACTGGAGTAGTTGCAGCTTTCCACTAATGGTCTCCGCTTGCATGTCTTAACCTGTTCAGACAAACCTCTGCCTTACACACCTTTTCATTCATAATAGCTTGAACAGACTTACTATACCATTTGCATGATGTAATTAATAAATGCAATAATTTTAATTGAATAATAGTTCATTAAAAGTAAATATTTGTAACCAAGAACATAAATTTACCTTTTTTGCCCAAATTATCCATAGAATATCAATCTCGAATTTTTTTTAACAGGCACCTCTCACATAGTAAGTACTCTTTGTGCTGTATATATCAAGTTTCTATTAGGTCCACCACCAGAGATATAGGGGCTCAAATTTGGAAAAAGAAAAAATGAAAAACATGCATTTTCAAAGAGCTTTAACTAAAAGAGAAAACCAATAGCAGAGCTCAAATATTTTCTGCCAAAACTTTGGATGTATATGTTTCCTCTAAAAATATTGCTCTGATATCCCTACTAAAGAAAATCCCAAACTTTGATTTTTCTTGAAAATTGAATATCAGTTTTTTGGCCCTAAATTTCAGCAATTTTCATTAGAGATGATGGGAAAAGTACAGAACAAGAATTAAAGCTTGAAATGTACTGAAACAATGTTTCTTACCTCAGCTTTCTATCATTTTTCTTAGCTGAGTTGTCATAACACAGGTCAACAAAGATACTTTTTTTTACATCCAATAACTGATTTCACATCTTCAAGATGTATGGATTACAGAAAAGACTGTCATTTTGCTTTATCACATCAGGTTTCTTAAAAAAATGAGACATAATATGTAGATGCTTGAACTTGCAATTCTGTAATACATGTGAATCATACAACCAACATAACAATAATGAAATACTCATTGCATTGTATTGTTTCCTTAGTACAGGTATACATTAGTACATGAAATTCATAAACACATTTCACATTGCCTAATGTAACATATAAAGTCCAAAGGAAAAGAAGCATAAAAGCCACTAATGGTGATGTACATATTCTGTCAATAGAACCATTGTCGCTTGGCTAAAAACTTATTTTTTGGCATGTTATCTTGTGTGCTGGAACAGGATCATCATGTTTCATAAAGAAAAAAACAGTAGTCAGCTATCATGCATTCCAGCATCCCTAGTACCGCCTTTCCATTCTCCATTTTCGTTGTACTTTACTTTTTATTGTAGCCACTCAAGATTGCCATATGTGTCATTCACATGGACAGAATTAAGTAGCAGCACACCTTTTAAACTTCTCTTGCTTGAATCAACGAAGAGCCTACATTCCTCTGTTATATTGGTTTCCTGACTTATTTACAAGGTTTGGAATGTCTATGCAAAATGCTAAAGAGCTTTCCTGAGTAAAATACTGTTCTAGTCCTTTCTCGCAATGTCTGTAAACTGTTACGTATGTTACAGAAGTTAGCAGATACCTTTTTCTGCGTTGAAGCCACAATTTTTGCAACAGCCTTTGGGATATTTAATTCTCTGACCAAATCATTGAGTTCATTTTGTGTGAAAGGTTGGGGTGTGCCTTGTGTGTGTGCCCAGATGTGTCTGTTATCTTCAGATGACTCGACTGACATAGAACTTGAGTTAGATTGCAGTATCTCAAGATTTTTCGGAGGGTTCGGTGCAGGAACATGACAGCCATGTGTACAGGCCTTGTAGCAGAATTAAAGTTCGGCTAAAACATTTTTTTTTTTTTTCTATTGAAGCCTTTTCCTTTGCACATACAAAAATAACTCTGAATGATTGTAGACTTTCACATAAATATTTGTATTGATATTTCATTGGGATATTGTGTATTTTGTAATCTTATTATTAATAGACATATGTAAATATTTAAAAATTGGTATGTGATAGAACAAAATGGGGGGCATTTTGGGATTCAGGTACACAACATACTAATAAAACAAGCATCACAATCAAAAAAGGAAAATCCGTGTTGATAATTATAATTATTGGAACTGTCTGCATGGGCCAAAACTGCCTGAAGTCATGAAACAAAAAAATGGCCACCACTTTTAAACGAAGTCCAGTTTTAGAAAAATAATGCCTGATTTGAACTACTCTTGCATAGGGGTTAGAACAACAAAAATATTGAATTTTTTTTAAATGGTCAAGCAACCAGTGCTGGACCATTCAGTATAGACTGACTCATATGCATTCTGCACAAAAACTGTGGCATAATTTCTGTGAGCTAAAAGTGGATAAACATCACAGTAATGCTTCTCCCACATATTCAACATTTCTAAGAATATTATGTGTACTCATATTAGTGGCAATTTGGGACTGTTTTAGGGCCATTTAAAAAAAAAAAAAAAACATAGGTTGGAAATTTAATAGTGGCAACACTGCTGTATATACGCCATGAAATGAAAATGGTGCTTCTCACTTATACCACATGTTAGTTTAATACCTAAGCTACCTCTCAGTAAATGGACTCTTCCTTCCAACGCTAAGTGCATGCGGAGTGACGAGAGGAATGGAGTATTGTTGGAGTTGGTGGTTTAAGTTGTGTAGTCAGGGCCCCACTAATATTAAAGTGCTTGTGATTCTTGCCGTACCTCCAGGATAGACCGTCGTTCATTTTTGGAGCATGAGCTGCAACCTGCATTCAACCTGTGGCTGATTTGTTATCTCAATGGGGCTGGCAGATGCTCTACCAGCCCCTGTGACTGATTTGATCCCTAAGATGAAGGGCATTCGCTTCCGAACTGTTCCAGAGATTCTTCAGGCAATAGACCACTCCATTCAAACCATCAACAGAACAAGCGCCGCTACAGAAATACTACGACTTCCACATCGCGGGCAATGGTTGTACACAATGCTGGTGACTACATCCAAGGGCTGTAAAACTTTCACAGAGTTATATCTTTTGTATTATTTGAGAATAAATAGTTGCCAGTATTAAATTTCCAACCCACGTGTAACTGTGTGTCAGTGAAAACAATGGTTCATACCTTGACTACTGAAACGTGTGATATTTTTATTATGAACAATATTACCTTTCTGATTTTTTAATATTATGTTGAACATGTATTGATTATGCTGTGTAACAGTTTTCACTGTGATAAAACCTGGGATTCCCTAACAAACAATTAACCGAAGTGGAGTGTTTTTTTCAAGATTTTTCTACTTTATGACCAGGTAAGAATGGTAACACAGTTAATTTCTGTCCAACAATACCTAAATCATCACAATACAAGGTAGCCCATATGACTTATGGGCCACCTGGTATTTCACATAGTTATATGGCATGTTATGTCATTTGGTACATTTGTCTGTCCACCCAATTTCTTAAAATCTTCAAATTTTCAAAAATTTGTAACTTTTAACATATTTGTTACACAGGTCTAATATTACGTATTTCTCATATTGGACCAAGTATCTATCGGTAAAATTAAAATGGAAGCAAATCCGTGACTATGAAGCAACTTTTTGTCCTTCAATTGGGTGATTTCATGTAGAATGACCCATATGTGTGGGTATATTCTAATGTGATACAAGTGTTTGTCAATAAAAAAAAATACAAGGGCTATTTTTTTCAACACCTCTGTTAACACATTCGGGTCTGGCCTCATAATACAGCATTGTTACCTCTGGTCTGTGGCTTTTGGTTGTTATTCAAAAAATCATGGAAAAAATATTTTTAATTTGTTTTTATTTACCACATATTTCTTAAATCTACAAAACTTCCTCTTTTCAATGAACAAAAATTTGTTAAATTTTATTTTCATTTTCAGACTTTTTTTAATATTTTTTTCAGCAATGTTTTGTGAAGAAGAAAAAAGTACAACATTGTAACAAATGTTAATATAGAGATATTTTAAGTTCGTAATCTGGAAATTTCAATAATTAACTACATAAACTATCAATACATCTTTTGAATCTTGCATAAGAATACTTATGTGCACATAACAAAAAATAATTACAAATTACAAGTAATTATCTTTTGTATGAAAAAGTGACTGCATGACAGGACCAGACGATGTATCAGTTGGTTCTGCATCATCTGTAAAAATTAAACAAATAAATAAATAAACTAAATAAATAAAATAAATTTTCATTTTACATACACTATACAAAATAATAAATGGAAAAACTAAAAAAACATCAGTGCATGTAGGAGAATAAAGCAAGAGGCAAGATGAATAGACCCAAAAAAATTACCTCTTCTCACTTCATTCATAAAATACTAGAGTTTGCAACACTGTTTATATTGTCTACAATAATTATTACGAATATAACCTACCTACCAAATCTTCAAATTCATCTGCATCATCAAAATCGTCGTTAACTTCAAACTCTGAGGCGGAATCCTCTATGCAGTCTGGATCTAACGACGCCATTCTAAACAATGCACAGTACATCAACCCGACAACAAACAGTCACAGGTGAGAGATAAAAATATCACATGAGTCACCTAGCATCGGAATTTCAACAGAGCGGCTTGATTGAACACGCGCATGAGACGAAGTACGAGCATAGCCCGTCGTTCAATCGGCAAACCGATTGCATACCGCAGGATGGGCTATGCCCGTCGTGAGACCCCAATGTGTTAAGCCACGTGCTGTAAAAAAATGGAAATACTGCAGTGCTCTTCAGTTCACCACACATTCACACACACACTGCTATGTAAGCCATTCCATTCAGTCAGTGTTGAGTAGCAAGTGTGTAAACATGTCCAGATGATCAAGGTGAGTGCCAAGTATTAACTGCAGCCGTAATATGCTTTCTTCTAGCTGAAGGGCATAATGCATCCGAAATTCATCGTCGGATGAGTTAATTGGGTACATCATCAGGCAGCAGTCTTTTTCGAGGGGGACATAGGAAATCTTGTGCCACGGTATTATAAGTTCATCAATCAGTTTGTTGATTATGTAGAAAAGTAGGCAAGAGATATAGTTATGTTTTCTATGCAATAAGTGTTTCATATCCATTTTTACTTTAACAGAGGTTGAAAAATAATAGCCCTCGTAAATAAGAAAATATGGTGCTTCTTCAAAACTGTAACCATTCCTTTCATAGTTCCAATGAAGTAATTCTGTAAACTGAGTTAAAAAGTAAGTTAAAATATTTCCGAATGGTCTCAAGATTTATTTGAAAATACCTGGAAAAGTCTGAGAATATTAAATATAGTGTGATATACTTGTAGTGTATCTAGATTTTCACCTATTTTTAATCGTAAGTGTTTAGTAGATGCTGATACAAGTGTTTCATTAGCAGTCTCTGTCAAGTGGCTATGACATCAAGAATTATCAGGTTTGAATGTCAGGTAGCACCATGACATGAAAGTGATATCTGCTAAACCCTAGGAAAAGTTAGTTTCTTCTAAAATACAAGTAGTTGTTAAATATTGAGTATACATGGCACAATGTTTTGTCTTTTACATTAAGTAACAGAGACTCTTCCTTTCCACTGTTCTGAATTAATTAGGGCTGAGCCGATACTGATACTGATGTATCGTTATCGGCCGATACCAGGGGTATTGGTATCGGTAAGTATTGATTGATATTCTTGCACAGATACTAGTCGATACCATTGTTTTTGACTCACTAGAAGCACGGCCAAAACTAAAATGTGTTCCCTTTCAAAGGTTTGTTCACCTTTTCCAACTTGCCTTTGGTTTTGAAAAAAAAGAGAAAAATAGTTGTGCATTTGTTAAATGTACCTGTACTCAAGTTTGCATGAACAGCAAGTACATGTCACAAAGATCTGTACTCAGATAAGGCTTGCAGTCAAGTATCTTGAAAATCAAGCGTAACATGAAATTATCCTCATAGGAGTTCGCTGCTTCTGTTTAGGTCTCTTTGAAGTCTCCCAGGATTTGTTCATACAGATGCAGTTTCGTGTAACAATAATCCCAATGAGGTTCCGAGAGCCAAGGATACACCTGTGGTTAATCCTTCAACTTTCTTTGGTGTTTGCGGACAGCTCTCTCTTTACGAGGCTTCCCGCAGTCAAAGGGCCCGTGAAACTGATGGACGTATCTCAGACATAGCATATTTCTGGAAATTCAAATACCTGGGCTAATCCCCCCCTTTCCTTTCCAACTTTTAGACTTTTGTTTGTCCCGACCTGGATAACTTTGTTTCAGGAGGCGTGTTTCGGCACAAGGAATGAGGAAAGGGAATAATTTTTCTTTGAATGGTAGTTTTTTCTGGAAAGTGAAGTGATGATGGGTTTGGATTTATATTTTTTAGAAATAATTTGCCGATAGCATATACACTGGATAAAACAATTAGGGGAGCAAGCAAGAAATCCCAAAACCAAAGTTGGAAAGTCAAAAGTAGCAATGTATGTTGATGAAGTGAGTGTGTCCTCAACCAGTACAATTCATCTGTGATGAATCATCAGCATGAAGAGCTCTCTAGTGACACCATAAGGCACGTGGCAGAATTTGTGATATGAGGAGCAATCACGAGGTCACTTGGGAACACCGGTTGTGTGGTGCTGGCAGACCGTAAGTGCAGGTGGGATTCAGTTGAGTAGTGTTGAATAGGAACGATGGCAGAACAACACGATTTAGGGGAATCTATCGCATGGAGAGCCATTGGGAGGATGGAAGCAGGGCAAACACAACGTGAGGTGGCTGCAGCCCTTGGAGTGTCACGCAGTGTCATTTCCAGGTTGTGGACACAATTTCAACAGACAGGTACAGTACGAAGGAGGCCTGGGCAAGGTCGCCCACTGTCAACAACAGTTAGGGAAGACCGGTACTTAGCATTGTCGGCTCGCAGGAATAGGCAGCAAACTGCAACTGACTTGGAACGTGGCCTTGTTTTGGCAACAGGACGAAGAGTCTCGGGCCAAACTGTACGAAATCGCCTGCAGGAAAGGGGTCTTTATACAAGAAGACCAATGGTGTGTGTCCCTCTGAAAACCCAACACCGTAAGGCCCGCAGACAGTGGGCTGTGGAACATTGTGAGTGGGGACATGGAGAGTGGAGTTCAGTTCTCTTCTCAGATGAGTCGCGTTTCAGTCTCCAGTCAGATAATCGATGCATTCTCAGCTGGAGGGAACGTGGGACTCACAATTATCCCGCACATGTGCGCGAAGTGTCTCAGTATGGTGGCGGTGGCTTAATGGTATGGGCAGGGATCAGTGTTGGTCGACGTACCCCCCTGCACATTATCCGGAACGGTACTTTGACAACCGGGATGAGATCCTCAGGCCTCATGTTCTCCCAATGGCTGCAGATATCGGTGATTGTTTCATTTTTGTGGACAATAATGCCCGACCTCACCGAGCACGTCTGGTTGACGCCATGCTACGGGATGAGGGTATCGAACGAATGGTATGGCCAGCGTCCTACCCAGACTTGAATCCCATTGAACATGTGTGGGACACACTTGAAAGATGCATTGCTGCTCGGCCAGCGCCGCCTACAACTCTGCAACAGTTGGAAATGGCCCTTCTGGAGGAATGGGTGAATATCCCGCAGGCTGTCATTGATAACCTTATTGGTTCCATGCAAAACAGATGTGCAGCTGTCATAGCAGTTCATGGCGACCACACGCCTTATTAGAGGTATGGATCTGTTGCGTATCTGTCCATTTCTGTTGTCTTATCACCGTGCTGTTCTCCTGATTTTGTGCAGTACCTTTCAGAAATCACCCCTAGAACTCTGTTGTGCTAATGACTCAATAGACATGTATTGTACGGGTTGAAAACACACTCACCTAATCAAAATACATTGCTACTTTTGACTTACCAACTTTGTTTTTGGGATTTCTTGCTTGCTCCCCTAATTTTTTTGACCAGTGTATTATCGAAAGCAAAGTCACGTCGGAATATCACTGTAGTGATGTCAATCGCCTGATTAGAAGCAAGCGACTGGTAAGTTTTCAACCTCTACTCAAATTTCGTTTATAAACATTTATAAATTAGTATACTAATTTTTCATCTCTTTGATAAAGGACAAAAAAGAGACTAGCTTGGTTTCACATTACAGCTTTTCTGTTAGCTATAGACTACCAGGGTTGGTAAATCGTCAATTATTCTTGTATTCACGGATGATTTAATGTTAGTTTGGCAAGAGTAATCTCTTAGTTTTTAGAGGAGGTTGAAGAGGCATGATCTCATTTTTCAACGACACGATTGCCTCGCACTTAGCTTCACTTAATATTTCTCTTAATATGTGAAACATCTGATCGGTTGTCACTTATCTAAAAAAAAGACTGTAAAGTTAAGGTGCATCGTTGCAAAAGAGCATCATTTGGGAGTTAATTTATTCATTGTCCCTCGTCAGAAATGTTTACGTATAAAATGTAATAATAATAATTACACACACACCCAGTATATTTTTTTTTTATTTTATTTTTTTTTAAAATTTGAATTATACAAGTATGTCTGTGGGTATCGATATCGGTTGAAAGCGGTATCAGCTCAGCCCTAGAATTAATGCTAATTCAATTTGTTTCTAAAGAACTTAAAAGGTGGGAAAATTTTATAACAGTATCCTTTGTTGGAGTCAAGTCCCACACCGTAGCCGTGCAGTCTAAGGCATCATGCTTTGCAAATTCAAGTCTCCTGGGGGCTAAAATGTAACAACTTTTCTTCTGAGATATCAGCCTATGCATGGAACTGGTGGCCACCGACTGTCGTAATGAAGAACCTACAACGACTGTGGGTTCGTCATGCTGACCACATGCCACCCCATAACTGGTTGGATGATCGCACACCTCGGCAGGTTTGAGTGAGAAATGACAGTCAGTTGGTAGGCCCTGGCCCAACCTATGAATATAAAATCATGTTCCACTATTTTTCTATGATTTTTTGGACTAGTCATTTACAAAATTATGAGTTTTAATTGCAAGGTGTTTCCATTCTTCTGTCAAATTGATGAGAAGTTCTCAGAATTTTCATTTTACTTTCAGGTGCTCAGATGTAGAAGCAATAGCAAAACATGTGTTGCCACTCATGGAAAAGGAAGGCGAGGCCTGCTGGATTATTTTCTTGTTATCCTGCTCAGCTCAATATGACTCTGCATTCTTCAATATGAAGATAGAGATGAACATTTTGCAACTGCTGCATCAAAAAGTATCCGACGTGGAGTTGCAGTATGGAGCTATCACTGCATTAGTACGGGCATTGGCGAACATTGTCATGAATGAAGTGGTTGCAGTGGCAGTTTTGGACAATAGTTGTCTTCTGATGGAAATCGTGCATGTTCTTCTGCACTGCAGGTACGCTTACATTTGTAATGAAACTTCTTGGCTGATTGCAAATTTGCTTCATCATCCATCAGTCAGAGTGCAGGAGAAAGTGGCAGAATGCAGATTTTATGATCAGTGCAAAAAAATTTCCAGCACTTTGTGATGACAAGAATATTGCAATAGCAAAAGAATTGATATTTAAAACTGGTGTATTACCAACAGGCAATGACATAAAATGATGCAGTGGAAGTTAGAGATTTAAGTGTATGTATTTCATGGAAGCAAGCATAGCTCCTTATGAATAAAACATGAACTTATTCACAAGGTTGAAAGAGTGAGAATAATTATCCTCAATAGCAGATTGTGTGATTGTTGTAGTTAGATTCAAAAATTTTTGTTGTGAACATATTTTCCATTAAGTTTCTGAGTATGTGTACCTTTGCAAACCACTTTTTGCATTCATAACTGTTAATATGTTAGTTTCCAATATTGCTGTTATTTGATTTTTTTGTGCCTTAGAAAAACAAAACTACATATTTATAATTCTAATTGCCAGAAACAGATTATATAAATACTATTATATTAAAAACATTTCCAACGTTTGTAGCATAGTGTCCTAAGAAGCCAGAGGTCCCAGGTTCAAACCCTTGGTAAGGGTCATTGTTTTCCCCTACCGTGCACTAAGAGGTACAAAAGTGAAAGCAACAAAATGACAGAACTATGCACTCGAGACTATTTATGGGGTAAAATTATCATAAATTTCACGCATCCACTGAAATTCATCTTATTGCCAGTGTCTCTATCTCCATCTCCACTAGCATAACGTAAACTCCAGCAAATCAGTTGATAACCTAATAATCGTAGCATCTCTTTGAAAGTTGCAACTTGGTATTGACATAATTTTTCAAAAAGTTCCTTTTATAAATATTTAACTATATTTTTCTTACAAAAATAATGTCCCATTCTAGCATTGTTTCTGATATAGAAGCCAAACAAATTATGGCAACTATATTTGGAAAGTTTTGCCAATAATTATTGCAGAGGAAAGTGTATTATTGTTTCTTTTTTTTCCTGTGTGATGAAGATATAAGAAGAGCATTAAATATTTACTAAGGAACAAACAAACAGTAGCAAATTAATATACTGGAATCAAATACTTACTTCATCCACACAACAAATTTATCATTGTTCTATTAATTTCAGTGGCCCCTGCCACCATCCCCTCAAAAAAATAATGGATGGTGGCAATGGCAACAAAAATTAATAGAACAGATAGAAATTAGTTTTGCACTAATATTTATTGTTATTAATTATCTTTTCTCTTGTACAAATGTTTATTGTTCTTTAATCTTAATTTCTGTAATTTAACTATCACTGATAATGTCAGGATAGTGACTAATCTGCATGTACTTATCTTGTAAGGGCTGTTACCATGGCAATTATGATTGTCTTTGATCTTGACTAAAAGAAGTTTGGGCTCGGTTTTTGAATAGGGTGATCAAGTGGAATTATAAGAAGTTTAATTTCTTTGAGTGACATGGATTATATGTTAGGCATATAAATATTAATTCATAATTGGGAAAAGAGAGACGCGGTAGTATATAAATACGGAGAAACTAGTACTCACTTTTATCCGCGAAGCTGTTTTTTCTTCTTTTTCGATTAATTTCAGTGGCCACTGCCACCATCTTCGTTGGAACTTGCTGCACTGTTGTTTGGCGTGCATCTTTTGTTCGTAGTTCTCTGGCTGCCGCTAGGTGCACTGTGCGTCTTGGCGTGTCGTCTGCTGTTTCCAGGCGATAACTGCTGTAGTAGGGGAATCCAAGTGTGGTGCGCTTGCTCGCTATCGATGTTTAGTTCGTGCGGGAAGTGCATTATGGCGTGCGTTTCCTTGATTTTGGTGTCTATGAGCATGTGGGCAGTGTGTTTGACCCGAACCTTTTGAATTTTATGGCTATTGTATTTGATATGTTTATCAAGACCGGTAGTGGGTTGGGCTTTTTTCGCATCTGCTAGGTGCTGTTGGATTCTCTCATTGACAGATCTGATGGACCTGCCGATGTAATGAGCCTTGCATTCACACTCTGCATCGTATACACCTGGGTTGTCAAGGGAGGAGAGAAAGTACCGTTTGTGCTTGTTCAGTTTAAAAGATGCACGCCAAGCACGCAAGTTCCAACGAGGATGGTGGCAGTGGCCACTGAAATTAATCAAAAAAGAAGAAAAAACAGCTTCGCGGATAAAAGTGAGTACTAGTTTCTCCGTATTTATAAATATTTAGTTTGCAAAGAAGTAAAATAGACTTCCTTTTTCATAGTACAAACTTAACTTTGATTTTTATTTGACAAACTAACAGAGATATTACCCCATACCCTGAGAGGGATCACGCGAATGGTTTCGAGTCTTTCATGTGAACTGATTATTTGCTCTTTTAGTTAAATCATGTTCTTTTGACTAAAGAACATGTCAAATAGCAGCTAAAAAAACAACTTAGATTTGACATCAACAACAAGATCTGCTTCGGTTACCAACTGCATCATCTGTGGAGAATGATTTGATGAATATTGGATACAATGGGGCATCAGGAAGGGGGGACAAGGGGAGCCGGTCCCCTCCTGGAAAATGAAAGTCAACCAAAAATTATATATTTCACACATATTATTTAATTTCAGCCACAATAATATGTGTTAATTATTGTATGAATATGATAAATTCCAATATGAGCAATGTTTTTTGAGGGAACAACACTATTATTGGGGAAAATGTCTTGTTTGCATCAGGGAGAACCATTCCTTTACATAACTTTCATCAATATGCTGGTCTTTTTCCAAAAACAATACTCGCAATTGCAAGTAATTTTGGTCTCAACAGGTTGCATTAAAACAGTCTTTATGTGAGAGGGAGATATGGGGTATCCCCCAGCTAGCAGAAATTCTTGCAAAGCATTCCCTGGCTGACTCCCAGGCCCAACTAAATACCCCTGCTCCCAGCAAGTTAAAATTTTGAACATCATGTGCTGCATTAAATCTTCCTTCATTATTAAATGGAATATGCATATGCATTCTAATGTAAAAGGTGTACAAGTAAGAGTAGTAAAGTTTTTAATTTCCAAATTGATATATTTAATTTCCAGTTGATATTTACATTCATTTCCAATTTTATCACATGAAACTATGAGGGGCAGTCAAATGAAAACAGAACACCCACCATAAAAAAAGTTGGCAACACTGTTGTCAGGTATTGATACTGCCATCTGTAGGGTAGGAGAAATGCATAGTGAAAATGCACAGGTCCACACAGTTGCTTCGTCATTGCTCAGGAAGTGAGAGCGTAGTGAAAAGTGTGTTCATCCAGCATTGGAAATGGAGGCAAGCAAAGAAGAGCAGAGAGGCAAACACTGTATGTCCCTGACAAGTGTGCACGAGTGGCAGAAGAGATTCCGCGAAGGATGCACATCACTGCAAGACGATCCGCACCCGGGACAGGCCCATCGAGCCATTACGTCTGATGTGATTGCGAGGACCGATGGTCTGATCCGGGAAGACCAACGAATCACAGAGGAAGAAATTCGTGTTCAGGTTGGCATTAGTCATGGCTCTGTGCATGCCATTATCAAAGATCACCTGCAGTTCTGAAAAATTTGCGTGCAGTGGGTTCCGCATCAACTGACGGAGGGACAAAAGATTGACAGAATGACTGCATGTCTGAGTCATGCGAGGAAGAGTATGCGTTTCTGTCACGTATCATCACAGGGGACAAAACGTGGTGCCACCATTTTGAGCCCGAGAGCAAACGGCAAAGTTAACAATGGAAACCCATCGATTCTCCCCTGCCAAAGAAATCCAAGGCTGTGCATACGAGTTCCGGTAAGGTCATGCTGAGCTGCTTCTTTGACTGCAAGAGCCCTCTGCTTGTCGACTTCCTAGAGCATGGATCCACAAACAGTGTGCAGCGCTATGCAGACACGTTACAGAAACTGCGAAGTGCCATTAAGTCAAAACGCTCTGGAATGCTGTCGGACGGAATCATCCTTTTGCATGATAACGCCCGTCCCCATACTGCCAATCTGGTGAGGGATAAGCTTCAGACATTTGGCTGGGAAACACTTGAACATCCTCCGTACAGCCTCGATCTTTCCCCTTGTGACTTCCACATTTTTGGTGACCTGAAGAAAGACATTCATGGATGTTGGTTTCATTCGGACGAGGAAGTGCAACAGTGGGTGAGGTTGTGGATCCGTCAACGACCTACCTCTTTCTACAAGACTGGAATTGATTGTCTCGTCTCCCAGTGGGATAAATGTGTTAACACTTGTGGCAATTACTTTTGAATAAAACAAACTCCATTGTCACTTTGTAGCGGGTGTTCGGTTTTCATTTGACTGCCCCTCATATAAATTTGGCACACTGAACTCTGTCACGGAGTGGTTGGCATGGTGCGCTACAACCCCAGGTCTACAGAGTTTGGAATCCTGGCCTAGCATAGGTGTTCTTTGTAATCAAATTATATTGTACATACATAAGAAGCATAAACACGTGAAAGTTTGTTTTAAGTTCATTTTATGTTCAGAAGGCCTCAAAGTTTTAAAATGGAACGTCAGCCACTGTGCAATATGTCTCCATTGAGAATCAAACCTGTTACATCTTAATTACAAGACAAATGTTACCATTATGTCACCTGGTATGCACACACGCATATGAACGTATGGCAAAAATATATTAGTAAAAGAAGCAACGGCAAAAATCTGTCTCTTGACTACTACACCATGTAGAATAATTTATCTTGTTCCAAATTAAGACATTATGAACTTCTAAACTCACAACTGATACTGCAAGTAAAATAGGTTAGCCTCAAGTGGCAAAAATTTAAAATTTTCATTTTTTTTTCTAACTTCCCAGCTTTCTTGAGACTTTAATATTTATAAAAGATAAAAATGAAAGCAGAAGTAATAAACATAACTAACAGCCAAAAGACAGAAAAAAGGTAGATATATTATTTCTATATAGCTAGCTATATCTGTGCTTTTATTCCATGTTGTGATATTAACAATACATCATTAGCAGGATTTTTTACAACAGGTATATGTAAATATGTTATTGCATCTGATGTTTTGCAAGATGAATGACTAGGATATTTATAATATTGCCTGTACATATTATGAAATGCTCTATTAAGGGCACCACAAAATCTGACCTCATGCACCAATCAACCTGAGCATATGGTTGTTTATCTTCAACTTGCAACACAGAAAAGGGCGAGGTGGTAGAAAGAGGCACTGTTACTATTCTGGGCACATTCCTTCCTTGTCTCTCATGGTATATTTAAGCAATTACCAGAGATGCATGCAATTTGTGAGGTATCAGTGAATAAATGTGTTCTGTAGACATAATATATTTCGCCAATATGATCGATTGACTTAACTAACTAACTCTCTAGCCTTCTTAAACCCGAAGGTTCATGGCTGCAGCAACACAGGCCTTCCATCTTTCCCTATCTTGAGCAAGATCTATATACTCTTTTCCAACCCTACCGATTTCCCTTAGGTCCATCTCGACGTTGTCCCTCCATCTTCGTCTTGGCCTTCCTACTGGTCTCTTACCATCAGGTTTCCCAACAAGAATCCTGAAAACTCCTCTTTCCTCTCCCATTTGTGCCACATGGCCTGCCCACCTAAGTCTTCTTGATTTAATTATTCTAATAATGTCTGGACTTGAATACAAATTATGTAGTTCTAAATTATGTAACCTTCTCCACTCACCTGTCTCCTCATCCCTTTTAGGTCCAAATATTTTCCTAAGGATCCTATTTTCAAATACTCTCAATTTATGTTCCTCTTTCAATGTAAGGGACCAAGTTTCACACCCATATAATACTACAGGCAAAATTACGGTTTTGTATATTTTAACTTTTAGATTCTTAGATATTAAACGAGAAGACAAAAGTTTATGAAGAGAGAAGTAACATGCATTTCCTGAATTAAGCCTACTTTTTATTTTCTCTTTAATATAATTTTCATTTGTTAATATTACTCCTAAGTATTTGAATTTGGAAACTGTTTCAAACGAGTTGTTATCAATAATTAGATTTTGATTATTACCTAACACTTGGTTTCGGCCTGTAAGCATATATTTAGTTTTCTCTTTGTTAACTTCCAAACCTATCTCTTTAGCAGTTTTGAAAAATATTTTAGCATTATTCTTAATTGTATTCACATCATCCCCCAGTAAGTCTACATCATCTGCATATGCTAACAACTGAGTCACACCATTTAATTTTAGTCCTTCTTTAGTTTCTTTTACCTTCCTTACTGCATATTCTAAGGCAAAATTAAAGAGCAATGGAGATAATGCATCTCCTTCTTTTAACCCATCATGAATTGTAAATTTGTCAGACATATTAATACCCACACGAATTTTACTTTCTGTTTCACTGGTGCATATTTTTATCATACTAACAAGCTTCTTAGGTATTCCAAACTCTACTAATATATTATATAATTTATCTCTTTTGACCGAATCATATGCTTTTTTGAAATCAATGAATAGCTGATGGACATTTTGATTATACTCCCACTTTTTTTCAAGTGTCTGTCTGATGTGAAAAATTTGATCTGTAGTTGATCTGTTACGTTTAAATCCACATTGATAATTACCTATAATTTCATTAGCATATGGGGTTAGTCTTGTTAAAATAATGTTAGATAATATTTTATATGTTGTTGAGAGTAGAGAAATTCCACGGTAATTATTGCAGTTCATTTTATCACCTTTTTTAAACACAGGAACAATTATGGATTCTTTCCACTGTTGAGGGATTTCTTCTTTATTCCATATTAAACAAATTAATTTATGAATTTGACATATTAATGAATTTCCACCATATTTAATTAACTCAGCTGGTATTAAATCAATGCCAGGTGCTTTGTTATTCTTTAGCCTTTTAATAGCATCTTTAACTTCAGTCAAGTTAGGTTCTGGGACTAAAGGTTCTGCTGTGTGGACTTCATTCACTTCTGATTTATCTCCTACATGGACATTTAAAAGGTCATTAAAGTAGTTCTTCCATCTATTTAGAATATCGCTTGGGTCAGCTAGAAAATCACCGTCTTTATCTTTTATCAAGTTTACTTTAGGTTGCCACCCCTTTCTAAACTCATTTACACCTTTATATAAATCTCTGATATTTTTATTTTTGCTGTTTGTTTCAATTTCGTTAATTTTGCTTTTCAAGTAGTCTCTTTTTTTACTTCTAAACGTGCGGTTAACTTCTCGCTTGACTTGGTGTTTTTAATCCACTTTATGCAGAGTAAGGTTAATCGGGACTGGACCTACAGATTAGGGTGGGATCCGAACCACTATGTGCCTCCACCAGGTATTGAACCCGTCCCCTTGCCAATATGATAACATTACGAAACTAATATAAAAGTACAGACACAATACGGTATATCCTTTGGCCAATACAGTTAATACGTATAAATAGCATTGAAAACACTGCATACACCAGTAGAAAATATGCAAATGAAGCTCTTGGGAAAGATATATGTGTGAGCCTACTATGTTGCATTCACCTTGAGGCACATGGCAATAGTTTGACTTCCTATTTAAAGTGCAGGTCCAGTTACAATTAGCCTATTTGTGCATAAATTAGAACTACAAAATAACCTTAACAATGATCTGTGATATACCACTTGATACGAGGTTTGTTGATTTTGGGAGAGTCTTCAAATAAAGGACAATGAAAAATGTAAAGTGCCTTGTAACGATTGGAAATATTTGCCGTGCATTTGAAAGAGGAAAATATACTATTTAATGCTACAGAACAGCTTAACAACCCCACACATGCACAGTTAACCTACTCATATCCCGATATGATTTTACCTGGTGAGTTATCAATTCCTACTGTTAAACTTTATTCTCAAAAAATGTTTAATTTGTACAAAGTATTAAGCACTTTTAATAGTTTAGAAATTTTATAATTATTTATTCATAAAGAAATTAGACAAATGCTTACCATTGTATATCTCAGTTTGTGCTGTAGCACTGGCCAATCATTCATGTGTACTTCTGGCACTTTTGATATTTGCTTCTTGCTTCATGCTCCAGCAGGTATTGTGAAAATGCTCTAATGTTCATGGTTCCCTGCTTTTGGCCACTAGTCATCTTTAAGATAAACAAAAAAACAAGGAAATATTCAACTATACTTTCCACTCTGATACATTTCTAAACTTTAATAACAATATAAATAATAGTGAATTTCTAAACTTTAATAACAATATAAATAATAGTGAATTTCTAAACTTTAATAACAATATAAATAATAGTGAAATATGTATAATATCAACCACAGGTACGAGAACAACATTACGAGTGAAAAAAAATACATGAAAATGTAAAAACACAATGTTCTTATTTGAGAATTCATAAACAAATTCTAAATTGTCATTTTTCTCAATGAGAATAAAAGTAAAGAAAAAAAGGGCTATGCTCAAAATTCTATTGATTCCTGCCAATATTCATTCTTCATTATTTCTCTGAATGAAAGTTTGTAGGTAGGCTAATCAACACTGGGCCTACCAATGTCTCTCTAAAAATTATGGGAGAGGAATTCACACATGAGTAGGTTAAGCAGTTAGCTTTAGTCTTCCCTCTTTCAATTACATATACTGGTAATGTGCGAATTACTCACAATTAAATATAAACTTTAGGCTAAAAGATTAAAAATCGGCAACTTACGTGTGTGAGTATGAGATTTTTCGTACTACGTTTCGGAGGTTACACTACCTCCTTCTTCAGGTTGAAACGAAGTTATTCAGACACCTGACATGGTGCCTCGTCGTGAAAGTGAAGGTTAAGGATTTAGGTTAAAAAGTTGCTTGAAGGACACTTTCTAAAAAAGAATATAAATTACACATCTAAAACCGCGCAATACTATAAAAACAAAAGAACATCCAAAAGCTGAAGTCGGCGAACTGCCGACCAATGCTCAGGGTAGGCGAATGTAATTTATATTCTTTTTTAGAAAGTGTCCTTCAAGCAACTTTTTAACCTAAATCCTTAACCTTCACTTTCACGACGAGGCACCATGTCAGGTGTCTGAATAACTTCGTTTCAACCTGAAGAAGGAGGTAGTGTAACCTCCGAAACGTAGTACGAAAAATCTCATACTCACACACGTAAGTTGCCGATTTTTAATCTTTTAGCCTAAAGTTTATATTTTCAATTACATTTAATTCACATATATCTACATGATTTTATTATGATTTATATATATGTTTACACATTTCAAGCACAATTGTGAAATGGCATTTCCGTTGTGCTTGAAACATACCATTTCAGAATACATTCTAACTACCATAACTCCGTAAAGATATGTTTCATGATTCTGTATTCTAAAAACTTCTGATACCACCATTAAAACACTTTACCTTTGTGTGATATGTTGGTGGAGTGGGGGCCAACAAAATAAAGGGGCACAACAAAGTGTCAAACTAACTACTTTCACCAGTATTTTATTTCATCAAGTACTTTCTATATTTCACACATTGCCAATGTTTTGTAGGTAAAATCAATGGCACTAAGCCGCGCGTCAGGCTAAGTTTGCAGCAGGTTTTATGTATCAATCCGCGCGGGAACTGAGCACAGAATCTTCCGTGCCAGTCTTGCCTCAACCGCCGAGCTGCTTACATCGCAGACACTGAGAGAATCCACAGTATTGCCAACTGCACAACACATCAAAACCTGCATGCATGTCAAGCGGAATATATTTGTGTTTCTTTTTGTCTCCTGAAACATAACATTTTAGAAGTACTTTGGGCGCATAAATTATTTAAAAAAATGTGTCATTACTTAATATAAATGCGAAATATCTTCGAAACATGAGAGTATTTTTCCCAGGGGGGCAAACAAGTCACATTTCCCCCAAAAGAGTGTAGTTCCCTAATAACATTGCTTAAATTTGAATTTATTGTGTTAATGCAATAATTAACACATATTATTGTCGCTAAAATGAAATTATATGTGTGAAATACATAATTTTTGGTTGACTTTCATTTTCCAGGGAGGGAACGGCCCCCTTGCCCCCCCTTCCGGACGCCCATGAGCATGTGTGTATATTTCGAGCACGCAAAAATAAAAATAAACAAAGATATAAGTAAACAACGACAGGCCCTCTTGAATTTAATGACAAATTATTGTTTTTGGTTTATAAAAAAATACGTTTATGAAAACCTTTGTTACTGTAAGACACACGCACTTCAAGTTATACCAGAAAAAAAAGTATGATTTGTTATTGTGGATATATACAATCAGGTGCATTGTCTGCTGCTATTATTCTGGTTACAATTTATGAATCACTTCACTAAACCAGGATTCAAATCTTGGTCTGTCCATTTCTTGCTAATCATCCATCCCTTTCCTTGCACGGAACAGTAAATATATGCGCCTTCTACAAAGACGTCATTGCCGTCAGTGGGTGAAACAATAAGCCTCCCCCTCCCCCTTCCCCTCAATATAACGCCCACGCCCCTCCCAGAGTTAAAGCACGTGTGCTCCAAATAATAAACATGTTTCTTCTCACGGGGATATATTTTAATACCGGGGACATTCTTTTGTAGTCAAACAACAAACAATCGTTTCCTCTTCCTAAACTCACACCGCAAATCATTCAACACCCGGGATACAGTTCGTGCGCCCATTGACGGCAAATCACCTCACGCCCTGTTTTACTTTGATCTTGTTTCCGTAAGGAGGATTATGCATTTTAAACAACTTGCTTGATTTGAAGAGCTTTTCCCTTCGGATGAAGCCCACAATAACACTCGCTGAACAGGAGACCTTGCTTGATTCAGCCATTCTCGCCGCTGTATAGCACGATTATTAATCACAATAAACATAGTGGGATGTGCAACACTGGTATCACGAATTCCACGCGCTCTGCAACGTATTCAGGCGGCGTCCGAATCGGCAGCAGATGTCACCTAGAGCACCGTTCCATCCGGGGATTCAGCCAACCTCCGTTGTCCGAATTCGCGGCAGACGTGGAGTCTGAGGGAAGAGCAGAGAGGCGCGACTGATGCACGCTTGAACTCGCTGTGACGCTGCGCTTGGCAGCCATATTCTAACTTTCACTTTGTACAGACAACATTTACTGATTAGAGGATGTAAAACTCAGTTATACTTTAACATTTTATCAATAATAATGAATGTAGAAAAATTGTAAATGATGAAATAGCGTGTTACATTTTTAATATGAGTAGTAACTAGGTGGAAATCATTGTCATGTTTGTTTGGCGTCTGCCTTCTGCTTCCGTGCGATGCGCCTGCGCCACAGAGCGCGGTGGGTGAAGTTCGGGCTGACACCTGGAGGGAAAAGTGACAACCGTACTACAAGGGGACATGTAGATTCGGACGACTTGGACGTGACTTCGACGGCACGCGAGAGCAACGGGAGAGAACGGGACGGAGCGCTTGCCAATCCGGACACGGCCTCAGTCTTGCTCGACTCGCACTTGGGCTTCAGGGATTCCTCAGCTCAATACAAACTCCAGTTGGCGAATCTGCGGATCCAAGTTCGTCTGCACAGTGATTGCAACCGATCAAGTCCACACCTGCTAATGGAAGTATTCTTTTGTCTGTATTTTACAAATTAAATAACTGTTTTCTTGCAAGTATGCAGTTGTGTCGGAATAGAACCCGTCTCAGTGGAACTATATTCTTGCGCGCACGTTTGGATCTACATATGCGAAAACCTGCTGCAAGGTTAACCTGACGCTTGGCTTAAGCATAAATAAAATTACCGTAATAGTGTTTATGAAGAGCCATTCGATCTAACTTCTTAACATACTAAGCATAGGGATTTTGCACAGAAGAGAGACACTGAACCTAACAACCAAAGGAAACAAGCACTAAATTGAATGTTCATGCAAAACAAGTAACTGTATTACATATGAACCAAAACTGAACCTGAAGAAATAAATATTTTTTGAGGAAAACCAAAGGAAATACTGAGGTGGGAGAACATTTCTAATCACCTTAGTATTTACTTTGCACCTGGCAACCATTTTTATTGTAAAAACTTGGAAATATCAGAGTAGGCACAGGGAACATTATGACATGCTACCCATGATGCACCATTTTTATGCACACAAGATTAAAATACTTATTTTGTGGAATGTTGCTGAGTGAAAGAATAAAAATGCAATAAAAATTTCATTTCACGCTGTTTGACCTTTTCAACATAATAATGTGTTTATTCTGCATGCTTTATGAAGATTGTGTTGTTCCCTTGCTTATAGCCTGCAGAAATATGTTATTGTGAAGAAAAGTACACCTGTTACTTTAACATGAAGCAGAACAGCCTGAAAGTTTCGTGCCAAGTGAATGTAGCACCTAATATGACATATCACAACAGCAGTTATACATTTTTAGATTAGGAGGTTTAGGTTTGGGGCTGATAGCAATTTTCGATTTGTTCTTTATCTATTTGAGTGTGCATACAACCGGTTTTTACTAATAACAAGAGGCGAAACTACTTCGTTGTGGCAAGTTCTTACTTATGCTGACCATATTTTGGGGTTAGATATCTCCGTTATTTGTGTTTTCCGCATGCTGGAAATAATTTTATATTACGTAAAACATCGAACTCTGTCGTTTTAAAAAAAAAAACAAAGCAATTCTCGAGGGAGTACAATGGAACAACGGACCCCATAATGTAACAAGATGCAGTATGTGATAGAAACTAACACAGTAAAGGGACTCTATAGATAAAGGTGGGTAGCCGGAGCATAGCATAGCGGTGCGGAGGCGGGGCTGCAGTAGCAGTAGGGGGCGGTAAGTCAATTACCCCAGGGGTGGAGACCGGAATCGGTGGGAAATTTGGATCCAACAATTTCAAACTACAAAATCTCAACTTTAAATGGCTGTACAGTCGTAAATACTTCTTTCCAGGGTGTAGAATAGAGTACCCGACCCACACGGTACACGTTGTACTCTTATATATATATATAAATTATCTTAACTGTTGGTGAAATGCCTGCTTGGCCCAGATCACCTAACCCGAGGATCGAACCCAGGTTGTCCCTATGTTAGTCAATATGCTAGCCTATATCAACTGAGCTATCGTGTCTATGTTAACGTAAAACATGCTTGCACCACTTGTGATGTAATGTATTTTATATTCAGCATGATCAGATATTACATATTTGCATAAGAATCACAAATTAAGATACAAGACAAAACCACCTCGAAATTTACATACGCCTGTATTTATATATTTCTATACACTTCCTACTTAACATATTTAACAACATTTAACATCAATACTGTTACACTTACCAGCAAATGTAGGTATCAAGGTTTCAAATCCCCACAAATTACAAGAAAAGTGAAGATCTTTGATCCCTTTCTTTCGGGATCCACCAAGTTTCTTTTTGTCACACTTGCCAGTACAAACATCAGGTTTGTTTCCGATAAGCAACAAATATGTTTCAGTGTAACAAGAGAGTCACGGGGCACAATGCATCTTTCGGTGAAACGAAATAAGGTGAAACAAATAGTTTTCTTAAGGGGAATCAATGGTTTATGTAAACAGTTGCACTGTAGGAGTAACAAAACTTTGTTTAACCATAAGAAATTTTCTCCAGCAAAATATATTTTGCACCTGCAACTAATCTCTTTTCTCAGTGTAGGCGTCAGAGCCTCGTGATCCTCCAACTAGGTAGTGAAGTGCCTTCCCAAAGTTCTCCCTTTACACACCTCGTCTATTTTGCACTTGAGTTATTTTTGTCACTATACTATTCTCCATCCACTGTAAGATGGAAATTAATGTAAACAAAACCACATAACCTCAGAAAAATAGTTCCTTTCCTGTGTGTTAGTTCTGGTGTTACTTTACCCATGAATACATTCATTGAAGCTGTACGGTTTATAATACAAGATCCCAAAAGTTCAAAATAACATATACGTTGGGTGATTTGGCTTTATCGCATGCACTATATCCCTACGCGTAAGATCACTTCACAGCTACCATTCTAATAACCAATAGGATTTCTCACAAGCCACAGTGAATTTGTTGACATTGACTTCATTCTTACAACGGACAAATAATAGGTCTCTATGTCTCAATGAGGACGAATGACAAATTGGTGACGTAAATAAAAGACAGAACTAACATAAAAAAACACCCAAGCATCGCAGCACTCAGCCGCGGAGGCTGCTTGCTCTAGTTCAAGGACAAATGTGATAGTGCTACAGATTAGATGCTGTTAACCGATATGTGCCAATCGATTTGGTGTTTTAAGTCCACTTTATGTACAGTAAGGCTAATCGAGACTGGACCTACAGTTTAAAGTGGGATCTGAACCACTAAGTGCCTCCACCAGGTATCGAACCCGGGACCCCTTGTTTACAAAGCGATGACGCAACCACTGCGCCAACGGGAGGCAACTGTGCCAATCAAGCATAAAGCGTAAACTAGTTTAGTACGATTCATAATTAGTGTGTTCGATCGCACTTAGTCCCAGATTCATCACTAAGGGGGATTTGTGTGGGTCAGCTTCCCCTGTACTTTGGCAAAGTATTCTAAAAAAAAAAAACATCAAAGGCAGGAAAAGATGGCAAAATGAGAGCTGACTACTAAAGAGTATTGTAACCCACCTGCGTTCTTGATAGACAAAAGGTGGTGGGCAACTGCCCCCGTGTTGAGAGACTATGACAGTGTTTTAAGTAATAATTTTGCCTTTTTGAGAACCATAGACTTTTTACATTGGATCTGAGGAATGTTTTAATGTTTCCTTGCTGTTTTAATGTAGAATGCACGTCCTCTGCAAGTTCATTTCAACCTTGCACATTCATCCTTTCTCGGGTGTTTTTATTGCATCCATTTTAAAACTTTCAGGTAAGGATTTTAGATAAGGTCCTCGACTACTTTGAAGTGTTAAAAACGGCCACATGTTCCGACATATCCCAAAAATTTTGATTAATTCATTAATTCGAAGACCAAGTCTGGGTCTCCTCTCGTAATACGCGTATATATTACAAACAGCAATTATAACATGTAATCGCACATTACCACAGCGTACACAGAGAAAAATGTTTGTTTGCATTAACCAAAAAAATGTTAGTGGTGAACAATTTGTTAAATAGGCATCAACCAAACAATTGTTCACCAGTACCAAAAGATTTGGTCAAGTTCTATTTGTTTGACGGCCTTCCCATTGGCGCAGTGGTAGCGTCGTTGCCTTGTAACCAAGGGGTCCCGGATTCGATACCCAGTGGAGGCACATAGTGGTTCGGATCCCACTTTAAACTGTAGGTCCAGTCCCAATTAGCCTTACTGTGCATAAAGTGGACTTAAAACATCAAATCAATCAATCCAATCTATTTGTTGACGTAAACATTATTTTGGTAAATCTAACAAAGTGTAGCCCATTTGTTTAGGAAAACAAAATAATTAATTAGTCAAAATTACCAAATGTTTTTAATTAACTTTTAAGTGGGCACGTTAACGTAGTTCACCACAGCTCGTCTGACTAAGCATAATGACGCAAAAAAAATTTTCAACAGTCTTAATTTTTCTGATCTTCAACAACATGTTTGCAATCAAATATAAATGATAAAATAGTTATTTAACATCTTGATATGTACACTGCATTTTTTTGAAATGTGTATTTGTGAACTACGTTCACCACGCGCCTACTTGTGTAATTTCATTTTATACTACATTTTTTTTTTTTTTCAAATGTTTGCTGGTGTTTGGTATGTGTCAGACATCTAGTGCAGTTTTGCTGCATTGGAGACATAGTGCTGCTTTGAGAAGACCAAAGACGTGTCTGCGGTACAAGCTGATTTGTAATTTAGACTTTGCAACTTCATTTGCTTCAATAATGGCTGCAAAGAATAAAGCTGTTTCCGATGCTGAAATTGGTGCTCTGTTAGATGAAAGTAATGAAAGTGATAGTGATGATGTAAACATACAAAGTGATGACAGTGTCAGCGACCAATTGTCTGTGAGTGAACATGACACATCTACTGAAGTTGAAGGACATGATGACAGCGAAGATGACAGTGCCAATTCTTATACTCTCAATAAATCAGGTAGTGAGATATCTGACTTTGGCTCATCAGGTAACACTGTTCAATCAAATGAAGATGAAAAGGATCTACCTTATTACGTTACAAAAGTTGGAAGAACAAAGTGGCTGAAAGATCCTCCATCAAAAGCCAGAACCCTAAGACATAACATTGTAATGAACCTTCCAGGATTAAAAGTTGGAAAATTTATTGCAAATGTAATAAACATGTTCTACGTGCATAAGAAAATAGTAGATGGCTTTATTCCTTTACCTATACATCTCTGATGATGTACACTAATAAATAAATATCCCACAGTAGTATAACAATATATATAAATTCCATGAATTACAAGTTGGCGCAATGGTGAACTACGTTCACCACGTGCCTACTTATGTTACACAATTCCATGTGACCACTTAAGGGTTAAGGTTACCAAACGATTTGTTAAATAATTTATTCAAAATTACTTAATCTTGCTATTTTAGCTAAGCTGGATATTTTGTATAAACTAACCGATCTCAAAATACACATTCAGAATGGAAAATTCACATGGACTAACCGTTTATGAAGCGTGTGTTTTTCTTTGCCATTTTTTTTTTTTTTAATTTAGAAGGATAACCTTCTCTTTGGTAGGTGAATTGTTTTCATAATATTTTTGTTGTGCCAGGTGATGGTCTAGGTGTCTTTCAGTATTAGGAGTGGTACATATTTAATTATTCTGAGGGTATTTCATTCAGATCTTGTTTATTCAGTGACGGTAGTGGAAAATTTTCTTCGGTGAGGAAAGTAATAATTTACTATGGATTATATGTGCAGCATGTGATGGATATATCACATGTCGTAGTTCCAGGGGATGATGGATATTATACAGCTGATAGTCATGATGCTGTGGATCAATCAGGAAGGTATACATAGTTAAGAGATGCTGTAATGGTGTGCAGTGGTATGTAGAAAGGCTGTCGTGTAGAGCATCTTCGTACATTGTGCTGAGAAGTAGTGGATGGTGCGAGTTCATTCGACCAGTTATATATTTGTGACGGACGGCTTCGATGTGACTTGTGATTTCGGGAAAGGTTATTCGTTCATACAGTAGTCGTGTAGGACTTGGTAGGACTACTCTGAAGGCCAAACGAAGAGCATGTCTTTCCAGAACTTGTAGTTTGTGATAGAATGAATCTGGTGCTGATATCCATGCAGTGTGGCCGTAAGTAATTGCTGGTCGAAGGAAAGCCTTGTAGGTATGTAGGACGACCTGGGAGTTAGTTCCCAGGAAGTCCAATTAGCCGTTTGAGTAACCTTAGCTGATTTGTAGCTTTCTGGACATTGCTGAGCAAGTGAGGTTTCCAGGTTAGCTTGGAGTCAAATATGACTCCCAGGTATTTTGCAGTGGTGGTAGGCAGAATAGGAGTTCCCCATATTTTAATGTTTAATAATGTTGGGTTCCTTTGGAGCTTCGAGTGACAGCCTGTTTGTAGCAACACCAATGCTTGTGTTTTGAGAGCATTAATTGTGAGACGCCATGTGTCACACAATCTTTGGAAGGAGTTTATAGCTGGTTGGAGAGCTTCGTTGATAGCTTGGATGGTTGAACAACATGCGAGAAATGCGGTGTCGTCGGCGAATTGCTAGATAGAAACTTGTGGAGGTTTTGGCATATTGGCAACGTATAATATGTAGAGTAATGGTGATAAAGCAGCACCCTGTGGTAAGGGAAAATGGGGTATGACATCGCTCCATTTACAGCGACATAAACGTAGGAAGCTGTAGACTAATCTGATATAGCAAAGTGGTAGGTGGGATTTATGGAGCTTGTAATTGATTCCAGTATGCCATACTTTGTCAAATGCTTTCTCCAAGTCGAATAGCACTAGACATGATGGTTTGGAAGTGTTGAAATGATTTGTGATGCGAGTAGTTAGTTTTAACAAATTATCTAGGACACTGTGTTGAGGTCTAAAGCCTGCTTGGTGCAACAGAAGTAAATATGAGCTTGTAAGTGCATGTGTATGCATCGAACAATGATGCGTTTCGAATATTTTGCTAAAGGTTGATATGAGCTGAATAGGTCGATAGTTTGCAGGATTAGCACTATCTTTGTTTGGCTTTGGAAACATTAGAACTTTCGAAATCTTCCAGTCTGTCGGGTAGTGTCCTGTGCGGAGGATAAAATTGTAGATAATGGCCAGAAAGGACACCAATGCAAGTGGGGCCTGTTTAATCAATACATATGTGATATTGTCCAAGCCGGGGGCAGTGTTTCTCTTCCTACGCACAGTATTGATAATATCGTCTGTTGTAATAGGAACAGTTAGAGCATTATTAGGATCAATAGCGTGCGTATTACTGGGTTGCAGTTGCCTGTTATGGGGATTGGTGATTCTGTCAATTTTGGCCTGGAGGCAGAGATTTGGAGCTAGTTGTGTTGTTGGAGTGAAAGTGTCTTGCAAGACATTTGCGAAGGCATGAGCTTTTTCAGTGTCGGTGTTTAGAGCTGTATCCTTAATTGTTATTGGATAAGGGGTACTACTGGATTGTCCAGTGAGCACCTTGACATGTTTCCAATACTTGCTGGGATGGCCTTCATCGATCAATTGGTTGCACGTTTCAATCCATCAACATTGTTTATAAGCTTTTACTTAGTTTTGAACTGTATGCAGCCATTGACATTGTAAGTTAAGGGATTCAGGATTTCTCATCTGTAGGTAGTCCCTGTATGCTCGTCGTGATGCCATGATGAAATGAAGATATCGCGGAGGTAGCTTTGTTTTTCTAACTATTGAGAGTGGTCGTAGGTATGTGAGTGGTTGCCGCACGGTAATCTGTGCCGTAAGATGTTCCACTGCCGTATCGAGTTCCTCTGAATTGTTTGGTGGTGGAAGTGGGTCAAAAAATGCTAGCTGTAGTTTTGCACTATATGCTTCCCAATTTGCTTTGTTGTAACACCAGATTTTTCAGGGTTGTATTTTACTGCTTATATTGTGGTTACCAAGATTTAAAGTGATTTTTACTGGGTCATGATCACTGCCAATGGAATCCAGCACAGATATGTTCAAATAGGCGCTAAGAGATGTTGATGTTATAACGACGTCGTGGGTAGTGTTACTTATGGGATGTGGGGTTCTAGGCAGTACATGGAATTCCACTGTGGTGTTTTGGTCCAGAAATTGTAACAATTAAGTTCCTAGACTTCTGTTTCAAGTGGTACAATTTGAAAATGTACGTGTGTACCAGAATAAGTAGCAAACAGGTGGACACGAAAAAGAGTTTTAACTGTCAGTACTATCTGTTGTAATATATGTTGGCGCAGGAATGGGTGGATATTTTGTAGAGTTAATGTTTGGAATCAAAGTCGAACTTCAACCATCACTGGTTGTTTCAAAAAGTTTTGTGGTGGAGTTGTGGAGTCCACTGTTCTTAATGGTACAGTCAGGTTGGGACGTGATGCTTCAGGGTTTGGACGGACAGCACAGTGATAACTACCGTGCGTCCATTTCGATCTGCAGCCGAGAGATCGGGAGAAGCGTGGCGGGCGGCGCTGACGGAGATGCCGACATTTGCGGCCTGAAATGCCCGCTTATTTTTATGGACATATGCAGACATTTATATAAATATTGCAAAACGAGCACTAACCTGTGTTATAAGAGTATGGTTTTAATTTTAGTAGCTTAGTGACTGTATGTGCCGATGATTTTGACACGCCCACCTCTTGTGAAACACAGCGTAGAGGTTTGTTTGGAGAACGTTCTAACGCTGCACCAATATCATCGAGTTTTGCTTCGGTTAGAATCCGTCGTTTTTGCTTAGGTGTTTTAAAATTTAACAATACAGTTTCTCGTAATTTAAGGACAAGATGTCTAACCGTATCTCTGTGTGGAGTTGAAACGCATGGGAATTTCTGTACAAATTACCTACACACGTCTCGACACGAGTTTGTTTTCACGTACGTGTCATACATAAAAAATCTTTGTTCTAACGTGAATCTTGCGGCTGGCATTCCAATCGTCTCACTGACACGTCACACATACACACTACAATAACACAAACAAGTAACTGCAAGTAACCAAGAATAACACTCTTGCGCACAGTACGAAATTAACACGCTCTTGGTTTACATTGCTCGCCACTATATTTACAACTCTGTCTTCATCTAGTCGCGAAGGAACAAAAAACTCGAGCTCGGATATTTCGGATTGCAAGGAAGCTCACGAAAACCATTCACTTTTATCGGTTTCGTCTGCAGTGAAATCCTGATACAGTGTTGCACATTCGAAACCTCCAAACGATTCCCATGGCCACAAAACTCTTTCAAGGATATAAACTTAAACAGGACGTTACTGGTCAAAACTATGATTAAAATGCTTTATTATCTGTGGCTCTTAACATCGTTTCTATAGTGTATTTATTTGTGTATATAAGAGCAGAACTTGGATGAATTACAGAAGAACTTTTGCGTGTTATAACACTGGTTAGTGCTCGTTTTGCAATATTTATATAAATGTCTGCATATGTCTATAAAAATAAGCGGGCATTACAGGCCGCAAATGTCGGCATCTCCGTCAGCGCCGCCCGCCACGCTTCTCCCGATCTCTCAGCTGCAGATCGAAATGGACGCACGGTATATGAGGGATAAGCCTCTTTGCACATGTTACACTTGGGTGGTGCATTTAGATTCGTGCAATCTTTAGTTGCATGTTGGCTAGAGCAATAGCCACAGGTAGGTGTTTCGAGAAAATTTGCCGTAGTGTGGGAGTTGTATTTCTGGTAGTGTTCGCATCGTAAGGGAAGGGGTGTTTTTGAATATGAAGGTTCAACCCTGTGTCGTTGACGATATATATAAGCCCCTTCATGAAGTAAGCAATCGATCATGTTGGAACAATCTGTTATGACTCGCATCAGGTAAGTTGGACCATTATTATTCTGTATTCGAACTCATTTTATGACTTCATGCCCTTCCAAATGCAGTTCTAATACTTCTTGATCAGCAAGTTCTGGATCTACGCCTCTGATAACAACTGAGGTGGTTGTTTGGCGGTTTTGGGTGTCCATTGGGAAAGCCTGTGGTCCAAAAATTTAGAATGAAACTTTGTCTCTCAGAGTGGAGAGAAATTGTGGATCTTTTGATTTTTTAATGATGCCATTTCTGGTGAATATAATTTGTTCTACTTGTGCTCGGGGGAGGTATTTTTGCAACTGTTGAAGAAGCAGCTTAGGAGTTCTACACTTGGGGTTGTAGCGTTGCAGTAGGAAGTTGTAGACAGTGGAATTTACTTCAGTGCAACCATCGGTTTGTGCAGTATCTCTGGAATTGAACTTTGATATGTGTGCTTGTTCTTGATATTTTTGTTTCTTTTGTTGTTGAAGAGGAGATCGAGAGCGATCCCTGGATGCTTTGAATCGGCTGAAGTGCTTCTTGAGTTGCCTCGGTCTTGTTTTTGGATTATCCTGTCTCGAGAGTGTGCACCCCCAACTTGTTGGGGGAGCCCCTTATGCATGGTGAGTGAAGGGAGGCGACCTAGTAATCCTTATTTTCAAAGATGGAAACAATTAGGAGACAGAGTTATTTCAGGTGTTGCAAACAAGTATTGCAACCACTGTTTGCTCCAAAATATGCAAAGTACGAAGTGCTGCAAATGAGAATTGTAGCACAGTTTGCTTCTAAATAAGCAGAGTACAAAGTGCTGCAAACGTGATTTGCAAACAGTTGCTCCAAATTAAGCAATAATGGTGTTCTGCCGAAGGCTCCTCGAACACACCAAAACACTGTATAGGATTTGGTTTACTACAGCCGTCCGTTCCAAAAGTGCTAAAACCAAATCCACAGCGAATGTGTCAAGGGGGACCAACCAAGAGAGAAAGATGTTTTTCTTTGCCACACTTAGCCCCTAGTTATGGTAGTCTGGAATCATAAAGGTTTGTCAGGGTAGATTCACTTTTATTCACTGCACTACTTTTTCTTCTTTAATTTGTAGCTTTAATGTTCACATATCTTTCCAAGGGTGTTAAAGCACAATTTTTCACTATGATTACAATCAAACGTACCATTATTTGATGTACAAAAACTTATGTTTCTTCTACACATATTGGCAGTACCATCTAGCGACAGTTTTAGGAAACATCAGCATAAAGTAAGTACCTTTTATCCTGAGCCTTTTTGGGGGGGGGGGGTATTAGGTTACACAACAACATGTTGACTCGCTTCGAGTAATTATCTATCTACAATTGACTCAGTGAATAAAATACACAAAAAAATACCTATCACAAAATGTGCATAAAGTTGTTCATTTCAATAAGAACAACAACCTGATTTCTTAGATGAGTTGGAAACATTGCTCGCTTTCTTTGAATTCGCGAGACGGCTGGCCCGGTCACCGTGGTCAAGCTTGACAGGACCCCGATCAATGTTGCAAACCAATTTTTCCCAACATGCAATTTCCCCAGGATCAGGGAATTGTGGAGCCAAACTGTTACAGGAGAAAGAACAGGGTTGCATATGGTGGGGGAGAAACCCTCTGAACTTACTCAACAGTCTGGGTCAATGTTGCAAACCAATTTTTCCCAGCATGTAATTTTCCCAGGAATGGGGAATTTTGAAGCCAAATTATCGCAGCAAGGGGAAAATGTGTCACATGTAGGGACAAGAACATCATTGAATGCTTGCAGAGGAGTTGAAAGAGAGGTCGTTGACCTTAAAACAACTAGAGATACAGTGGGGAGTAGAAAATTGTTGGCTGAGCGGGAATGGTTTATGAGTACATCTAAAAATTAGAGAAATGAAGGACCAGTTCTAGTCTAGATCGCATCGAGTGGTCTTGGTGCGTGGAATTTATTTAGAGGCAGCGTGTGAATACAGTAGTGAGTGGATTGTATTTTTGTGAATGATATGTGCTGTGTTGTGTAATGAACTGAAATGAGGGACATAATTAACAAACTGTCTATTCGACTTACGAATGACGATAAGCTCCAAATCGTTGTGGATTTTTCTTGTATGTCCACTTTATGAACAGATAAGCCAATGGGGATCGGACCTACAGTTAAAGTGGTATCTAAACCACCATGTATCGAACCTGGGACCCCTTAGTTTCAATGCAACGACGTTACCACTACGCCAACAAGGAGTACCCGAACTTAAAATCGTGAAAATAGGTATGTTGAAATTTTATTTTTTTTCTCGTATATAGGCCTACATAATATTTCACAATATGGCCCTCTTATTTATGCAAATAAGAATGAAATTCTTGAAATCCTTGCCTTGTAATCAAGGGGTCCCGGGTTCGATACTCGGTGGAGGCAGATGGCACAGTGGTTCGGATCCCACTTTAAACCGTAGGTCCAGTCTTGATTAGCCTTACTGTGCATAAAGTGGACTTAAAACACCAACTCTTGAAATCCTTTCTTTACTGACTGTGTACATTTCCATGTTTCATTTATGAGGTATATATTTTTAATTAATTTTTTTTCAGCCCACGACCCCAAATGAGTTAAAAAAACAAACACCTCTACCAGCAAATTTTTGTCCATTCGAACACTATGATATGGTGTGATAGTCAGGTTCTTAACCCAGTATACGCTACTGTTACATATGTATCATTTTGTTTACGAGTACCATATTTCGTCTGACCAAATTTTTTGGTATTCTTAAACAAAATGCTTTAGTAATTGCAAGCAACATATGGTTATCGGAAACAAAAAGCATAACCAAACAGCTCAACCAATTTTTTTTTTTGGTAATTTCAAACAAACCAGTTTTTTTCTGTGATAGGGTGGAAAGAACAATTTGTTTTTGTTTGACGCTACGAGCCCCGAAAAGCGGGATTTATCATATTAATGGATGACTTTGCAATTGCTATAAACAATATATATTTATAAATAAACAGGTAGATGTCCTCTGCTGTAGACACCTCTATTTTACAGAGGTCTGTGTCGTTCAAGGTCTCATCTCGATTTTTCACAAGGCTATCTTAGTATCAGTACCAACCTTAGCAGGCAGTCACATCGACCCTTCCTGGACCAGAACACCACTGGATCTACGTATGTGCGGAAAATTTATTCATTATAATTATGTATGCAGATAATGATTTGTATAGCTTACTTCTTGTATGTAAATTGTTATGTTAGTCGAGGTAATACCAGCGTTTGGAAGTAACTGGTCATTTGTCTTCAACTATAACAGAGTTACTTTTTGCAGTATAAGTAACGTTATCAACAGTTATTTTACGATGCTTAAACTGTTAACCTGAAAATTTGTAATGCTAGGACAGAGCTAAATTTGGAAACTCTGTTTCCAACTATGTGTCTTGTGTGGCTAATGAATTGAAGGGACTTTCGTGGTATCGTCTAAATCAAGTAAGGTAGGCTTAGTTGCATGTTAAGTTTAGAACATCCACGCTTTATTGCAATTCGTCTTTTCTAATTGCATAATAAGATTCCTTTTGTTCAATTATTTACTTGTTGTAATAATGTAAATATATGAAGACATATTATACACCACAAACATAAATAAAACATATGTAAATGTTCATATATTTATTTTATAACAATTTACAATCATTGATGTGTAAATTGTTTGCAGATAGTTAACTATGAAAGTAACTTAGAGTTTCAAGTTCAAGTAACTGTAACTGAGTTAACCTTTAAAATAAGTAACTGCAACTTGTTTACTTTTAGAGGTAACTTCTCGAACACCGGTTAATCCTTCTGAACTGTAATAGAATGCGCGGTGGTAACCAAATGTCCTTGTTAGTTAAGCTTCTTGATAGTTACATGTACAGGGTGTCTACAAAGGGGTTTCATGAAGATACTATACGTGCATTACTGAATGTATAATGAAGTAACTTTACAGTTTTGTAGAGGAACTCAACAAGTTTTGTGGCACATTACAAGTGTTCAATTTGTTCTTGCCAGTGGCGTGGCGTGACTTTTTCAAAAGTGTTACCCCCCCCCCCCAAAAAAAAAACATGCCTTTGATCTGGATTTTTGTTCTCTCTCTCTCTCTCTTTTTTAATCCGCTCAATGATTTATTTAGCCACAATCACTCCTAGAAAGAACTACCACTCATGAGAGAGAGTTACCGCGAAAATCCAGTGAATAGTAGTCGATCCTTGTCAACCATCTCTGTTTCTTTGCAAACAGGTGGAAAGGGGAAGAAGAACCACACATTTCTCGGGTCAGTTTGACTTTTCTGCATTGAGCAGACGACAGACTTCCCCTCCTCCAGCGGTGGTGGGAGGAAGTCCAGATGTACGTACTACTGTTGCCAACTTAGTTTTTTGGAACAAGGTTTGTCCAAATCACGAATTGCATCAAGTATTTATCTTTTCGTCTATTACTAAACGGTCTCAGTTGTAGTTAAATCCAACTTTGGTTTTGCACTCTAGCTCTTGTTGCTTCAGAGAAATAGTATCCCCGTTTTAGGCGGGATTTTGCTCTTTTCTGGAAACCCAATGTGACAACACTTGCTGCTCCCGTAAGACGCAGTGGCAACAGGGCCCCTAAACAGGCATATGAACATACTTGCCTCCAAGTCTTTCGGGGATGTTATAGTGCATGCTTGAGTTTACTAGCCATCGCAGCAGCATGTACTGCTTCACTCTGCCCACTCTATTCCCCCCCTCCCTTTTCTACTGTAATGCGCGGTCTTACTCCAGAGACAAGTGGGACAGAGTATACAGTTTAAAGTGGGATCCGAACCATTGTTCAATGAGCCTCCACCGGGGAACGACTACTTGATTAAAATGTGACAGCGTTACCACCAGTGCTATAAGTGAGGGGTGGGGGGTAGTATTATACCCCCAGGTAGCAAAAGTTTCGCAAAGCATCCCTCAGCTGTCTCTGTCACCATGTTAAACCAGAGGAGCATCACACCAGCAGCCCCAAGCCTCGACCAAAACATCCCCCAGCTAACAATTTCCAATTTAATCGCTGGTTATCACTATACTCTCTCAAAGTATTATCACGTGTCATATTGGCTAAATATGTGAAATTGCGATTTATAAGAATGTCATTATGAAATTCTATTTCCTTCACATGGGAGAAGAGGAGATTATCCTAAAAGCTAATATGGAAGAGATAATTTGATATACTTGTATCTACGTTCAAAATGTTAGCACATATTTTTCCGAATGACTATGCAAAATTGGGGGGGGGGGGTTATTGCCTTTCTTTCAAGTGTGCACTTTACTCGTACCTAAATCACAGCCTGTCTGACATAATGGATACATTATAGCATGTACAGTCATGGACACTTCTGGGTTGTAGTGATTCTATTGAAAGTCAATGGAATTATTACAACCCAGAAGTGTCCGTGACTGTACATGTATTGGCCATAATGCTAATCTTTCATACAATAGAAACATATAAAATTATTTGTAAACGCCGTTCTTTAAAAAAATGTATTTTGATATTTCTAGTTTCAAACTAGAACAAATCAATATAATTCTTAGTATAATTGACACTAAGTAAGTTTCTTTAACTTGTTACATATTTCTAATACTTTTCTTGCCGCGACTGTCATTAAACAAGTAATATTTACAATTTTCACTGATTACAAAGCAGTCAAGTGAACTGACACATAGGGGAACAGGTATTTCAGAACCAGACAAGATCATGACCACCAAACATACATTTGGCAACAATGGCTAACAGACTACTACGTTAAACTTTGACCTACAGGCGCCATCTTGGAGTATGAGTTTACAACAAAGAAATTCAATTCTGGTAATCCGTAAGGTGAGAATAACTGAGCAACTGCTATAAATAGCAGGCAATAATGTATGATTAACTCTAGCTACCAAACGCCAACGTCAAAACATGAATTCTTCCCTTCCTGCTCTCTCTGAAACCGTGTTCTTATCCTATTCGTGATTCTCTTGCTTGACGTAGCCTTATAAAATATTTGGCGTGGGGCTTTACAAGAAAGGCAAGACGGTCAATTGGAAATACAAAGAGGAAAGAAAGCACCTGAGATGGCCTTAATGCAATGCTTAACATGTCAAGTCCTTTGACATAGCACATGCAAATGTCTGTGTATTTAATCCCAACGGAGCCCAGCTTTGTATAAACGCTGTTCAATTTATCAATACGGTCCCCGATCGAAAAGCTCAGCAGCCTGTAGAACGAGGTACACGTAGTAGTTCCTCTCCTCGACGTCGTAATTCGGCGTATTTGGATTTATTGGGAGGGCATAGTGTGTAGTACACACATATCATACATAAATATGCTTATCAGTTATTGGATGGACATGGCACCCACTTACGTGTAGGTAATGTTTATTTAATAGACTATAAATATGTGACTACATTCTGTTGTCTGGTTGGTCTGCTGCGTATTCCCCGCTTCCCACTTCCTTTTGCCAGCATATAGAGAACCCCGCCGTGAGAGTAGAAAATACCTATAGTTCAGATTCATAATACCGCTAGCGCTGTAGACAACAAGCTACAATCCTTTCGACCAACAAGTTGATGCACAGAAGAGATGCATAGAAGGACAATAGCAGTAGCAAAGATATAGTACAAGCAATGCTTGCACTATTAAAATATTATTTAATGTACTTAACGTTGAGTGCATTATTTAGTTTCTATCCGACTCGATTTCGCGAAATTTTACGGCCACAAACTTTCTCAGTGTGAGAGAGTATTCGCTGCTCAACGGGCAGAGATTTTCTCCGAATCTTCGATTTTCAGACCGTTTATGGCAGACTACACTGAATGATATGAGTAGACCTCTATTTTTTGGGTTCTAAAAAATGTGCTTCTAGGTTCCTAAAATAGGCTCCAAAAATCCTAGAAATCATAAAAATAGGTCCGAAAATCTAAGGCTCGAAAAATTCTGAAGTAGGTTCAAAAAACTTAAAATAGTTCAAAATTCCTGAAAAATACATATTAGGTATGGTCACCGGCAATGAAAATGGGACATCTATATCCTGAAATATGCTCTATCTTCCATAACGTTATGTGTGTTGCCTAACCTAAGGCAAAGGCAGAACTTGCCATTGGAAATTTGCTATTACAATCTACTCTTCGCCGTATAGTTAGGCAACAATCTCTTTTCATGTTATCCACAGTCAAACCCCGCAATTTTGTCTGTGAGGATCATCTTATATGCTATGCTGAAAATAATATTTCAACAAAAACATAGTCAGTGGTGCAAACAATGCTGAAATGTTAGTTTGCAAGGCGTGAATGCCACAAAGCACCGAAGTGACGCGAAAGTGAGCAAGACCACACAGATCAGACCACTTTGGATTGTACAGGTGACAGTGGCACCAGACAGTTTGCTTTGTTTTAGAGCTTTGAAAAATCACCATGGACTTGGAGGAAGGGAAATCGACAGAGAGTACGTTTCAAACACGTTCGTCATTGAATTTTTTCGTGACCAATCAAAGCAAATGCGTCTGTGTGACAAAAATCCTGTAAAACCTTTAAAAATATATAAAAACCTAAAAAAAATGCTTGATTTAGGCGAATGAACCTAAAATAGGTTCTATCAAGCACATTTTTTTTAGGCACTATAAAACTTCATCAGTTGTTGCCTTTTTTAAAGAAACGCTTACATAACTTATTGTTTCTTACATACCTGTAAAGGAAGAAAACAGCCGGTTAAAACCTACAATCCGAGGCTTAGATATGAGAAGTAAAAAACTACCATTTAGTGTATGTAAGCCAACCTTTGTAGAAATTCCCAAATTTCCCATTACAGATTTGCATTGGTGAAATATTCCGAGAACACATCGTATTGCCTAGCGGGATATTAGAGGAGGATGCTGCTTAAGGAATGCTCCATACTAGGGATGGCCAAGCGGATCCGGATCCGTATCCAAAAGTTCCGGATCCGGGTCCGAAAGTTTCGGGTCTGGATCTGGGTTCAAAAGTTTCGGGTCTGGATCCGGATCCTAGAGTTTCGTATCTCAATCCCATTATAATATTACCACACCTTAAAAAGTATTATGATCTTCGATTACAAAGAAATTTTTCATTAGTTAGTCCTTCAAGATTTTTTTTCAAGTGTTGTTCCTAAAATAATTTGCTACGTATCGGCTAACACACTCGTGCACAAAAATAATCTTACTTGTTTAACATGAAATGTCAGAGGTGATTTTGTAAATGCCATTTAAACGAATATGTATTCATTCGAATGTATTGGAAATGGAAACACACATAAGTGTGAGACATTCCATTCCAGGATGAAACCTTTAACACATTTAACAAGATAGAAATGTTATACAAAAATTATACAATTGTTCTACAGTTACAGTTTTAAAAATTAAAATAAAACATTATAATATATGCAGTGTTATATAATTACAAAGTGTAAGACTAACAAGGGAGGTTATCTAAGGTGCGTTGCAAATTGATAAGAACGAATAAAAAAGTAAGTGTGACACGTTTACTAAGTTACAGGTACAGGCACACAGCACATTACAATGCTCACCTAATGTACAGAAAGAGAAAACGTGTTGACCAGAAGTCATGTGCAGGCAAGGAGAAGGTACAAAGCAACGAACCTTAAAAGTGACCATTTTTACTGTTGCAAAATGATAAGAACGGCATCCCAGACCTGCTTTAATAGCCAATACACGAACCATGGCAGTACACCATTTTGAAGACCCGATCACACATGCTGTTCACCAGCGTTTTCAATAGATTGATGCATATGAATATGAGGATGACGAGCCAACTGTCTGAGGGATGTTTCACGAGCAGCCAGCTTCCTCAGGACGTCACGTTATTGTCGGGGCGTCAATTTCCACGGCCTTCCCGGCGCTTTCTTCATTCCATACCTGTCTCAAAGTTTTAAGAAATTGTTCACCACACACAAAGTCGGCGTGCAATCTCATTCGAAGACACTCCCTCTTCCTTATATGCCAATATCTGCCTCTTTTCACGTTCCAACAATCCTGCTCGACGGCCCATTCTGCACCTTCATCAATGCTGTGGTACTCCTCAACAGGGCATGAATACCTCGTGATCTGCACGCTAGCTGCAATATAGCTCTCTGTAGCCACTGGCAACGACATCTACTGGGGTAACCGCACTCCGTTCTTATCATTTTGCAACTCTCTTTTGACTTCGACCTTGCCTGCTCTTACACATACACGTCTCCCTTAACAGTACCACGTTTCTCATAACATGCTTTCCTCTCTCTGTCAGTTTGCATCATTTTCGTTTCCTGTTTCCTTTTCGTTCACACGATATGTTCAAATTCCATACCGTTCTTATCATTTTGCAACGCACCTTAAGTGTCCCCCTCCGATTTCCATGAAACTTGGCAGGTGAATAGAGGGGCCCAAAGGAAGAAATACGTGTTTTTTTGTTTCAGCTAAAAAAACGGTTTTAGGGGGCAAAACCCCCTCAAATGTCAAGATGAGGACAAATTTAAGTGGGCATTTGACACCTGTGTCCCCTTCCGATTTCCATGAAACTTGGCAGATATATAGAGGGGCCCAAAGGAAGAAATACATGTTTTTTACAGCTAAAAAACTGTTTTAGGGGGCAACCCCCCCCTCAAATGCAAAAATGAGGACAAATTTAAGTGGGCATTTGACCCCTGTGTCCCCCTCCAATTTCCTATGCCCCCTGTTTCTTCCTATGCCATATTTACGTGGTTTCGGGGTCAGATCCCCATTTCAATTTCTCCTCATCTTAACATTTGAGGGGGTTGCCCTCTAAAACATTTTTTTAGCTGAAACACAAAAACACGTACTTCTTCCTTTGGGCCCCTCCATACACCTGCCAAATTTCATGGAAATCGGAGTGGGACACAGGGGTCAGATCCCACTTCAATTTGTCCTCATCTTGACATTTGAGGGGGGGGGTGTTGCCCCCTAAAACAGTTTTTTAGCCGAAACAGAAAAACACGTATTTCTTTGGGCCGCTCTATACACTGCCAAGTTTCATGGAAATCAGAGGGGGAGACTTAGACCTCCCTTGTAAGTGTATTAATTACAAATCGCGCACACACACACACACACACTCTATATATATATATATATATATATATATATATATATATATATATATATATAAATCAAATAAGGTAAAAGGAAACACTCACCGGACAGTAGGAAAATTCAAAATTTTCGCTAATTTATAGCATCATCGGTGTGAGAAGAAACAGAAGACGGAACCGGAAGTTGGGGTCCTGCAGAGTTGCCAGGTCCCCATTGAAGAAGAAGCGGTGCGTAGAACGAGGGCGCCCTCCCTCCCAACTCATCCTACGCACCGCTTCTTCTTCAATGGGGACCTGGCAACTCTGCAGGACCCCAACTTCCGGTTCCGTCTTCTGTTTCTTCTCATACCGATGATGCTATAAATTAGCGAAAATTTTGAATTTTCCTACTGTCCGGTGAGTGTTTCCTTTTACCTTATTTGATTTTTACTTAGCCCTTTTGGCCCTCCTTGCTTTTATCCTATATATATATATATATATATATATATATATATATTAGCAGGTAACAATATGTTATAAACACATTCTTGCTTTCCAAGGAAGCGTTCATGTGGGATGGCAAAACGGATCCGGATCCGAAAGCTCCAGATGCAGATCCGAAAAATTTTAGAATCCGGAACCAATCGGATCCGCGAGGATCCGGATCTGGCCATCCCCACTCCATACCCTGTTCCGGATATCTGTGGAGGAAGGCTGTGGATAAGCGGCAGAGAAGGAAGGGGGGATCGAGTGGGCAGTGCGATGCAGTACACGCTGCTGTCATGGACGTCCGCAGGATTTTTACCAGGGGGCAACGAAGGCAAATTTTCACCAAAAATAGTGTTGTTCCATAAAAAACATTGCTTTAATTTGAATTTATGGTGTTCATGCAATAATTAACACATATTATTGTGGCTAAATTGAAATTATATGTGTGAAATACATATTTTTTGGTTGACTTTCGTTTTCCAGGGGGGGCACGGCCCCCTTGCCCTCCCTTCCGGACGCCCATGGCTGCTGTGAAGGCTGATAACTGCAGTCGCTTTCCACCCCTTCACGCAATACCGTTCCCTCTCTCGTGTTCTTTGTGGAGCCGTCTCGCGTCACTACTTGGGCAGAGGCTTGTTGAACAGAGATAACTGAGACAGGGTGTAGAACGTGTAGTTATTGCTATCAGTCATCGGACATCCAATTATGACGCTTCGAAAAATTTCTTACATATTTTTTTTAACCCAAAAGTGGCATTGTGGAAAAATGTTAACGCTGCCTTCCGCCAGTTATTAATTTATATAATTTTCTGTACAGACTAAACTGGTAAGCATTTCAATGGATAAGGCTTTATAATGCAGAAAACCAGGTGCAAATATCGCGTATGGTTATAAGCCATCACATTTTGGGTTGAGCGAATTTTGAAACAGTCTACGTACAGGGTATGCTGCTGACCCGGGCCTGTTATTCGTGCGCCACCCTGTATAATCTTACATGAATTTTTATTTTATATTTAGCATAGCAATATATTTAATTGCTCAGTCATATGTGTGTATTGTCTTTAAATTTTAAAGGTCCTCTCTCATCTAGGAGTGTTTGATGCTATCGCTATGTAATGAATGAGTCACAGGTTTGAATCCCAGAGTGGTAGAAATAGCTGGGTGGAACTTTCGTTTTGCAGTTTCTATTGTCTTAATTTTAATTCGCTTTTCTGCATTTGTTTCGCTCATCACGACATTAAGAATGAGCAAAGATTGGATGAAATTGATGAAGGTAACTCAAGACAGGACATAAACCCGGAAATTTTGAGGGAAAAAATTGTGAATCGACCACTTAAAGCTCTTTTGTAGGCATAGGAGTACAGCAGTTTGTATCTAGAGATTGCTATAAAGTTCTAATAAGCGAATTGAACTTTGCACCTCCGAACAAGAACGTGCAGAAATTTAACAATTGGTTATGGAGGGAAACAATGGTTGGACTTGAAGATATTGTTTGATGCCGTTACTAAGTACCATGTTACGGGGACAAGGCGTACGCTCGCATTGTGATCCTTAAGGCAACCTCAACATCGGAATGAATCAGAAGACGAACGCTATCGCCCGCCTGAAACTTGACTACAAGCTGATTAAGAACGATGAGGAAATCGCAAAACATTTCAATGCCGAGCCCCTTCCTTCAGACATGTTGGAATGGAGGTACGTTCTTAAGGGACAAGCAGATACTCCGTTCGCTGGCGGATACTACCACGGGAAACTAACATTCCCACCCCAGTTCCCCTTCAAGCCACCAACCATCTCGATGATAACGCCTAACGGGTGATTGAAGACGGACACTCCGATTTGCCTGAACGTCACCGACTTTCACCGGGAACACTGGAACCCTGCCTGGAACGTGTCGACCATCTTGATGGATTTGTTGTGTTTTATGGACGATGACACCCAAACGGAGAGCAGCGTCGAAACTACCGAGCTAGAAAAGAGGCAGTGTGCTGCAAGATGCTTGCATTTCAACTGCGGTGACAAGACGTTCTGCGAGCTATTCCCAATGGAGGTCGAAGAAATGAAGAAGTTGCAAGAGGAAAGGAAGCTCGAAATAGAAGAACTCCTGAAGCAGAAACCCGCTCCTCGACCGGCTCCGATCTTGCATGATGATGCTGAATTAGCTATGCTGGAGAACGCTCAAGTCTGGGACGTACAACGTCCCAAATATTCAACATCCGCGAGTTCCTCCGAAAGAAGCATGAGAACCATAACAGAAGACAAAGGTAAACGTCAACAACCCATCTCCAATCTCCTTTTGGCAACTCAAATTTCCAAAAAGGTCGTTGAAATTTCTTTTTGTTGTTACTTAAGATCTGAAAAAAGGCTCTGTTAATTTTTTTCAAAAATGTTCATTATTTACCACTACAACACATCTTTAATGTTAAACTTCCTCTATTTTAGTGTACAATAAACTATTTGTTCTCTTATTTGCTTTGCATTTTTTTCCTTCTGAATGCAAACGATTTTATAAGTATACAGCCATTAATATTTAATAATTGAATTAATTGATTCATCGATTTTTATATTATGGACATATCAGCACATAGACTACTTTCGCCCGTCTCACAATACAAGGATAAGCTTCTTAAGTTAAACAAAATTGAGGACAGGCCCCTAAGAATATAGGAAAATATGAATGTTAAAAAGCTTCCTCACTCAAGTTTAAAATTAATTAATTATTACCTTAACAAGAACTAAAAACTACACTGTTTCCAAGGATAAAATATCCTTACCTGTTAAAGCTGAGGCTGTAAATGAGCAGTCAGCACGCACAAAAACGATCACAGAAAACACATCTTGGCCGCGAATCCAGACGCCAGAGCCTCGTTGCCCTGCAACAAGCAGTTATCGGGGTGTACTACGGAGAAGTGTGGTTGACTTTTGGGTGCCTTAACAGAAGATTACCCCTTACGCCCCTCGTATAATTGAAGATCAACCCTTAGTTACTTTCGTTTTAACATTGAAGTTTCAATAGAATTAATTAATTGATTTGGTTTATTTTAGTTCGCTTTTCTGCCACTTTTGGCTAATCGCGAAGATAAGGAAGAGTGATGATATGATGAGATTGATGAAGGAAGACTCACAAAGAACACTCGTGCTCAGGTCGGGATTCCAACCCGGGAGCCCTGGCGTCGTAGCGTTCTATGCTAACCACTCCGCAGGGAGGTCGGCCCAATAGAATTAGTTTAACAATTTTGGTCCTTAACGTGTAGTAATTTTATAAACTGTTAATTACATTCTATACAAGGAATGAAAACAATGTTACCTCAAACAATATCATGAGAAACGTTTGGATGACAACACATTAGTAAATTTAATAAATAAAAAGAAGTACGTAATTTGCTCCTCAATGTGCACATATGTCTTTGTGGAAAGGCCGAGTCTGCTGCCACGCACGTGTCAGCATTAAGAATAAGCGTCAAATTTGCTCCTGCCACGTAATTCGTCTGCTAAAAGGATGTTACAAATCTTAAGAACAGATGAAGACGAAAAAAATGCAAGTTTATGATTAGTGGGAATGAATGTACAGGTAATTTAGAACCTTTTTCTTTAGAAAGCATTTAGCGATATTATTTTAATGCTAACGGAACCTAACCTAACTACGAGACCATTTAGGTATATTATTAGAAGAATGCTAAGGGACCTAATCTTAAAACATTTTGTGAAAGTAATCGCTACAACTTCACAGTATGTGTTACAGAGGTAATTGCATACACAGCATGATGAAATCACGATTAAACAAAGACCGAGTTTGCTGCCACGCGCATCTCTTTTGAGGTTCCAGCAGAAAAAGAACGTGGCAGCAGACACTTCCTTGTGGAAATATTTTAAAGTGCATAAGAATAGCGTGCATCATTGTATATAACAAACATATTTTTTTAAAACTTATGACACAATTAAAAGAGCTGCATTCTATTTTCCGTTTAGAGATAGCAAAGTGGAATGTAATGTACGTGATGTAAGAAAGTTAGCCTGTTCTTGATATTCAAAATACATTATTAGATTATTTTATATGCAAGTTCTTGCTTTTCAAATAATAATATAAATAAGTTTCACTGAGGTAATGCATATGCTTAACGTATAATGAATTATAGATTTTTACAATTGGTTGAACAAAATATTGGACGAGGTAATGATCATTAAAATGGTTAGAGAGAACATTATAAGCTTATCGTGGAAATGCAGTCCCCTACGCTCATTTATATTTTGCATTTGTAGTTATTTTAAATCGTATTTTCTGCAATTTTTGAATGATCGATGACGATGAGCGAACACCCAGACCGCGATTCGAACCTGGTAGCTTCGGTGGATAGATCGAAAATGATTTGCTCAATGAGTTGGACTACCGATTAGACAATGAAACAGCGAGTTATGCATCGAATCTTCATGTTATTCAACATGTTCAAATAATTGACGAAACAGAATGAAATGTTAATTTCATATCTTTCTTTCTCTCTATTGTTCTCTCTCTCTCTCCTATTTTTTTCCCTCTGATCTACTTTTCTCTACGATTATCTTTATTTCCATATCCTCTCTTTCTCTTAAATTTCTATCTCCACTTTCCCCTTTACTCTCTCGTCTCTTCTCTTTATATCTCCCATTTTCTTTCTTTCTGTATCTTTTTTAACTCTAATTTTCTGTCCTTTTCAATGTCTTTACACTTCTATCCACATCTCTCTGTTTCTCTTTTCCTACTGTTTTCTTCTCTGTCTTTCTCTCACCTCTTCACTCTTCTTTATTTCCAATTTTCTCTTCCCTCTCCGTGTACAGTGCAAATGATACGCTTTGTGTTTACTCAATTTACATGGTGCAGAATATAATTCCTAGGCATTTACTTCAAGAATTATTTTTTAAGTAACTCCTGAAGAGTTTGTCTTTTACGTGGCTTGATTTCTGTTATTTACCATCGCTTTTCTGCCACTTTTGGCTAATCGCAACGACGAGTACGAGTGATAATATGATGAAATTGATGAAGGGACACTCAACAAGAACACCCCAGGCCGGGATTCGAACCCGGTATCCTTGACGTCGTAGCGCTCTGTGATAACCACTTTGCCACGGAGATTGGATCTTCTGCGTAGCTGTTGTAAGCTTTTCCTTAGACGTTGATGTAAAATACACAAATGATTCTCAACCCCCCACCCCTTTCCATCCCTGTGCTGCAACCGCATTCATCCCTCCGCAAGTAGGGCGAATCCGCGGAAAAGCTTGATACGTTCTTGCAATTACTTCACGCGTCGTATTATTTTATTATTAATATTAACTTAATAATACTCAGCGGTGAACGATGAGACTCAGTGAGGTACACAGACTCCTCTCAAGTACAGGGATAGTGTTAGGCAAAGACAATATTCACAGCACAGAGAAATAAAACCACATTACTGCAGCATGTATAAACTGAAAGGGTTTATTCTTTATTTATTGCAGTTATAATGCAAATGTACTTGAGACGAAGGCGAGGACTTCGCTTTGTCGATGAATTGACTCAACTAAAACGCATAAAACTCAATGCGTGGCTATCGGCAAGCCTATGATCACATAGACCTAGCTTGCGCCCCGAACTACCAAGAGATATGCAATGATAACTGAGCCAATATTTGCTCTTTAGCCTTTTATTTCCAAATTAATCCTTAGGCTAGCTTTATTATTTAACGTAGAATGGTTGCAGTATTGTGCATATCATCAATGTATGGCTATCGGCGTACCTATGATCACATAGGCCTAGCTTGCGCCGCGAACTACCATGCCAAGATGTATGTACAACACCGAGGAGTTCTTTTTAAGTTTAAAAGCTTCGTCGATCCGTGGCGAAAGTGTGATATTTCTTACGCTACATCAGTGGCGTAGCATGGACATTTCGGGTGGGAACGCCAAGTTCGAAGGAAGGGTCAGCCCTTTTTTTGCTTAATAATTTACTTACGTATTAGTCGCCACAGGTATCGTTTATTTGCCTGAAATCAGCTGGGTTTTCAATAAAACATCTTCAATGCATGTTTTAGCTAGAAAATTAGATGCCTCACTATGCCACAAATGTTTTGAACTCTGGTATTTTATACCTTTCTGCGTGACGCAAGTCATTGAAAACCTACCTGAATCACAAGCGCCTCTGCACAACAGTAGACGTCATTGTTGTGGGTGATCCAACTACTGATTGATTTGGTTTATTTTACTTCGCTTTTCTACCACTTTTGGTTAATCGCGAATATGAGTGATAATATTGAAGAAGGAACACTCACAAAGAACACCCGTGCTCACGCCGGGATTCGAATCAGGGGACTCTGTCGTCTTGGCGCGCTGTGCAAAACACTAACACGGAGGTGGGTGGATGATCCAAATATCGTACACTCTACTGACGTAACAGTGCCGATTAGTAATTCAGACCACTGTTTATTACATCTTGAGAATGCTGATAACGATGTATAGAGTTTTCAAATGAATGGTAAACATTTCCATTGACACAATATTAAGCAGTTAGATAATAACGAGAAAATAATAACAATAAAAAAATAATAGTTTTGCGGGTTAAGTGGTAGAGCAGCCACAGGCTGAATTTCTACCACGAGGACTTTACCAACTTATTTGACAAAAACTGTGTTGATCTTTTAGTTTCTAATGCGCATAGTTGTTCGTGCGATAAATTATACACTGCAGTGGTCATTAAGAAGCGGTATATTTGAGATTGGTAAAGTTACGTCAGTCAATATTGCGTATTGTAGCATCACATAGCACGAGTTGCATGAGCGCGAAGAACCGGGTAGGAATTCTACCGCTGTCGTCTGCTTCAGAAGGCAGGAAGGGTCACATGAACCAATCACGGTAGACCTCTACTGCTCCGTGCGCTGGCGTATGAGAGAGCATTTACGCCCGTGCTGTAGACATCGAAGCTTTCCCTCCAGAAAGGCAGCAAGGAATACAGAGTCTTTTTACGCCGAACCTGCTAGGCGTCCGGCCGGGAAAGGCATTGAAAAGAGATGCTAAAACCAGTGTTGAGAGTGGAGCGTTGCAAGCGGATCGCGAAAAATATCTATTATAATGCCATGTAGGTAAAACATATATGGAATTAGTCAAGTTTTACTTTATATTTACAGCATTTACGCATTTTTGAAATTTTAATCTGGGAACGCCGGGCGTACGGGCGTACTATAACGCTACGCCACTGCGCTACATGCTCTCTTTTATACTATTTCTAGAACACAGATTCAAGTACAGATGAATCACTCACTATTTACAAAAAGATGTTACCAACAAAACTGACATCTATACATGTTTAGAAATACAAATTCGTATAGGGCACTCTCGCAAACATGAAGATACATTAAACTACTTTTAATAGAGCATAAAATACAACAAACAATAAACAAGGTGCATTATTATATAATAACAAGGAAATTACGCTTTCTTTCACAAAAATAAATATATTAGTGACATATTTTCTACTGGTCACATAAAAATATGGATCATATCAATTTCTTAGAACGAATTCGTATACGATACAACCCGACCCTCTGAGCTTGTCAAATAGATCAACTCCCCCATGCATCTGTTGTATTCTCCTACCAAACCTTGCATTTGAGCGGATATTATCTTATTGTGAGCACTGCTAAAACGCTGACAGGAACTTATTCCATTTTCTCCCTCACTGCACGTATTGAATCCAGGCCAGAAGAGGCTGTATTGTAAAGAAATTTGTAATTCACAAAAGGCTGTTTTAGTAAATAGAAATTTCAAAGCGTTCACATATTGAATACAGGCCAGAAGAGGCTGTATTGGAAAGAACTTTGTCATTTGTAATTCACAAAAACGGCTGTTTATTAACAATCAATCTATTGGGGTCATATGTACACTATTACATAACCATGTTAGTAAAAGTGAGAAAAGATTAATAATTAAGTCGATTGGTACCGGTCTCTCAAGGTTTTGTCATATTTTCTTGTTTTCACTTGTAATAAAAACCGTAAATATTAACAGTTGGGCTGAAAAGTTCGTAGGCTGACTCATAGATGGCGTTACTAGAATTAAATCCATGTGATTTTTACTTAGTACTAACCTTCAAAAGATACGTGTATAAATTTCACAGCTGCCGGATAATTAGTTCGTGAGATATAGCATTGTGAGTGAAGCAGCTTTTGTTATTGTGAAAAAATGGATAAAAAAGAATTTCGTGTGTTAATAAAGCATTGCTTTTTGGCGAAAAAAAATACTGTTGAAGCCAAGGCTTGACTTGATAAACATTATTCGGACTCTGCACCAGGAAAATCAACCGTTGAGAAGTGGTTTGCTAAATTTAAACGAGGCGAAATGAGCATCGAAGACGATGCACGCAGTGGACGCCCCAAAGAGGCTGTTACCGAAGAAAACATCAAAAAAGTCCACAAAATAATTTTAAATGATCGTAAAGTGAAGTTGATCGAGATAGCTGAGACTAAAAATATCAAGGGAACGTGTTGGACATATTGTGCATGAATATTTGAACATGCGAAAGCTGTGTGCAAAATGGGTGCCGCGCGTGCTCACAATCGACTATGCACCGTGTCACAAATCAATGAAAACGATGGCAAAATTATATGAATTAGACTACGAATTGCTTCCCCATCCACCATATTCTCTAGATCTGGCCCCCAGTGACTTTTTCCTGTTTGCAGACCTTAAAAGAATGCTCGCTGGAAAGAAATTTAGCACTGATGAAGAGGTAATCGCCGAAACTGAGGCCTATTTTGAGGCTAAAGAGAAATCGTACTATAAAAATGGCATCGAAAAATTGTATGACCGCTATAATCGTTGTATCGCCCTCGAAGGCTACTGTATTGAATAATAAAATCGAATTTTGTCAAAAAAATATTTTTTACTATGTTAGCCTACGAACTTTTCAGCCCAACTGTTACAACTCTATATTCTTCACTTTGACACCTTATTTGTATATAAAGTTGTTCTGTATTGACTTGCATAATTGTCTTCTCTATTTTTCAGCAGATGGCTAGCCGAGTGAGTGTATGCTTGGAAGTGAGGTATCTTTGGGTAATGCCTGGGGAAGGAATCATGAGATATGTTAATCTGCATCAGTAGGAGTGTTGAATTCCTCTCCTCACCCCCATGCGTTTCGGTTTGATAAGTGAAGAAAAATAAAAGGGAGTGTTGAAATTATTTTATACTATAGTCTGTATATAGAATAGGTGAGTGTCAATGTAAACTCATATCCGGTTACCTATTAACGTGATACTGGGGGTCCTGAAAATTGTTGGCAGATTCTTGGGCTTGGATTGTGATTCCACCGATTGCAGGTTCCTTCCATGTGTATCTGAAATTCTCAGCTGCAATCATTGATGTCTTAATGAATAACCAGTACAGGGTGTATGCAAAATAGAGGGTTTGCACTTAATTTTATTTAATTGTAATTTTCTTGAATACAATAATTTCGGTTAAATATTTGGCTTTAATGATCAAGATTGGATACGTCGTCTACATTATGAAACCCCAAACAGCGCATCTCTCGCTGGCGGAAGGTGGTCGCACGAATTCCAGTTTGAGTGGTTGTTTTTAAGAAAAGTTGGACTTAAGTTGGGTTTGAGGTTTGAGATCTGGGTTTTCGGGCGACATGAGGGTTACGCACCTCGCTTCAGTTAGCGGACCATCGTTAAAATAGTTTTAAGTAATTTATTATAAATGTTTGTAAGACTCCTTCACTCCCACCACGCCTCACGCAAGGAGAAGGCATTTTCCGCTCTTAGCCAACAGTTACACTTACGCTCAGCCAGTCCTAAAATTAAAGAAATTTAGAGTAACTACATACTATAACTAAAGAATAACAAAGCACCTGGCATTGATTTATTACCAGCTGAGTTAATTAAATATGGTGGAAATTCATTAATATGTCAAATTCATAAATTTATTTGTTTAATATGGAATAAAGAAGAAAACTCTCAACAGTGGAAAGAATCCATAATTGTTCCTGTGTTTAAAAAAGGTGATAAAATGAACTGCAGTAATTACCGTGGAATTTCTCTACTCTCAACAACATACAAAATATTGTCTAACATTATTTTAACAAGACTAACCCCATATGCTAATGAAATTATAGGTGATTATCAATGTGGATTTAAACGTAACAGATCAACTACAGATCAAATTTTTCACATCAGACAGACACTTGAAAAAAAGTGGGAATATAATCAAAATGTCCATCAGCTATTCATTGATTTCAAAAAAGCATATGATTCGGTCAAAAGAGATAAATTATATAATATATTAGTAGAGTTTGGAATACCTAAGAAGCTTGTTAGTATGATAAAAATATGCACCAGTGAAACAGAAAGTAAAATTCGTGTGGGTAATAATATGTCTGACAAATTTACAATTCAAGATGGGTTAAAACAAGGAGATGCATTATCTCCATTGCTCTTTAATTTTGCCCTAGAATATGCTGTAAGGAAGGTAAAAGAAACTAAAGAAGGACTAAAATTAAATGGTGTGACTCAGTTGTTAGCATATGCAGATGATGTAGACTTACTGGGGGATGATGTGAATACAATTAAGAATAATGCTAAAATATTTTTCAAAACTGCTAAAGAGATAGGTTTGGAAGTTAACAAAGAGAAAACTAAATATATGCTTACAGGCCAAAACCAAGTGTTAGGTAATAATCAAAATCTAATTATTGATAACAACTCGTTTGAACCAGTTTCCAAATTCAAATACTTAGCGGACCATCGTTAAAATAGTTTTAAGTGATTTATTATAAATGTCTGTAAGACTCCTTCACTTTAAAGATGAAATAAAAAGTAGGCTTAATTCAGGAAATGCATGTTACTTCTCTCTTCATAAACTTTTGTCTTCTCGTTTAATATCTAAGAAACTAAAAGTTAAAATATACAAAACAGTAATTTTGCCTGTAGTATTATATGGGTGTGAAACTTGGTCCCTTACATTGAAAGAGGAACATAAATTGAGAGTATTTGAAAATAAAATCCTTAGGAAAATCTTTGGACCTAAAAGGGATGAGGAAACAGGTGAGTGGAGAAGGTTACATAATTTAGAACTACATAATTTGTATTCATGTCCAGATATTATTAGAATAATTAAATCAAGAAGACTTAGGTGGGCAGGCCATGTGGCACAAATGGGAGAGAAAAGAGGAGTTTACAGGATTCTTGTTGGGAAACCTGATGGTAAGAGACCTGTAGGAAGGCCAAGACGAAGATGGAGAGATAACGTTGAGATGGACCTAAAGGAAATCGGTAGGGATGGAAAAGAGTATATAGATCTTGCTCAAGATAGGGACAGATGGAAGGCCTGTGTTGCTGCAGCCATGAACCTTCGGGTTTAAGAAGGCTAGAGAGTTAGTTTTAGTTTTACATACTATAATATTTTAAATTCCTCGCAAAACTTTTATGTATTAATCCCCCCCTCCAACCATATGCATAGTATTAAGTGATTTATTCTAAATGTCTGTAAGACACCTCCACTCCCACCACGCCTCACGCAAGGAGGAGGTGTTCTTCACTCTTAGCCAACAGTCAAACTTGCGCTCAGCCAGTCCTACAATTAAAGAAATTTAGAATAACTACATACTATAATATTTTAATTTCCTCGCCAAACTTTTATGTATTAATCCCCCCCTCCAACCATATGCATAGTATTAAGTGATTTATTCTAAATGTCTAAGACTCCTTCACTCCCACCACGCCTCACGCAAGGAGCAGGCACTTTCCGCCCTTAGTCAACTGTCCAACTTACGCTCAGCCAGTCCTAAAATTAAAGAAATTTAGAACTACTTACTATAATATTTTAAAGGCCAGGGCTTGTAAGAGTGGCTTTTCATTGGGTGATGCATGGTCAGTGCATCTGATGAAATACCTGGTGTTATACTATATAAAAAGTAAAATATAATACCTAAATTTTATCTTTGTGCATGAAAATAACAATACATTGACAAACTAATACAATGTGGAACATGACAATCTGATCAAATACACCATGTTAGATAGTAATGAGGGACATAACATCAGAAACTGCTCCAACCAAGATGTATCTTAAAAGACATGAATCATAAACATACTCCGCATGAATATCCTGCACATTCGTCGTGTCGCAATTCACAGCACAGTGGACTCAATGCTTACCTTGATGATACCATTCCATATTTTGCGCCCCTTCGGTATTCTATCGTTGTCGCTCTGCCATGTTGGCTTTGTTTACATCACAGCAGTCACCATTCTTCGAAACATACTTCAACACCTCCACCTATTGATTGCTTAAAATGTATACATTTCAACGTCAGTGTAATATATTCACTAAGACGTGGCTTATCTTTCCATCAATATTGACACATATTAAACTAGATATGTTTGTTTTCCATATTCATCACCCTATTCCGTATTTGTCTACTTCCAAACTACGTTTCTAAACAAAAGAAAATCAGACATCGTTCCTTTGGCGCCAAAATATTCTTACAATGTGACTGTGTATATATACATTTCATATATGACAATAACGACAACTCATCTGCTTGCTGCCTGATAAAATACTTACATAATGGCTCCCATCCCCTCTGCCATTCCATACTAGAAAGCTTACCTTTTTGAATTATTTATATATCGTAATATGCAATTGTTGCTTTGGTGTAATATCAACAAATAATGTAAACATGACACCAATTTTCTATTGACATTTAAACACATGTTGCTATGATGAAATATTTGGCACTAACAAACAGATAATTAACAATGCAAATAAGTGGTGCATGGATTCGTTCACAACCAACAAATATTTTATATAAACTAAACAAAACAAAAAAAACAATGCAAATGCTGCCTATGAGTTCTTCTTACCGTAATCTGCCTTAGTTAAAGCAAAATATTCTTACACTGTAACTATATGATTAATAATATGTGTAATACGTACGTACAAACTATATGATTAATAATATGTATAATATGTACGTACATTATTCTATAAATGATCTATCTAAATTGATTAAAAAAATCAGCTGATTTAAATATCAACCTTGCATACAATACTTACATAATTGCTGCCGGCAGCCAGAAACAGCATAGTTTTCAAGAGTTCTGCCTACTTATAGTAATTTAACGCCCGCGTTTCATACGTTAATTTCCAATATGATTATTAGAGGCACATACTTTTGGTAAATAAAAGCAAAAATTCGGTACAAAAAGTGAGTCAATTTCGGGTACAAAAGCGGTAAATAAAATAAAATATCGGTGTTATGGCGGTGAAAAATTGGATGAAAAGTGGTATATAAAAATACATTTTGTTTTTAAAATTGTGAATATAATCCTAAATTTGATTTAAAAACTACACTTATTCCACAGAATTAACATTTCACTTCTAATAGCACATTTATGTAGTTATCAGAGTATTAAGTTTATTTCTGTGTAAAGGAGTCCATTTTTTATTCTCCAATATTAACAGCAGAATTAATTAATTTTCCGGAAATTGCATAACTCTCAGGATAATTCAGACCTCGGAAGGTGTCGCGTCGGTGAATAAACCCACAATTTCGTGTTTAAGAGTTAATTTCACTTTTTGCAGTTCATTTCGCATTATTTCGTTACAAAACATGGTCACAAAATGCATCTCACACCTTTCAAAAACATGAAAAATTAACACTACGATGTGTTTTTTCAAATTTCGTTTTTTCGTCAAAAACGAAATATGCATGCCCCTAATGATTATCTTAGAGTGATCCATTTTTGGTTTACCTGCCATACGAAACGTGTAATTTGCCAGGTGAATACTGTGGCCCTCCTTCGTCCCCTCTCCCTTCCTATACTAGATAGTTTACCTTGTTGAATTATTTTTATATCGTAATATGCAATTGTTGCTGTGGTGTAATACAAAACATTTAAACATGACACAACAATATTCTGTTTACATTTGAACACATGTTGCTATGATGTAATATATATTCATGGAACAAAAAAATAATTAACAATGCAAATCTTTTTATTATTATGTTATGCTATTAACAATTGGGCCATTCCATGCCATTTCAATGATGTCATGTCACCCAGTATCTCAGATATCAACCAAATTTGGTGTCCACCCTTCTCTTATTTCACACAATCTCAAACGGTTTTCATTTTGCAGCAATTCAAAATGTCATTAAAACTTATGTTGTCTGTCACTCTTGAGACCCTCGACTCAAGATACCCTTGCGTACATTTCCCCCCTCCTTAACCAATAATCAGATCTCTCTGAAACTTTACACAAAGCTCAATGAAATAATCAGGATTTCAGAAGAAAATATATCAGCACTCAAGAAATTTTATAAAACCCTAAAAGAAGTTAATGATGGACTTGTAGTCTAATTTTTGTGGTGGAAAAATTAGGTTACAAAAACGTGCTTTTCAACATTGATTTTCAACATTGCAAAGGCATACTTTTTCTCTACAAAGAATTAAATTTGTGTTTTTCTTACTGCTTCTAATGAAAATTTCAGGGTCAATCCATACCAAATGGTCCAGCACTGGTTACAACCCCTATGCAAGGGTAGTTCAAAACAGGCATTATTTTTCTAAAACTTGACTTCGGCCATTTTTGTTTCATGTCTTGCGGTATTTTTGGACTCTGCAGAGAGTTGAGATAATTATGAAAACTCAGCTATGAAAAATGATAGAGAGCTGGGGTAAAAAATATCTTCGGTACATTTCAAGTTACATTTTATATTCTGTATCTTTCTTTCACCATCCCTAATGCAAATAATTCAAATTTAGGGTCAAAACGATATTCAATTTTGAGGAGAAATCCCTTTTTGTAGGGACGTTATGTAATATCAGAACTAGGGTAGGGATGGCCAGATTCGGATCCTCGCGGATCCGAAATCCGGATCCGGTTGGTTCCGGATCCTAAAATTTTTCGGATCCGGAATTTTCAGATCCGGTACTTTCGGATCCGGATCCAGAACATTTGGATCCGGATCGGATCCGGATCCGTTTTGCCTTCCCACATGCGCTTCTTTGGAAAGTAAGAATGTGCTTATAACATATTGTTACCTGCTAATATACATATATATATATATATATATATAATACACTTACAAGGGAGGTCTAAGTCTCCCCCTCCGATTTCCATGAAACTTGGCAGGTGTATAGAGCCCCCCCTCAAATGTCAAGATGAGGAGAAATTGAAGTGGGGATCTGACCCCGAAACCACGTAAATATGGCATAGGAAGAAACAGGGGGCATAGGGCCTCTCTATACACCTGTCAAATTCCATGGAAATGGGAGGGGGACACAGGGGCCAGATGATCCGCACGTCAATTTGTACTCATCTTGATATTTGAGGCGGGTTTTGCCCCCTAAAACAGTTTTTTAGCCGAAACAAAAAAACACGTATTTCTTCATTTGGGCCCCTCTATACACCTGCAAAGTTTCATGAAAATCGGAGGGGGACACAGGGGTCAGATCCTTACTTCAATTTGTCCTCATCTTTTCATTTGAGGGGATTTTGCCCCCTAAAACAGTTTTCAGCTGAAACAAAGAAACACGTATTTCTTCCTTTGGGCCCCTCTACACACCTACCACGTTTCATGGAAATCGGATGGGAACACAGGGGTCAGATCCCCACTTCAATTTGTCCTCATCTTGACATTTGAAGGGAGGTTGCCCCCTAGAACAGATTTTTAGCCCAAACAAAAAAAAAAATACGTATTTCTTCATTTGGGTCCGTTTATACACACACCTGCCAAGTTTCATGGAAATCGGAGGGACACAGGGGTCAGATCCTCACTTCAATTTGTCCTAATCTTGACATTTGAGGGGGGTTTGCCCCCTAAAACAGTTTTTTAGCTGAAGCAAAAAAAACACGTATTTCTTTCTTTGGGCCCGTTATACACACACACACACACCTGTCAAATATCATGGAAATCGGAGGGGGACACAGGGGTCAGATCCTCACTTCAATTTGTCCTCATCTTGACATTTGAGGGGGTTTTGCTCCCTAAACCCGTTTTTTAGTTGAAACAAAAAACACGTATTTCTTCCTTTGGGCCCCACTATACGCCTGCCAAGTTTCATGGAAATAGGAGGGGGACACTTAGATAACCTCCCTTGTTAGTCTTACACTTTGTAATTATATAACACTGCATATATTATAATGTTTATTTTAATTTGTAAAACTGTAACTGTAGAACAATTGTATAATTTTTGTATAACATTTCTATCTTGTTATATGTGTTAAAGGTTTCATCCTGGAATTGAATGTCACATTTATGTATGTTTTCATTTCCAATATATTCGAATGAATACATATTCGTTTAAATGGCATTTACAGAATCACTTCTGACATTTTATGTTAAACAAGTAAGATTATTTTTGTGCACGAGTGTGTTAGCCGATGCGTAGCAAAGTATTTTAGAAACAACACTTGAAAAAATTCTTATAGGACTAACTAATGAAAAATTTCTTTGTAGTGGAAGATCATAATACCTTTTAAGCTGTGGTAATATTATAATGGGATTGAGATACGAAACTCTCGGATCCGGATCCAACAAATCCGGAATTTTCCGACCCGGATCCGGATCCAGATCCGGAACTCTCGGATCCGGATCCAGATCCGAAACTTTCAGATCCGGATCCGGATCCAGATCCGTAACTTCTGGATCCGGATCCGGATCCGGATCCGTTTGGCCATCCCTAAACTAGGGTAGGGTGGTACAGTGTCTCTCAAAAGCTTTAGGACAACGACATTTTAAACTAGGCAACGCAATTTACACAAACCGTTAGTGGGTTGCGTGCAGAGTTAGGCTCAATTTTAGGGTTGCCACATGCACAATAGATATTTATAAAATACGCGAAAGAAATATAAACAAGTATTATTGTATAAAATTATTAAAAATATCACTATTATATCGCAAATGACAAAATTCTTTCTGCAAGAAAAAATAGGTTTTCTAGTATTTCATCGCTGATGAGTCTACAGTAAGGAAAAGAGGTGAGAGGAAACGAAAGGTTACAAAGGAGAGGAGAAAGAGAAAGCGGAAGGAGAAGAGGAAAAGTAGAGGAGGTAAGAAAGAGAGGATAGACGAGGAGAGGAGATGTAGTGAGGAGAATGGAAAAAGATTCGTGGAGAGATGAGGAAAAAAGAACAAAGAAGAGAAAAGAGGAGGAAAACGAGACGAGAGGAGAGGAGGAGACGAGAAGAGGGAAGTGGAGAGTAGAGTAAAGGAGAGAAAAGGAGAAGAACTAAAAAGAGAGAATAGTGCAGTGGTGTCGGAAATCTAAGACAGGAAAGGAGATAAGAGGAGTGGAGAAGAGTGGGATGGAGATAAGATGCGAGAAAAGTAGGGAAGGCGATATGAGATAAAAGTATAACAGAAAGAGAGGAGAGAAGAAGGGGAAGGAACTGGAGAGAAGAGGTAGTTGCAGAAAATATCCTCTGAGCGTCAAGAATTAATGCATTGATCAAATTATCGACATGAAACATTCAATAACATTTTGAAATGTATTGCAGGATATATTAGATCCGTGCGAAATGCCTTTTGGCTGAGTTCAGAGCAAGTTAAAATCTTCCATGTAAGATCTTTGATTTTACCTGCGATTACACCACTAAAAAAATGAACGTAATATTTAATATTTATAAGAATTATTCAATTTTTCTCCACTTCTCGGTTCGTTGAAATGGAGATTTTGTAATTCAATATTTCCCCTCCCGCATTGTGAATTCCAAACGGAATCGTTCCGTTTCACACGGCGTGGACAATGAAAACAATGGGATATGTCTAAAACTTACGAAAATTTTCTGCTACCGGAAGGGTTTGAACCTACAACCGTCAGATTGAAAACCCCGAACGGTAGCCACTAATCTACAAGCTTTCGCTCCTTAAGCCAGGTAGAAAGAGCTGACCAATGAGAAATGTAGATGTAACTCTCCTGCATGTAACGTGTAAACAAGTATTGTTTGTAACATAGAAAACGAAAGTAGTACGACTCGGCGAAAACATTTAATGGAGAATTGCACATGGTGAGAACTTTTCATTCGATATTTGCGGAGGTATCCTTGCATTGAACCCGAGTGGGAAAAGGGGTAAAATTAGCATGTCCTGAATTGCCATACACATAAATAGTTATTTCATTAATATTTGTCAATGTCTTGGATGCAGGACCCAATTATCGTTAGAGTTACATAATTCACGATCTTATATATAAAAATATCCCGTTGAACGTGTGTCAATTCATTTATTTGTTTATTTTTTTTTATAAATTCCATATGCAGAACAATGTAGCCACTATGTACTGCTATTGTAATTAATGTTACCATGCTCTTGTTTAATGAAAGGGATATTTTTAAGGAAGATCTAGTATGGAGGATCGAACGTGGGACCGCAATGCTTTCAAGAACTCTAACCAATACACTACGCCCTTTGTTTCTCTTGGAGCTACAGTTCCTAATTATTCTGTCGCCTCAATATTGTAAACGTCATCTGCAAAAAAGAAGTTAAACACTCAGATATAGCTCTGTACTTCTAGAATTACTTTATACACATGCATTTGAAATTTAACTCTGAATTTCTTTCTTCGTATTAGTATATCTAAGCTTGTGAATATATTTTATTTGTAATTTTACAACGGTTTCATGAACATCTACGAAAAAGTTCCTTATAACTTGGAATATGGTGAATAGATATGAAATGTCTTGAAATTAATTTTCGACCACTAGATTTTGGCAAGGGAATTATGTGTGATCCGTTTCCAGTCATTCATTGCTTAAAAAAGTTTTAAAACTATGTGGAATTTTCATTCTGGGATAAGTTTCTTTTCTTGCTACATGTATGCGAACTACACTCTGTCCCACTTATCTCTGGAGCAGGTGAACGAAGACAAGTATGTGAGCAGCGATGAACACGTGAGAGGAACTGGTTTGCGTGGAGGGCCTTCCCACCAGCGTGCACTGATTCGCTCTGTCCACTAGATCCCCTCTCTCCTCTCTCCACTTCTCTTCCGCTATGCGCGGCTTTGCTCCAGAGATGCTGGGACAGAATACAGTTAATTGTTTCTCAAAAGGTATTATCTATCTCTGTATGCCACACATTTAATTCTTACTCACATGAAACAAAAATGTCAATTTGTATTCAGGGGTGGTTTCACAGTTACAAACTATTTTGGCCTTGATGAGAAGTTTAGTGTAACATTAAGTAGGTATTTTGTTTATAATTTTGAAATTGAGGTCGTCTAAGGTTCAAATCCTCATATTTAGGGCTTGAACTCGTCACCTAAGAGGTTGAAGATCATCCTCTACTTTGTGCGTGACCTTCTTTATTTTTCTATTCATTATTCATCCTCATCGTCGCGATTAGCCAAAGGTAAAATAAGTAAAGTCCTCCTCCGTGACCGTGTGGTCTAAGAAGCTGTGCTTTGGACTCCGACTGCAGGACGGCATGGATTCGAGTCCGCCTATGCTCACTCTCTAGGTTCTCGGCCTGTGTATGGGACCGGTAGCAACCCACCATCGTGAAGAAATTGGGGAGCTACGAGTGAGTAGCGTAACCCGGTCTCGGAAATCTCCTATGGGGCATGTTCCTGGCCATGCTCCCCCTCGAACCCTAAAATATTTAAATGTGAACCTAATAATAAATAAATACGAAAATAACATCGTCGATTTTTGAAATGTGTAAAAATTTCAATTTTGCTCTTGCATAAATGAATCTGTTTCTTGCGCAAAAGTCTTCAAGCTGCAATATTGGGTGGTTTTAGTTTTATAATCATTGATGCAAGGCTACCAGACGTCCGATTCACCGATTTGGTCAGGACAGTGCCTTACTTTCAATCCCTGTCCCGACTTTTTCGAACTGCAATCGTGATGCGAAAATGTCTCTTTATTATTGTTTTTTTGTTAACTCACAATTAGAATTGATCTTTATTTTATGAATAATTCTAAGTAGGCAACATTTAATTTATAAATATATTATTTTCTAAACATAGAATTATCATGACTTTTTAATGGCGGTAGCACTATTTGAATTATTTTGTAATATATGTCTGTTTGTCTGTGTCTCTCTCTATTTCTCTGTCTATATATATATATATATATATATATATATATATATACATACATACATACATACACACACACACATATAATTGGGTCTGGCCCCTGCCTCAAATAAATCCTGCGTACGGACCTGGTCTACGTCAATGACAGAAATGCAAGCAATAATCTTATTTATTTTTAACCCAATTAAAGGAAAGTGTAAGCATTTAAAAGAAATAATAAAGAACATAACTGTTGCTTTTCCTTAGAAATTGTTGTTCTTCGAGGAAGAAAAATTAGAAGGATTTAGTCCAGCACCTTAACACTCCCACGAGTCTCTCTTGACTCATACTGTCAAATGTGAGATGATTCTATGAATACAATTTTCCGCCTGTTTACGTATAACGTTGCGCAGATTTGGTAGTTCGCACACGGTGTAATTATTTCGTGTTACCTTACGCAACAGCAAATACATTTCATAAGACTGTTCTGGACACAAGGCTTGCATCATTAAACAAGCATCTTGTCTGTTACAGTATCACAGGAAACATCGTCCTGTAATGTTCAAGCCTCTAGATATTTTCCATTAATAATGACTAATCACAATAATAAGTTAGAAGAAATAACTCGCATTTTCACAACCACCAATATTCTCGTTTTTAATCACTTCGAAAATTATATCTCGAAGATATAGGTTATACTACAAGAAAGCAAATCAACATTAAAGTAAAACTTCAACTACACGTATACCAAACGATATTTACAATATTGGAGGGACAGAATACTAAAAAACAATTGTTGTTTCATTCGAAGGTAAAGGCATGGTGTAGTGGTTCTTCTACCTGGTTTAAGAAGCGAAAGCTTGTAGGGTAGTGGCTACTGTTTAGGATTGTCAATCTGACGCTCGTAGGTTCAAACCCTTCCGGTAGCAGAAAATTTTCGTAAGTTTTAGACATATCCCATTGTTTTCATTGTCCACGCCGTGTGAAACGGAACGATTCCGTTTGGAATTCACAATGCGGGAGGGGAAATATTGAATTACAAAATCTCCATTTCAACGAACCGAGAAGTGGAGAAAAATTGAATAATTCTTATAAATATTAAAAATTACGTTCATTTTTTTAGTGGTGTAATCGCAGGTAAAATCAAAGATCTTACATGGAAGATTTTAACTTGCTCTGAACTCAGCCAAAAGGCATTTCGCACGGATCTAATATATCCTGCAATACATTTCAAAATGTTATTGAATGTTTCATGTCGATAATTTGATCAATGCATCCATTCTTGACGCTCTGCAACTACCTCTTCTCTCCAGTTCCTACCCCTTCTTCTCTCCTCTCTTTCTGTTATACTTTTATCTCATATCGCCTTCCCTACTTTTCTCGCATCTTATCTCCATCCCACTCTTCTCCACTCCTCTTATCTCCTTTCCTGTCTTAGATTTCCGACACCACTGCACTATTCTCTCTTTTTAGTTCTTCTCCTTTTCTCTCCTTTACTCTACTCTCCACTTCCCCTCTTCTCGTCTCCTCCTCTCCTCTCGTCTCGTTTTCCTCCTCTTTTCTCTTCTTTGTTCTTTTTTCCATTCTCATCACTACATCTCCTCTCCTCGTCTATCCTCTCTTTCTTATCTCCTCTACTTTTCCTCTTCTCCTTCCGCTTTCTCCTTCTCCTCTCCTTTGTAACCTTTCGTTTCCTCTCACCTCTTTTCCTTACTGTAGACTCATCAGCGATGAAATACTAGAAAACCTATTTTTTTCTTTCAGAAAGAAATTTTGTCATTTGCGATATAATAGTGATATTTTTAATAATTTTATACAATAATACTTGTTTATATTTCTTTCGCGTATTTTATAAATATCTATTGTGCATGTGGCAACCCTGAAATTGAGCTTAACTCTGCACGCAACCCACCAACGGCTTGTGTAACTTGGGTTGCCTAGTTTAAAATGTCGTTGTCCTAAAACTTTTGAGAGACACTGTACATTTTCGATATAGGTACGTACTATTTCGATCACCCGTTCTGAAAAGTCGAATATTTTGGTTCCTGTTACTGGCAACGCTGATTTGAGGAGAGAGAGAGAGTTGTTGCGTGGGGTGTAAGGTGTGGTGTGCAGAAACATCGAGAAATTCTACGGAAAACCCGCAGAACCAGACGTAATTTTTGTAAGGCAAAGGTGAGTACGTTGTAGATACAATAGGTGCTTTGTATATAAACGTCTGCCTGTCATTTTGCGTGCCCCGTGTTTATCAGCGGCGTGCATTCTGGGTACGCATGGTACGCAATGCGTACCCACAACACAGTAAAAAAAATGAAGCATTTCTTTTCGCCTTTACCGAACATGAAAATTCGACAATTATCGCTACTAAGGCATTTCCACTGCAATAAAGTCCGATTTCCGTACGAATACGTTGCTGCTTGCCATGTGTCGCCTGGGGGTTGCCAGAACTACCGCGAAAGTGAATTTTTCGCGCTTGTTCCTTTCGCGCTTAATCCAGTTTTGGTAACACATGTCACTCGTTTATTTCCTAGTTATTTACATTTGTACTTACCTGTTATGCATAGCGGAACATTTTTTAACGTGGGATTTTGCTTTTTTGACTGAAAAAAAGCGTAATTTTTCACATTACAAGCATTTATTATTCGTTGCTAATTCGCATTTGTTACACACAATATGGCGGGCAAATCTTGACTCACTTTGTTTATCGTCAGCTGATATGCAGTGTTTCCAAACTTATTTACCGAAAAATGCCGCACAAACTATTCACAGAAGGTTTTTAAGCGAAAATTGATCCACAAACCATTCACGGAAGTTTAGGTTAGGTTCAGTTAGGATAGGCAAACAAAATGAAATTGAAAAAAATAACCTCGCTCACACATCATCTTGTAAAACTACCGCGTGGTTGCAACACTAACAGGGAGTTACATAATCGAATGCACGGAATATTTGATTCACGTAGTCGACGGTAATGGTGGCAAGAGCTATCGTGCATCGGAGAGACATTAATGTCGAGAAATACACGATTTACCGGCCGAATAAGTTGAACGATGGGAGAAAACACTTCCACAAGCTTCCAAAGTCTACATAAACTCATTTCCGTAAGTAGTTTCTCCTGTAAATTGGAAGAAATGTGTTTTCACTATACCATACTGTTACCTCAGTTTTTAATTTTCGTTTCGCGTTTCGTGTTCACTTTGGTTTCACGCTTTATCCATTTAACTATTATTCGTTTTGCACTTATTCCGGTGGTCACTTTTGGTTTCGCGGTTGTTCCTTTCGCGCTTATTCCTATACTGCGTTTATGCTTGAGGCGTTGCTTGTGACCTCTCGGCACGTTGGTGTTCAGAAGCCCCTATACCAGTCCGATCGCTTGTTCAGTGTTCAGCCACGTGCCTGCATGAAAAAAACAGTTATGGTCGTGGGTCCCATGGAAAAATAACCTGAATTACCTACAGAGATATTTTGGTTTGCTTTCAGATTTTGTAATAATCCCCTTTCTGCAGAGTAAGCATATCTGAAAACGTAGACATAGTTGCGATCTCAATTTTGAATTTATTTGAAAAGGAGTCGGGGTGTGGGTGCTGATCATTTTAGACAAGGTCCTAAAGTTGGAATTCCTATCCAAGAAAATATTAAAATACTGACGGTCACCAACACATAGCCTACATGCAAAGAAGCTTCCTACACATCTAATTTTTTGTGGATCTCTTTGCGTTTAAACCCTTTCGCGGATACTCCACCAACCCTCATACCTAACTACAGGGAAGTTATTTCAGTCCTTTACCGTCAGAGTGTCGGCCGCCGAGCGGCCCCTTCATGCAACAGATCCCGGCAAATTGACTTACAGGAAGTCCGTAACAGAAACCGCTTGTTTTGTAATATTTCCACTTTTCACAATTACAATTACAATTCAGATAAGCACGTACTTTGTCGCAAGGATGCTGGAAAAGGTGTCCTCCCAAATACAAATATTTCTGGCACCTTATTTCTAACATTTAATCTTAGATTAGACATCGCTACTTTATCCTCAGTTGTCACGCGAGCGCCGGCAGCTTATCTGGGGTTGGGGGAGTTGTCAGCTGCGAGAGGGCGCTTCATACTGAACGAATGCGACACCTGTCGGCAGTGATGCCAACCGTAGGGACATGTCCCTCCCTACGCATAGGGACTTTTCACTATATTTCGCCCGCGTAGAGACAGATTTTACCAAATAAGGGAAAAAGGTAAAAAAGTAAAGGTAAAGTGCTCCCCTGTGCATAGCACCACGCCATGAAGGCGTATAGGGGGTGTGGGGGTATAAGGGAAAACGTAGAGATTTTTTTCAATCTTGGAAAATAACATTTTATTGTGCAAAGGTGCAAAGCTTACTCGCCAGTCAGTTGCACATCGTCGTGCTCGGTTTGGAATGATTGGATTAGTTTATCTGGATACTTTAGCGAGGAGGAGAAAAAAGAACTAACTAACAAATCTCCATCAGAATTTTGGAACATGTTACGGAACCAATCGGTTCAAGGCAAGTTCTCTTTTGAAAACATTTCCACTCTCGCGAAAATAGTGCTAACATTTGCCACATTCTAACGCGGAAACGGAAAGAATATTTTCAATGTTAAGTGATACAAAAACAAAAAAGAGAAATAAAATCAGACCAGAATTGTTCAAGACTGAAGGAAATACAGCACCAACACCTATCTCTTCCCAGCAGCAGCATGTATGACTTCAAATAACATAATCAACAGTAAACGATTCAATGTTATTCATTAGGGATGTGCGAGATCCCGAAAAGTGAGAACCGGGATCCGGAAAAAAATTCCCGTCCCGATACTGAATTCGGGAAATGACTTCTCGACTTTTCGGGATCCCAAGCAGTCGGGAAATACCGAATGGTCACTTTAAAAAGTCGTTAATTCTCGACCTTTTCCTACATTGTAAGTCTCTAGAACTTATCGGAAATTGTAAGTTTTTATTCTAGAAATGCAGAAACAATCACTTAAACTGAAAATGACGTGTAGAATTCGAGATTACCAGAGCTTCGGGAAATTTCAAACATTTCCCGTCCGAAAATATTCCCACTTGGTCGGGAAATTGCAATTTTTTTCGTCCCGAATGTCGGGATTAAAAAAAAAAAATTCCCGATCCCGTCCCGACCCAAAAAATTCTGTCCCGCACACCCCTGTTATTCATTAAGGCAAGAATTTACAATATCGGACCCTTCTGTAATTTCTATGCTACGTTTTATACTCACGAAATAATTAGTCGTGATGATTTATCTCAAGTTAACATGCTGCGGTGAGGTGAAAAAAAATGTTCATTAAGGTGTGGAAGTTGTAAAATAAGTTTTTCAATTCTCGCAATGATTCTCAGTATACAAGTATGGTAGCCATATTTGTTGATATGAACAATTGACGACGTTCACAATTAGTTACGCTGTCTACTGCGTTGCCACACTGTTGATTTCATACTTGGAGAGCATGGATCGTGTAAGAATGGCGGAAGAGAACAGTAAAAAAGTTGTTAATGTTGTACAGATTGTTAGGTGGTGTGTGCAGGAGGATGGCCGTGGGCTAATTAATAAACTTATGATTTTCGATATATTGCCCAAAGAAGGTTCTTACATGTGACAGCAACAATCACGATGTAGAAGAACATGTGGAGTGTGGACTGATTTGATTACAGGTAAGTTTGGCAACAGTGCATCGATCGTTAAATTGCAGGATACGAAAATGGCGTCTTCGATGATGAACGTTTGCCGTTAAAGTGCTACGAAAATAAGATTTTTTTATCGGTTCGTAATCACAATTAGCACAAAACCATTCACGGATAGCCCCACTGACCATTCTCGGTAAGGTTAGGTAAAGTTAGGTTAGGCAAGGCAAACATAGTTAAATTTTGGGGTCGAAAAACCATGCACGGGTAGCCCCACAAACCATTGATGGATAGCCCCACGAACCATTCAGGTAAGGTTAGGTTAGGTTAGGATAGGCAAACATAGTTAAAATTTGGGGTCGTAGTAATATCAGGAATGTATATTTCGTTTTTTAAGTATTGGAAACACAAAATCTTCCAGTAAATAATGAGCAATCGTGCCGATCGTGGACCACTCAATTTCACTTATTTTGCAATTTCTTCATGTGACCCCCCCAAATTTTAACTTCAAGTTCGTGATTAGGAGGCCTCAATTAGTGAGTATGCGAAATATTACAAAAACCGGGGAGGGGTCCTGTATTGTAAATTCGCTCCTTCATTAATTGTGGAAGCACCGAGCAGAAAGATTTGGTAAGTAAATGTGTATATTTTATCTTCTGGTTTGCATGCTCATGAGGTGGTGTTTTTTTTAGTCACTTTACATGGCGTAGGGACATTTGGTCAGTTGCAGGGACATTGCTGAAAAATGGTTAGCAACACTGTCGGCTATCCGACGTAAAGTAAGAATCACGAACCTTCCGACCTTCTGTAAACAACCGTCTCACTTCGAGTAACGTATGAGTTCAATATTACTTAAATAAGGCGAAAATTATTCACATAATAAACGGAAGAAAAATAAATGCCAACAACGTTTTTTGGGAGAAAAATAATTTATATACACATTTTTTTAAAAAAATTGTCAAATTTTATTGAAAAAGGCAAAAAAAGGCATTATAATTAAAAATAGGCAGTGGGGTCCCAAATAGGCAAAATAGGCAAAATGAAAAGGCTTCCAAAACATTCGAAACAACATAAGAAACGTATATCCTGAAAAATTTTATCAATATATGCAGTAGATAAAAAGAGGCATTTTGCCAAACTTCCGGGCTCTAGTCATTAGTTACGAGACGATGAGGGATAGGTGATATTTGAATTCCAAATTAGTTAGCCGCCCCCGTGACGGAGTGGTTAGCACATCGCGCTACGACGCCAGGGGTCCCTGGTTCGAATCGTGGCCTGGGCAGTGATTTATCCACACACCCCTAACACCCCCCCAACACCCTCCCAAATTTTGACGAACACCCCCCCAAGCAGAAAAGTGGAACAACCCCCTGTAGGGGGGTGTAAGTATGGATTTTTATATCAACAATAGAACATAAAGGAACCATTTGTAGCTCTACCAGAAGTGTAGTCCAATGGACCTGGAGGGTGGAATGTTCAGCATGGTCATTTCCTGGAAACACCAGCTTCCTTGACAAGGCTTTGGAAGGAACACTGCCATCTGGAAAATATCAAACTGACATCTCGCCCTCCTTCCAGGGAGACATACCGCACACAGTGTTGACAGTTCAGCGTTTGAATACCTAAATAAATATTTCTTAAATACGTTACAGATTTGTAAATTGAACCCCTGAGTCAATGAAATTTACATTTTGTTGCATTTTCCTTTCGATTCGTTCATGTGAAAAATGTACGATAGAAGTAAGGGAAGATATTCAAAGATACAGGTTTGACTTCTTGTAGTGAATTGTGTTACTATGGTTAGCAACACTATTTTCTGTAACCTGGGCGAGATGGATGATTTTGAAGTGGTAGAGAAGAGAACTGTCAAATGCCTTAGGCCTTAGGTCAGAATCTCAGTGTAGCATCTCAGTTCGTGTGTTGTCGTTCTGCTTAGTGTAACTGTCTGAAACTTTATTGCAAAAGTGGTTGAAGAAGATACGGGATTTTGACAAAGAGAATGAAATCAGACAGAAAGAAACCGAAAGGGGTGAGTAGAGAAGCAGTGACACTATATGTAGGTATAATTTCTCCCAACGGATATTCATAAAGTCCCGGGTTCGATCCCCGGCCGGTTCAAATACGGGAACTTTTCTAACGTTGGAAGAGGCCCCGGCGCTCACCCAGCGTGGAATAACATGGGTACCTGGGGGAAGGAAACCCTGGGGGGGGGGGGGGGGTAAAGGCGGTCAGGGGCGTGATGCTGATCACATCACCCCCACTCACGACCGGATCAAGGAAGTGTGGGGCGTTACCCCCACACCCCCTATACGCCTTCATGGCGTGGTGCTAAGCACAGGGGAGCACTTTACCTTTTTTTACCAATATAAAATTTACTGACAGAGTATTCGATATAAAACGGCAAATATTTCATGAAGAACCGAAGTGATTCATTCACGTCTATAGTTGATGTATGTGACCATTTTTGTAGCTCTAAGAGTTCTTACCTCTGTAAAAAAAAACTATATATTAGAAAGAGAGTTGTAAAAAAGGGGGTTCGCACGAGGTGGTTGCCTGGGAGCTGTGTTGATTTATTAAAGAGTCATATTATATTTGTATTCAGGCATGCAAGCGCACACACACCCATGCAATGCATTTTCACTGATATTTCATCGATGAATTGGGCACTCCCTAAGATGAACTCCGTCTTACACCTACGACAAGAAACACAAATAAAGTTAGAGAATATTGCGCAAGTGTTCCTAATTTCTTTAAAACTAGCTTAAGAATTGCATGAAATGGTTTATGGTAATAATATGTTTAAATTTTGTGTTTTTCAATGTCATCTCTTGTCTTTTGCAATGTCATCCCTTGTCTTTTGTCTAATGATTGATTAAATCAAGTGGTGAACTTTATTGGAGAGCAATATTTGAAACGTTAGACTGAAATGTTAACATTATCACAAAAATCTATTTTCCATCTTTTCCTGCATTTGACATACAGTGAGTGTAAAAAGTGTTTGGACACGAAAATATCACATATTTTGAACACAAAAAGTCTTTGGACACTTGCCATTCTTGTCCATATTTTCTGCAAAAACAAAAGCATTTAATATTTTGTTGGATTTCCTTTGGCACGAATCACTGCCCGGAGCCTGTCTGGTACAGATTTAACCAGATCTGCATTAATATGAGGTGAAATGGAATTCCTTTCTTCCTGCAATACTAATTTTAGGTCGGATTTGTTGGATGTGTTTCTTTTTCTTATCTCTTTCTCTAATACACTCTTATAAATTTTCTATGGGGTTCAGATCTGGGGATTGAGGGGTTGTGTGAAGTTGTTTTGGGGTGTTATATAACAGCCACAATTTTGTATTAAGGGCAGTATGCTTAGGATCGTTTTTCTGTTGAAACAAGTAACCATTACCCAAGTTCATTTTAGCCGCACTAGCGCTCAAATTATTCTTCAATATATCAATGTACATGTACTGATCCATCGTCCCCTCTATGAAATGCAACTTGCCGACCCCAGCAGCACTCATACAACCCCATACTAAGAGTGAACCGCCACCGTGTTTCACTGTTGGGATTAAGTTTCGCGGCTCCAACTCTGTATTTCTTTGCCGCCATACCATATGACTACCATCCGACCCAAATAAGTTGAATTTGCTTTCGTCCGGAAAAATGACCTTGTTCCAGAAGTCTGCATCGTAATTGCGGTGATATAGGGCAAATTCGAGGCGCTTCTTTCTGTTTATTGCACTAACCCAAAATTTCTTCCTTGCCACGCGTCCATGGTAGGCATTTCGTCGGCATACGTTACGAACTGTACTGGAGGAAACTTGCTTACCTCGGTCTTGAAGGCTTGCAGCCAACATCGGAGCACTAGTTTTGGGGTCTTTTTTGATAGTTCGCAAAATAAACCGTTCGTCTTGCACAGAAAACACTCTTGGTTGTCCAGTCCTCGGCTTATTTTCTACTGTTTTTCTTTCGCCAAAGCGATCTATGATCATGTGCACTGTTGATTTAGGAATTCCAGACAAGCGTGACATTTCCCTTACTGATTTGCACTGATTGTGAAGCCGGATAACTTGCCGACGTTAAAAAACTGAACTCTCTCCTTCCGGAAGCCATGTTGCACTATCGTGTTCAATGACGCAGAGCTACTGGCGGTACTGAGACTTGCGAACTGACAACTGCGAGCCCAGAGGTTGAAGGGGTCAGTGGTACGTATATGGTAGTCCAGGTTTATTGATCGTGTTTCACAGAGGTCCTTCTTAATGTTTTTTTTACTAAGTGTCCAAAGACTTTCTGTGCCCATAATTTGTGGCATTTTTGTTATAATTGTTCATGGATTGTTTATGTTTTGATATTTTTATTTCGTTGTTTTTCCAAGAAAAAAAGAATTTGAGGTAGAACCATTGCACTTTCATCCCGCTTACCTAGCACAGTAGCGTACGCAGGATTTCATCAAGGGGGGTGTTATCTCCAAAACTTTCTACAAATTCACATTACCATTGTTTTATTATACTTTAATTAATTAATAATAATAATAAATTAATTAATAATTCTTATAATTAATTAATTAGTTTAATTACTACTAATGCAGCTGCTATTTATGAAAGAAATAGAACAAAATTACAATTCTTTTGTTTCAAAATAATTGTCTAGTCAACGGTTATTTGTATATGATAAGTGAGACATTTTAAGTGTGAAGAAAATCCATAAAAACAAGCAAATATATTAAATTTATTGAAATAATCGAAATATGAAACTCATTCAAGGAGCCGCGCTGGTCTAGTCTGACAACTTCGTGGGATATCCGGGTTCGATTCCCGGAATTGGTTGGAATGTATCCAGCCTTGTCTCCGCACCCAGCCTATGGGTATCTGAGAGCAACCTTGGGGGATGAAGGCTGCCGGAGCATGGTGCTGATCACATCACCTGCAAAATAGTTCGAGATCAAGAATCTTTGGGGCCCACCACACCACTATGTGTGACTTCATGGCACGGTGCTATATACACGGGGGAATTTACATTACCTTTACCTATGGAACTCACCCAGGGTGATGATGAAGCGCGAGAATACATGTTGCTAAATTCCACTGAGTCTATGTTTTCGTTGTAAAGTAAGTTTATAGACATTCCAACACATTTATCCCTTCTAGGTGATTCACAAAAGACTTCTTCGACATTATTTAATGATGTGGATGTAGACTCAGCATCACTTGAGAGTTCACAAGGGGATGTGAAATCAGTACCGGGAAGAACGTTTGCAATAAGGACGAAGCAAGGAATTTTCTTAATTCTCGCAAGAGTCACTGCGCGACTTTTTGCAAAAGAAAATTGCAAAATTGAACTTTGCGGCCGCTTAGATTGTGTTTGGAATGTTGTGTTTTTCTTCATGCTGCATGGGAATAATAATCCAAATTATTATTATTATTATTATTATTATTAGTCGCAGATCTTTGACTGTGATAAATTAGCCATTTTTAATTTTTCTACAGCATTTTCCATAATATTTCAAGAGCTCAAGGGGGGGGGTTAAACCCGGTAACCCCCCCTTGCGTACGCCACTGACCTAGCATCATCCAGAACGGCAAGAGAATCCATTATTAACGTAACTACTGCAGTGTCCAAACACTTTTTGCACTCACTATATCTTTTCTACTGAAATGATACGTGAAGAGAAAGGGGGGGGTTGATCTCTGGAAACATCTATGAACAAATTGAAGTACAAACGGTCCAAAATATTCACTTAACATCCCCAAACTTACACCCCCCAAAAGTTTCCAACACCCCCCCAAGAGAAAAATCCTGGATAAACCCCTGGGCCTGGGCATGGATGTTTGTGAATGTCCATTCATCGATTTCATCATATCATCATCATTCATCCCCATCTTCGCAAATTAGCCATAAGTGGCACAAGAGGGGAAGTAAAATCGAAATAAAGCAAATCAATCAAACCAAATGAGTTATTTACATTATTTTTATCTCATTAATAATTATTAATTTAGTCAATCAAATCATATGTATTAGCTTACTTTCACTATCTATAATAATAAATCATAACACTTTCAAACATCAAATAAATTTAATGAAGAAACCCCGGTTTCAAAACGTAATTTATCTCAATGTGTCACATTCTTCTAGCAAGGTTTTTTTTAGTAAAATATGAGAGAAAATTAATCCTTTGGTACGGAACCGTCTTATTCCTGGGGGGTAAGATGTACATTTTGTATTTGATTTTTTAAAATTTAGCGTTGCTTTTCTTCCACTTTTGGCTAATCCCGACGATGAGAATGAGTGATCGTCAGATGAAATTGATGAAGGGACACTCACAAATAACACCCATGCCGGGATTCGAGCCAGGGAAGTTCGGTGATGAGCCTGAACGTCGGCCACCAGGCAAGATGTACATTATTTTAATTATTTTTTTTACATACATTCGATAACTTTAAACAGGTCATCAGTGATACACTGCTTATTCCGCATCCGTTGACAAATGGAATGTTTTTACACCTTGTAGGCTATGTGGATTATTTTTTTTCATAAGTTTGCAACACTGTTAGGGTACACGTGCTTTTGTTTACAGAAGGTCTTAAGTTCTATGATTCTCACTTTTTTTTTTAGTGAGTGTACCGTACCCTCATGCTCACTTCTGTTTGCGTTTATCAGTACGCGTGTTTTTTATACTGTTATTGATTTAGTGTGCTATTCAGTGCTAGTGTTTTATTGTGTGTTAATTGTTATTCATTCATTAGTTATGCCGCTAAACAAATATAGTCTTGAACAAAGAGTTTTTATGCACGATAATTACGTGAAAACGAATTCTTGCAAAAAAGTGGTCAGGCAATTACGAGAGACAGGATCTCTTGAACCTAAGAAACCTGTTGTATTTCTGTTAAAGAAGGTCATTTTCAACATCTCTTATAACACAGGGGGTTAGTGATCATCAATAGTGTGCTATTCAGTGCTAGTGTTTTATTGTGTGTTAATTGTTATTCATTCATTAGTTATGCCGCTAAACAAATATAGTCTTGAACAAAGAGTTTTTATGCACGATAATTACGTGAAAACGAATTCTTGCAAAAAAGTGGTCAGGCAATTACGAGAGACAGGATCTCTTGAACCTAAGAAACCTGTTGTATTTCTGTTAAAGAAGGTCATTTTCAACATCTCTTATAACACAGGGGGTTAGTGATCATCATTATTATTACTTTTAGCCGAGTGGTTAGCACATCGCGCTACAACGCCAAGGGTCCCGGGTTCGAATCCCGGTCGGGCTTGGTTGTTTGTGAATGTCCATTCATCAATTTCATCATTTCATCACTCATCCCCATCTTCGCAAATTAGCCAAGAGGCACAAAACGCGAAGTAAAATAAACTAAATCAAATAAACTAAATCAAATCAAATCAAATTATTATTACTTTTAAATATCATTTTACGCTTTCGGTTTGGTTTATGCGCCGGGATGCTGGTTTTCCTTTCTGTCAACTGACTATAAAGTAGCGATATCTAATCTAAGATTAGATGTCAGATATGAGGTGGCAGAAATATTTGTATTTGCGAGGACACCTTTTCCAGCATCCTTGCGACAAGGTACGTGCTTATTTCAATTGTAATTGTAACTGTAATTGTGAAAAGTGGAAACATTACAAAACAAGCGGTTTCTGTTACCGACTTCCTGTAAGTCAATTTGCCTGGACCTGTTGCATGAAGGTGCGGCTCTGCGGCCGACACTCTGACGGTAAAGTACTGAAATAACCTCCCTGTACATATATATTAAAATATTATTCCTTTATTATTACCGTCGTTTTTTATTAACATTCACAAAATGTTAGCAATAAATGTACTCTTCGCAACATCTTAATTGACCGCCCTGAAAAAATTCAAAGTCCTGAATTCGTAAATTTGGCAACATAGCGCTTCAGAGTCCACAAATAGTATCCAACTTAGCAACAGCTTTTCTTTCTAAACGAAAACGCTCTTGTGAATTTCTTTCATTCTTTCACATTCCATGAAGTTAGAAACCCTAAACCAGTAATATAATATACAATTAAACAAAAATCGTAAATTGGAAATACAAATGTTGATATATTTTTTAAGAGTATTCGTTCTGAAATAGAAAACAGAGGAATTGATGTGCAGTTGGAAACACTGAACTGGTTCTCCACCACCTGGAGAGAATTGACATCACGCTTTAATGCAAAGAAGCAAATTTCTCTCGATTTCAGCCACAATTACAGTAAAGAAAATTGCACAATACCGGACGATTCTACAAAGTGCGTCTTTTCCCTGATCTGTGGCGAAAAATTGTTCGGAACTCCGGCAAAATGTTCTTTCAACTGAGATCAACTTGTTTTACAGAGTTTCACGTAAGTAATTTCCTGGAGCAGTTGGTGTCGACCTCCGTGGCGGAGTGGTTAGCACAGCGCGCTGCAACGCCAGGGGTTCCGGGTTCGAGTCCCGGGTAAGGCATGGGTATTTGTGTTTGTCCAAACGTGAAAAACTGAGAATACTGTAAAAATTGAAAAGTGTAAAAGTTGAGAAAGTGTGAATGACGGGGAATATCACCGCGTAAGGATATAACTTTAAAAAAAAAAAAAAAAAAAAAAGTTGGTTAGACGGTCGTCTTGTTTCGTCTAGAATGAAACATCTAGGTTCAAATCTCACCCACTCCTGATTATTTTATTTATTGTTATTTACCGAGTACGAAGTGTTGTAATAATGTAATATAAGATTATATTAATTCACTGTAAATATTTATGCGATGCATACCTCTGGAATGTTTCTACTCAACTTCTTGATTTTTCAGTGATTGGCAGTATTTTTGGCAAGATCTTTCTATTAATTCAGCTGTCAAAAGTTATGTTAACACACATTAAATATTTATATGTGATAAATATATACAAACAAAGTATTAAGTTTCTTCGTCAGAATAGTCAAACTCAGATGCCCAACCCTTGCAAACTTCTCCAAACAAGAAATTCTATCCACTCTACAAATTCATGACCTTTCTCCTCGCCGTCAACTCTCAGATTTAACACTACTCTTCAGAATCATTAATGGACAACTTTTCACCAGCTAACTCTTGCCACTTCTCAATATCAGAATCCCATGTCCCAACAGTAAATGCAACAACTTCTTTTACATTAAATCTTCTAGGCTATCTTTAGAACAAAGATCACTTCTCTACAGGCTACAAACCACTTACAACTCACTAAGAGACGCTCCGGACTTCCATTTATCAAAGCAGACTTACAGAATGGCGTGCATAAAGCAACTGAAGAGTAAATAATATTATTTTTGTCCTAGTTGTTATTATTCTTGTTATATATGTATGTGTGTGTGTATGTGTCCATCTTATTAATTGTTTATTTCTTTTCCGGTTGATATCCTGATGTAAAATGGATTTTCCTGTATTCAGGACTTTTAAAATAAATAAAAAAATAAACGGGATGTTGTAATCAATGTGTCCTGGGTTTTATATCAGGTGGATGCTCATTGCACAGTGGCTGGGATTCCTGTTTAAACTGTACGTCTAGTCCCGATTAGCCTATCTGTGCATAAAGTAGACTTAAAACAACAACAACACACCATCACACACATAGCATCATACACACAACTACGATGTTCTTTGTGTGTGCTCTTCACTGTGGACCTAAAATATACGTCGGATTTTCAAATGATACAACCACAGAATTTATGCTATATTCAACGTTTGAAACTGCCCACCTCCGTTTCAAAGATGTAGGATTGAACCCACGACCTTCCATTCCGCGAGCAAACACGATCCTCCTACACCACACGGTTCACGGTATTTTACGCAGTCGGTTCGAGGGATGAAGACATACACATTTCTGTTGTGGTGTAGTGCAGTGTGAAGTGGAAAGTTTTAGATGTTTGCTGGAGTCTTTGGGATAGCTGAGGAATGCTTGTACGATTAAACATGATGACTAAGGATCGGAAGTTGGTGACCTAAAAAAAATTCGAAAGATGAGCTGTAAAATGACCTAAAAATGGTAGAAAAATATTATAAAATAATTTTCGCTGTAAAAATGAAAGCTCTATTTATTTCATAAATGACAAGAGAGTAAGTAGTCTAATAAGTCGATGAAGCCAGTTGTTTGATGGTTGAAACTACTGAAGCAAAAGGGAAAAGAGCAACTAAGTGATAATGTAGTTTTACTTGTTTACTTCAAGGTTCTTTATAAATCATTCATCTTATTTCAGGTGGAGGCACATAGTGGTTTGGATCCTACTTTGAACTGTAGGTCCAGTCCCGATTAGCCTTACTGTGCATAAGGTGGACTTAAAACACCAAATCAATCAATTCATTTCCTTTCAGAGTGGGCCTACTACGGTATTCAAGTCGGCCAGCATCCGAAAATACAGTTCTGTAAGTGTTGCCCATGGGACGAGACGGGACAGGCTTTTAAAAATTCGAGACGAGACGAGACTGATCATGTGTCCCTTTGACAAACGAATATTTTCGAGACGAGACAGCATTTCCACGAGACAGGCCAAAGTCACTAGTTCTGCTTCGCGTATACCAGAGCATAATTTCATTTAATAATAATCCTTTGCGAAACAGCCCATGAAGGGCCCAGACGCATGGTGGAATGACAAACAGGTGGATGCACGCGCATGGCTCTCAGCCATACGTCACAGCTCTGACGTCAACATAGTGGCCACAGCCAGGAGAGGGGGTGCTTTTCAGAGGGTAACAAGTGGAGTTTCCGGGTTTGTTCTTTTCTGTAGACCATTGAACTGGTGTTTCTTTTTTGTTGTCTTCGTTTCACTTCTAGTGAGAAGAATCTAAGTGCATTGTGAAAGAAAATATGCCTAACTGTGCCTTTTACGGCTGTAGCAATCATTACAAAAAGACGAAAGGAACGAATATCAAGTATTTTGGTTTCCTGTTAAAAAAGAAGAATTTTGTTACGAATGGGTATTGGCTTGCAGGCGGAAGAACAAAATAAACAATTTTATATCTCTCTCTCTCTTTATATATATATATATATATACACACACACACATACATATAATATATATGTGCATGTATTGTGTGCTTTCACGTATCACATTTTACGTTGCTTTTCTGCCTACTTGGGCTGATTGCCCAACACAAATACTCTTACCCAGTTCAGGATTCGAACCCGGTAACTTCCGTGGCAATATCGCGAGTCAAGAACCCGGCGCCCTCAGTCACCGAAGCGACTCACGTATATATGCAGTCCTAGGTGTGTGGATATTTACGTATATGTATTATACGTATTATACATATGTGTATATATAGGGTTATTAATGCAGTCTGTGTTATATGCTCTTTCGTGCCTCAAATTTATTTCCAAGTTCCCCGTGCATATAGTACCGTACTATGAAGGCACATTTTAGAGGTTTTAGGTGTAGGGACCCACACATTCTAGATCTCGGCCATTTAGGAGGTGATGTAATCCGTACCACGCTTCGGCAGCCTTCCCCCCCTCCCCCGTGGAAGGAAGTCTTATATAGAATACAGCTGGATCGCGAAACAATTATTGCACAGTGAAAACCTTCCGTTCCCAACACATCTAATGTTTCTTCTCCCATGATCAAATGCTTACTCATTTAGGTATCTCCAGTGACGTGCCCAAGGGAGGGTTGGTGGGGTCATTACCCCATTTGACACAGTCCTTAAAAAAAAAGAACGTCAAAAACAGGAAAATATGGCAAAATGAGGACCGACCACCAGAAATAGTATGCGCAACCCCTCTCCCTGCCGAAAATCGTTAACACGCCACTCTTTATCTCGGACACATTTTTAAAAACAACTCACCAGAAAGTTTTATAATTTCGTATTACAGACTGAAGTAATGCACCTTTAACACGATCAAATGAATCATGAACAAGTCCTTGAATTGAACGCTTAAAAGGAAATGATGTCAGAGACAACGCCATTTTTCTCTTGGATCCAAGGTTCGGTCAAAGAATTTCTATTTAGGAATGGTTCTAATTAACGCGCATTTATATCCTCAGTATATTCTAGAACATTGCGCAGATAAATGATTTATAAATATTGCCAGTAGTTCGACTCCAGTTATTGAAGAACATTCCCTCTCGCGCCTTCCAGAGATTAAAAATTACAACGAATTGCTCTACGTGTGGCGATACCTTTGCTGTGCAGCTTCCAAATGCTGACAAGTCTCTACATAGTGCTCAAGTTTGCTGCGACAATACTGAAAGCTCAAGAAAAGTTTACGTGCAATATTATCAACAGGGTTATAGAACATTCTCCGTCTTGCCTTGATAAGTATTTCTCCCCTTAAATTATCGTCACATTATTCAAAAACCAAAAATCCTAGTTTTATCTAATGTAAACAGAAATATTTCCTAAAGGTGTGTGTGTGGGGGGGGGAGGGCTCGAGCCCCTTAAGTCCCACCTTGGATACGCGCTATTAACAATAACAGGGTTATAGAACAATCTTCGTCTTGCCTCGATAATTGTATCTGTTTAAATTATCATCACATTATTCAAGAAGACAAGAACCTAATTTTATCTAGTGTAAACTAAAATATTTCCTTTCCTGGGGAGGGGGGCTCGAGCCACCTGATTCCCACCTTGGATACGCGCTATTAATAATAAGAGGATTATAGAACATTCTTCGTCTTGCCTCGACAATAATTTCTCCTTAAATTATCATCATAGGCCTATTATTCAAGAAGACAAATACCTAATTTTATCTAGTGTAAACTGAAACATTTCCTGGGGGGGGCGGGGTCGAGCCACCTGATCCCCACCTTGGATACGCGCTATTAACAATAACAGGGTTATAGAACATTCTCCGTCTTTTCTCGATAATTATTTCTCTCAAATTATCATCACATTATTCAAGAAGCCTAAATCCTAATTTTATGTAGTATAAACAGAAAAAAATCCTACAAGGGGGGGGGGGCTTGAGCCCCTTGATTTCCACCTTGGATACGCATTATTAACAATAACAAGGATACAGAACATTCTCCGTATTGCCTCGATAATTATTTCTCTCCTTAAATTATCGTCACATTATCTTATTTCACACCACAAGAAACCAAAAACCTCATTTTATCTAGTGTAAACCGAATACTTTCGGGGGGAGGCTCGAGCCCACTAAGACCTCCCCTTGGATACGTGCCTGGCTCAGTACACCATGGTTATGGTTATTCCGCGTGTTTTGAAGTTATATTGAGTCTGTAGTTGAAATTTGTCTCACGAAGAACGCTTCACTGTAAAGCGAACGGACTCCTTTCAGTCCTCTTCTGCAACGATGATGACGTCATGCGCCGGAAGGGAGAGTTTTCAGGATCGGCTTGCATCCACCTCTCTAGTCTTTACACCATGGCCCAGACGTACCCACCGACTACCGGTCTCCCTCCCACACATTCCTTCGTCACCTCTAAGCGTGGAGATCTTCAACCAGTATTGGAATAGTCGGGGGGTCAGCCCGACGTATCCCCAGCCGTTATAGTAGGTCTCCGTGACTCACTCGGAGCTCCCCAATTTCCTCAAGATGGTGGGTTGCCACCGGCCCTATACGTAGGCCGAATAAATTCCGACCAGAGCCGGATTCGAACCTACGCCGTCCCGCAGCGAACGATCTCAAGACGAGTGAACGCCTTAACCCGCTCGGCTACGGAGGAGGACAATTTCATTTAATATTGTGAATAATTTTACTTTAAAACCACAGATTAAAGATAATAGTGTCCAGAAAAAGAACCTCAAAGTGGTCTTCACACAAAGTATTTTAATCCATTGCCAAACATTTCAGTGAAGAATAATATTATGCTTTTCCATTGACCGTATTTTCGATTCATGGTGAATTTGCTAAAAGGACAATGTCAAGAAATATAAATATGTATCTTTTACTAGTAAATACATTTAAAAGGTGACCAATAGAAATATTCATCATTTTTCCCTTTCAGCGTTTCTCGATTTTTTCTGAATTGGTTTCCTCGTTAAAATTGCCATGAGAAAATTATAGACATGACATTATGTGTGAATTGGCTTCTTCAAACTGGCTGCAAATTTCAACATGAGCTACCTGGAGAAGAGGTAGCGTGCTTGATTCTCACGAGGGATGTCGTAGGTTCGATTCGCCACCTAGGCAGGATTTTTTTCAAGAGTATATCGTTGGATGTAAAGTTTATCCACCGTGCTAAGAAGTTAACATTGGTCTCTGCATTACACGAGGCGAAAGTAAATACTAAGAGGAAGTTATTTCGATGATAGGAGGAAGTCACATGCCACGTGGAATGCACAGAATCAAGTTACGTAAAGCTATGTCTGTGACGGTGGTTTCGAATATTGCAAAGTTAGTGGGGAAACTTTGTTAGATCTGATACTGGTATTTTCTGCTGAAATAAGACATTTTTAATACAAAGCAGTGACGAATTAACGATCATTATGAGATTTTGAATTTTTTGTTTGTAACTCACTATATAAATACTTATTAGTAGTTTCTTATCGCATCGACCTCCGTCGCAATAACCATTTACTTATGTTAATTAGCGATTCACTCTTAGTTTTAGACGCCTGGTAAGATGGTGGTTAGGGGATTGACAACAGTCATTACGAAGGAACGGACATAAAATTGCCAATCTTAGCAATTGGAACTCATTAAAATCTCTCCTTCGTTACAGTAATGCACTACATCACTACTTAACATAACTGTATACGTGTTTTTTTTAGTGTATCGAAATAATCAATATTTTAGGTGTCAGTAAGGAATATAAACAATACATAACTTAAATAACATTACATTTTGCATCCTGAATACATATATGTGATTTGTGAATTAATCATGATATGATGTGTGTTAACATTTGAACAATGGCTAAAGAAAAGTTTTAACCTTAAATCCTGGAAATCTGCAACTTCTAAGGGGAAAAATGCGCAGAAGAGACGTCCCTGAAGTGTGCATCGCATTCATTTTTTTAAAAAATATTATAATATCAACGGTCTCTGTTCAGCAAACAAAATAAGAGGAGAGGGTGGAATTTGAACCCGCTTGACGAAAAATAAAGATAGTAGAGTCTAATCAACTGCTCTACGTTAACTTGACGACGATATGCCCTTAAAAACATGTTGACGTTTATGAAGACTCTCACTTTTCTGTCCAAGAACATTTTCTGGACAAGACGTGAAAAATATTATTTTTGGAGAACTGTTCGATATTATGCAAGGTATTGTAAATAAAATGTCGCATAAACTACTCACAAATTTGCTTCTTTCTCCACAACTTGATGGCGATTTCCTCCAGGTGGAGAAAAACTGAATTCAATGTTTCAAACTCGTCTAATTTCACGCCGAGCTAGCAGAATCGTAAAAATTCATCAATGTTCTTTTCCCAATGTATTATTTCTATTTGATTGTGTATTATATAGGGGTTTATAGTTTCTAAGTTCATGGAAAGTGAGAAATTGAAAACCTCTCACCGCAGCATTTTTTGACTAGTGGATGGGCCAACTCAACGTTGGCTACTCTCACCTGCCGAAGTGCAATGTTGCTAAGTTGACGAATTCGGGACTTAGAATTCTTTCGGGACGGTCAAATAAGATGTTGCGAAAAATACGTCATTAACCTGTTGGAAACGGTTGTTTAGTATTTATTTATTTTGGAAGGTATCGGGAATATTCGTGTGGTGTATGTTGTTTGCCCTACCGTATTCGAACAAAGTGACCATTTTAAACTGCATTTCTTTTAAAAAAAAAAAAAATTACAAGGGCAATTCAATGTAGGTTTACATATGTTTTAGAAATTAATGGCATAATAAAAATCACAATTATTTATAATACGGGCATGCACTGTTCTCATTAGTACCCTTGGAGCATATGGCCGTTACGCAGTAAACTCAAATTTTGAAATTCTCTCATTTTAAATCGCTTTTTCTTCATGTCATGTTAATGGTGACTTACAGGAAAAATAAGGAATTCATTTGATAAACCAGAGAAACCTCAACGATTTATTTTTAGGATTGGAATTTACACCAATCGAGTAATAATTGAGGTAGTTCTTTTATTTTTGTCATATTGGACACACCCGTCTACCGCATCGACACTTGCTGTAAGGATTGAACCTTCCACTGTGTCCAGCGTGTATTGTCTGTCAACCTGTAGTAGCACAATTTGGAATTCGAAAAATTCCTGTGGCAGGATGATCTATGGGTTTTGTATAGTTTTGAACAACCTTTAAAAAGTTTTGAATCCAATTCAGTTTTTCACAATAACGAATTCAAAAATGCTACTACAGCTTGACGCCTCAGTAGCACTTTCAACAAATTCAACGGAAAGGATGCCATTTCGTAGTCTAGATAAATGTATCGTTTTGAACAACATTCAGAAAGTTTTGAATCCGAAGTACAACCTCAAAAATTGAAATTCAAAACTGCTACTACAGCAGAACTTGTTTTGAATTCGAAAAATTCCTATGCCAGGATGATCTATGGGTTTTGTATAGTTTTGAACAACCTTTAAAAAGTTTTGAATCCGATTCAGTTTTTCATAATAACAAATACAAAAATGTTACTACAGGTTGAAGCCTCAGTAGCACTTTCACCAAAATGAACGGAAATGCCATTTCGTAGTCTAGGTTATGTATCGTTTTGAACAACCTTCAGAAAGTTTTGAATCCGAAGGACAACTACAAAAATTCAAATTCAAAAATGCTAGTATAGCAGCACTTGTTTTGAATTTGAAAAAATCCTATGCCAAGATGATCTATTGGTTTTGTATAGTTTTCAACAACCTTTGAAAAGTTTCGAATTCAATTCAGTTCATCAGAATAAGAAATTCAAAAATTTTCAACAATTGTCCTCTGCTTGTATTCCACATACATCGCGCTACGTTGTCAGGGGTCCCAGGTTCGAATCCTGTCCTGGGATGGATGTTTGTGAGTGTCCATTCATCACATCATCACTCATCCCTATCTTCGCAAATTAGCCAAAAATGGCACAAAAAGCTAAGTAAATTGAAGAAAATCAATCAATTGTATTACACCCCTCCCTCCCTCCTGCTTTCACCCTTTGCCAAATCTTGTTAATTGTCTCATCTTTAGTATCTCTATCTATTCCAATCTAGAAAGACAGAGGATGGACTCGATGTTGTCACCTGTTGTAAAGCCGCTTGTCTAGCATTCCTCTCTCTCCTGTTTCAATATTAGAATAATCTCTCTATTTCTCTCCCACTTGAGTTTTCCTAGTTCCGGTCTTCGTGGCGGAGTGGTATGCATAGCATGCTACGATGCCAGGGTTTCCGGTTTCGAATCCCGGCCTGGGAATAGGTGTCCCTTTGTGATTAGCCATAAGTGGCAGAAAACCGAAATAAAATAAAATAAATCAAATGAAAGATCCCTAGCCTTCATTTTATCCCTGTCCATGTATTTCAGTTGCTCGCTGTGTACTTATCTCTTTAAATTATAGCTACTTTATTAGGTGAACTAATCAAATTAGATTAATTTATATGAATGATTTGTTTCATTTAGATTATTATACAGCCTTTGAGTCCAGACGTCAAAGCTTCGTTAGTCTGCAAAATGCAGTCTAGGGTGTACTACGTGGATGGAAGGTTAACATTTGGGGAAAATATTAGAGTATATTGTTTAATTCATGCGACAATTATGAAAAATATGGAACATTTTCTTCACAAGTGCAAGTGACACCCAAGTTATACTATGGCCGCCCCTAGGAGAAGAGCAAGGTTTCGCACTTCATGGATGGAAGCAAACGAGCAGCAAAACTTTTTGAAATGTAATTTTAGCATTTTATATTTAGAAAGCAACTTATGCCAAAATTCGACGTTTACAGTTGCACCCTTATTTATTACTATTAAGACACTTTTTTAAAAAAAGAACTTTGTTTTTTCTTGCGATTCAAAGCACTGTTGTATGTACCGTATATTTTCAAGGATGATGACAGAGACAGATATTGACAACAGGGTTGTTGCGTGCCAAGTAATCACAACTCCCAACCCGAGCACCTCAGATTTTCATGAAATTTGGTAGGATGGTAGAGGACATGAAGTAACTTACATGTGTAAAATTTTAGCCCTCAGTGATACACGGTGTTCCTACAGCAGGAGTGGCAACTTCTTAAAAAATGTCAAATTTATGCTTTCAAGGTCAACAAAAAATCATGACTTTTCTTCTAATTATGGTGTAACTTTCATCTTGGGCTTGTTTTAGAACTAAGGGAGAACTAAAGTTCCGTAAAAAATAGTCTTACATGAAAATATTTTCTTTTCATTTCAAGGTCACATGATGTGACCTTTGACTTCAAATATCCAACAAAACGTATCTTCAATTTTCGTGGGAATAAGGTATGTTATGCAGTTAAATGTAATCTCTGTTTGGTCTAACTTTCATTTAGGGCTTGCTTTGCGAACAGGGATAAAACAAATCTGCAGTAGTATATGCTACATTGAGTGAAACACTTCAGAACTTAGTTTAGCACAGGCCCTTAGCTAGAATTGATCTCTGTTTATCAGGTGACTTTTTAAAAAAACGTTTCACATTAAATAAAGGTAAGCTATTTTGTGTGTGTTAAGGGGGTCATTAAGTTAATATAAAACATTAAAGAAATAGAAATATAATAGAAATAATACCCTCTTTTTCAATATCTTCTAAAACACGGTCATCTCTCGAAGTGTTAATTGAATGCTACTGACCTCATTCCTTACTAAACACTTCATACACTTTTGATTACACAAATATTTGTATCCCATATGAAAAATGTATGTTACTTCTCTCTTCATAAACTTTTTTCTTCTCGTTTAATATCTAAGAAACTAAAAGTTAAAATATACAAAACAGTAATTTTGCCTGTAGTATTATATGGATGCGAAACTTGGTCCCTTACATTGAAAGAAAAACATAAATTGAGAGTATTTGAAAATAAGATCCTTAGGAAAATCTTTGGACCTAAATGGGATGAGGAGACAGGTGAGTGGAGAAGGTTACATAATTTAGAACTACATAATTTGTGTTCATGTCCAGATATTATTAGAATAATTAAATCAAGAAGACTTAGGTGGGCAGGCCATGTGGCACGAATGGGAGAGGAAAGAGGAGTTTACAGGATTCTTGTTGGGAAACCTGATGGTAAGAGACCTGTAGGGAGACCAAGACGAAGATGGAGGGACGACGTTAAGATGGACCTAAGGGAAATCAGTAGGGATGGAAAAGAGTATATAGATCTTGCTCAAGATAGGGAAAGATGGAAGGCCTGTGTTGCTACAGCCATGAACCTTCGGGTTTAAGAAGGCTAGAGAGTTAGTTAGTTAGCATATGAAAAATGCACAATATTCAATAATAGTGATGACTACAGTACATACCTCTGCCTTAAAAAAGTTGGAGTCGGCGATTCTTCATGTTGTTGAACCTGTGAAGCAGTCTCGACATATCTATGTTCGATGCTCGTTTCTTCTCAAATGCCAGAAAAACAAGATTTGCCAGGCGCTTGCTGCACATTGACAGTCTCTGAGGGCTATTGATGCGGGTTAACACAGAGAAAGTGGATTCACACAACGCTGTACTGCATGCAAAAGTTCTTATGCCAGCAAGTAGAGCATAAGTGTCTTCGTAGGCCATTCTAGTTTTGTACAGTTCTTTAAAAGTATCAGGGGAATCCAGTTTCTTGAGATATGCATTGGCAACAGTTAGTTCCTCTTTTGACGGAATGGTGATTCCAAAGGCTGATAAATATTCAATGTTGCTAAATTGAAGGGACTCAGCCGATGATATAGCCTCCAATAAGTCGTCGTTATTGGTAAAAAAGGTAAAGTGTTCCCCTGTGCATAGCACCACGCCATGAAGGCGTATAGGAGGTGTGGGGGTAACGCCCCACACTTTCTTGATCCGGTCGTGAGTGGGGGTGATGTGATCAGCATCACGCCCCTGACCGCCTTTACCCCCCCAGGGTTTCCCCCAGGTACCCATGTTATTCGACGTTGGGTGGGCGCCGGGGCCGCTTTCACCGTTAGAAAAGTTCCCGGATTTGAACCGGCCGGGGATCGAACCCGGGACCTTGAGCATGGTAGTCAGACGCGTTACCGACTGAGCCACCGCGGCCATCGTCGTTATTGGTAAAACGTCTATTTATTTCTGTTAGCACATGATCTAAACATCCGTAGAATATTTGTGTGAGAGATGTGAGAGAGCTTTTCCTCTCCTAGGACGTCAATGATAACGAAGTCTTGTAACTGTGTATTTCGTTTTCTCTTTCTTGTGGGGTGCTCAACAATCTCGTCATGAATTCCATCCTCTTCTAGCAGTACATTACTTTCTTGCAGAATGCCTTCGTACACATCTTCCTGACGCATGCTCCTTAATGTTTCTGTGGCAGCTTCAATCATCTTTCTACCAGCATCCAAATGAACATTACGTGCTTGAAGCATTTTATCAACTGGGCTTAATATTTCAAGGATCTTTTTCATGAACACTAAGCAAAACCGAAACTGAGGTTTGCCAATGACTACAAGCAAACCAACACTTGCTGATACGTCATCCCCGTTAAAATTTCCATTTTTCACCAACTGCAAAACATGAATTATATCTCTGTAGTTTTCAAATATTGTTCTCGTCATTTTTAAATGTCCTGACAAACGTTGTTCTAAAAGTCGCGAAAGACTTCTTCCCTCGTATAAAATGGCAACTTTTCCCTTTTTTAGAAAATTGTGCAACATGGAACTCTGTTCGAAAAAGTGTTTAATTGGAGAAATTTCATCCACACATTTAACAATTACCAGATGTAACCGATGGTTAAAACAATGAACGTAAGGAATTAGACGCTCAAGCCGTTGCTGGATTAAAGCTTGCACACCCCCTTTCTTCCCACTCGTAACTGAAGCCCCGTCAAAACACTGGCTGAGCAATTTCGCACTATCCAAACCATATTTCTGAAAAATATTTAGTGTTAGATCTGCAAAAGACTCTGCATCAAAAGCTGACAGTGTTTCTATGCACAGAATTGATTCCATGACTGTCCCATTCTTTACATAGCGGATTCCTATGGCTACGTTTTCTCTGTTGTTTTTATCTCGTGTACCATCTTCAAGCAAAGTATACAAAGGAACATCTGCACTATTAATGTCACTAACAATGTTTTCACGTACGATGTCAGCCATTATTTCAATAATGTCATTTTGAATTTCAGGGGACAAGTAAGATTCGTTTTTAGGCACCTGCTTAAAACAGTCTGCCAGTTTCTCATCTTTTCGAAGCGTGAACTCGAAAAGATTTCGAAACAGGCTTTGTTCCTCATGTTCTTCTAAGTGGTACGTTCCCCTAAGAGGCAATTCGTTTATTGCAAGGAACTGAATAACTTCAGCAATGCTCTTGATATAATATTGATTCTTTTCAAGAACATTCTGATTGACTAGTGTAGAAATGGATTTTCCCACCAACGAACGGTTTTGCTTTTCTGCCCACCTTGACATTGCTTCTACGTGTGTAAGTGTCGCATCATGTTTCACTAGCCCTGCTTTGGTTTTATCGAGAGCTGCCTTCCAGTTCTTAAAACCTTTAGATGTAAAGGCCAGTTCTTTGCATCCGAAAGGCCGATATTGTCTACAAGCATCTAAAAATTGTGAATACTCTAACCATTTGAACCTTTTAAACCAGTCACTTTGAAAACACCGTCCATCAGCATTTCGGGGGTAATGTTTGAGTTTTAGCTGTTTAATTTCCTCACCTGGTTTGGAAATGTCTTTTACTTCTGTAGGCAAGAAATCCTCTTCTTGATTGGAGGCAGCCGTAGATGGGGAAAGAGTAGGTACGGTGGTCGCCGTGGTCAAAGATTCAGATGTTTTTTTACGAATTATAAATTTATCCATGGTGCTGGGGAATCGTTAAAATATCACAATACTACACACCAAGGACGAAACATGGTTATATTATTCGTCACTAAAACCACTCACTATCACACGAATCAGTTTTACGAAGATACGAAACACAATAACACCCGCGCAAACGCGAAACCTTCTTTACACGAATGAAGAACTCAACAAAGTGTCTTTGTCAATGTTTTTCCCCGACAGGGCATGGGCAAGCCCTTATATTCCACCCCCGACCGGGCAATAAAACTTCCCTTCGCAAAACTTGGGAGCCGATGACCTTTGATGCAGATGGAAAGGACCTGCTAGAAGGGAAAGCCGAAAGAGGGGGAGCGAAGGTGCATAGATCCCCTGTGGAAGAACTTTAGAGAACCTTCTAAATACTTCCCGTTACTTAAACTTCGGTTTATAAACAAGATGAACAAATGTGATAGATGCTCTTCATGTACTGTGAATTTATCCTTCTATCAAGTTATGAGCAAATAATATCCACACTCTACATTTTCACTTGTCACGGCAAACAAATTATGCAATAGTTTTACCTAATACCAGGGGGCTGACGACAACGCCAGGAGGGGCTGACGACAATGCCAGGGGGGGCTCAGCCTGCCTAGCTACGGGCCTGGTTTAGTAATGTTGTCTGAGGAACAAATTACAAGAGAAATGAAACTAACTGCCTCTAGACTAAAATAATGAGACGAATCTGATTTTGAAGAGTTTACAACTCTCTGAACTGCAGCTTCGACGCTGAAAAAAGTGCGCCAAGATTTAACCTTGAAAATTTTAAAAAAAAATATCTTGAAAACGGTGAATTGTGTAATAAAACTGAGGATAACCAAAATTAAAGAGCAGAAAATTTGATAAATTATGTTTTTTGTTTGATAAACCTACCGTAGATCTTAATTGAATTAGAAAGCTTAAATTATTTACTTTAATTTGGGAATTGGAGTAAAAGTTGTTTTTTTTTACTTCGTTTTTGTGCAAGTTTTTGGCTAATTGCGAAGATGAAGATGAGAGTTGATATGATGAAATTGATGAATGGACACTCACAAACATCCATGCCCAGGCCAGGATTCGAACCCGGGACCTCGGGACTCCTGAACCTCTGGCGCCGTAGCGCGATGTGCTAACTACTCTGCCAAGGGGGCCGGCTACAGTAAAAGTTGGTTTGTGACAAATAACAGCAAATATGTAACAAAGTATGTAATATATGTCCTGAAGACACTGAACCAAATGCATATTATATATACACAGGGTGTCATTTGAATGGCGCCCACGGACCACAGATTCGTATAGAGGACATCAAAACAAACAACTTTTCTCAGTAATATTTTCCTCGTTGGTGTGTCGATTCGACGCTACAGCAGTTTAAAAAATACTCTTTTGCCGCCTGGATGCTGGCAACCCAACACAACATTTGATCGTATCTGTGACATCATTTCCTGCTGCGAAACAGCGCACGGCAAGGTTGCAAGGAACACACAAATTTTGTGAAAATTGACAAACTACCAATGACTACGCCACATGATTAGGTGTAAAACTAATCAAGAAACGGCTCCAGTAGACCGAACATCATAGTCTACCAGCCAGAAGATCAGCAGTCAAAACAGGGGAAGGGGGAAATGATCCAACGGTATGAGAAATGGTAAAAACGCATTCAAAATGAAGTGTCAATATTGGATTTTGTCTCAGTCTACATGTCAAATATCAACAACAATACATTTTATTGGACTTACAGCTTACATGTGGCTGTTTACGCCCAGCTACATGTCAAATAGTTGCAAATCTCGTTGCAAGGTTGATATCTATGTCACGGTATCCAGTTACAGATGAAAAAAACACCGTTCGATATTAATCATTGTTGTTTATTGATTCATATTATGTTTAAATGTAAAGTGTGAGGTTTGGTTTATTATGTGACAAAATTAGTATCCGAGCTAGGCATCGGTAGTTGGGTGACGGGTTTTTCTGAGTGACAGCCGACGCTGTCAATACGGCAAAGTACATGGCATATTTGCACCAAGGCGGGTCGTCACGGAGAAAGGGTGGACTTATTTTCGTCGGGACCAACAGAGAAGTCGCCGCGGGAGGGCAAAACTACTTTTCACGGATGACCAGGATGATCAGCTGGAGTCCAAGCTAGCAAGAACCGAGGACATGCCTTGTGACCGCATTTCGAGTCAACGGACCAGAGGTCATTTCCATCTCTTCGGAAACCCAAGCCAAGCCACTCTAACGTGTTTCCAACGGACAATTTTGAATCTGGTATAAATCTGTAGGACTTCGAGTTCACCAGACAGTTTTACCAGGATTTAGTAGAGAGAGCATCTCCGCGCTACACTCTCGCGTGACTACTGTTTTGTCTCCGTGGACTTTGTTTTTCTTGCTTACCGTCAGCGAATTAACGATAGTGAGTTTACCAGTGTGTGCTTTATTCTGTGAAGCATTTCGCGGTGGTTTGTTTTTACCAAGCGTGGACTACCATAAGAATGGCCGGCTAAAAATATAGAGAAGGGAGTCCGTCGCCTTCCCCGATGCCTGCAACGAGGCGCCGCCACCATCCAGTGAAGCCCGCCGACACCAAAGCCAACACCAAGACCGACGACTGACAAACAGCGCCGCGAAGCCAAACATTGCCCGACGCTCAGAAGGACATTTCCATTTCGACGTCCGACAGAAGCCCGTTACCAGAGGGAGAGAGAAGGATGACTCCAGATCAACGTCCGACAGAAGCCCAATAAGAGAGAGATGATTCCAGGACGACGTTTGATTGATGCGCGACACACAAGAGAGATTCCGGACCGGCGCGTGAGAACGTACAGCCGACGCTTGTGAGAAGAGAGACACGCGACGTTCTATGAAAGTGAACGTGCCCAATATCGTCGCAAGAGTATTCTTCAGAAGGTCTATTGTTTGTATTGTGTATTGTTTGTACCAACGCCGTACCGTAAACGCCGAAGTCTCACTGATTTGCAAAGTGACTCAGGAACCCCGAACCTAACTTCCGTGTCCGATATTTTTAGTAATGTTATATAAAAGGTCATTTCATGTTCATATGTAATAATTTGATTGTCTTCATTCAGAGTTAGAAGCTCCATTCCATAACGTTAATTTTTCGTCTAAATTGTCAAAGTATGCTCCATTTTTGTGTAACCGATCGACCCGTCGCGTCAATTAGATTGTGAATAGTTGACCGATTAGTCTTTTTAATTTGAGGAAAGCGTATTTTATATTGCAAGGTCATGAGAGTGTAGTATTCTTTATTGCATAGTGGTTTTTGTTGTAATTTTTGCTCGCGCCGACGATTGATTTGTGTATTCCGGCAGCTGGAGCCGATTAAGTTTTGCATCATATGTAAAGTTGTATTTGTTCTCAATGGACGAGAGAGGCTTGTATGTATTACCCCCGTCCGAGAAACTTGGTAAATGTAGTGCTTACGACTTGGTGCGTATGTTCATTTGAACGAAAGGTTTAACTACGCCGACCCAATTGTTTTAGATAACTGCTTTCCGAGGGCTGGCACATATTTGATTTAAAAGAACACAGGAGCGGGCTGATTAATGACCTAAATTCACGTAAAGATTCAAACAAAAAGGAAATGGTGTGTTGATTAGATCCATGATTTGTATGTATATTCCCATGTGAAATTCCTCAGAAGTAATGATAATGAGAGAGAGTGAGTGAGGAGGCGATGTAAAGAGTTTGTTGATTCCAATTGTTCGAATCTACATATCTAAGGTAAACAAAAAAGTGTAACATCTCAAGGTATTTATCTCCGCCTTTCACTAGTACGACAATAAACGACCGTCTCAGTACCGAACTAAAAAACCTGGACCGTAAGTAAAAGTCACGACCGGTTTCCCGTACCAATAATGACGTCTGGCCCCATGCCGGGGTATGAAAGATACGTCATTTCGGGGACCGCAAGTGCACTTACTACATCTACAGGTTTGTGTCCAGATGCCTTGTGGTACTCTTGTGCTGATAACGGAAGTATCCGAAGTTCATGTTGTTACATTACGGCTAAAACACGTACAATCACAGTAACAATCTAATTATGAATCAGTAGCGAATATACTGCCCCGTTCTCAGTTGCAAACTATTACATGTGTATCCGGTGCATAGATAAACACAGTCGTCGGAGAGCTTGTATTACTACTACTTATATCCCTGTATTTTCAACCATTTTTGTCACTTGCCTCATAATGCCCTGAATATACGTTATATTATGTGTTGCTTACCTTTGGAATTTTGAGTTCTTTCATTTCTATTTTGTCATCTGTTCAGTGTGTCACAGACAACTAGTATCAGAAGGACGAAGTAGATAGACTAAACTGTAGATGCCAATTTGGTAACTAGATTTGCAAATATTTGACATGTAAGCTGAGACAAATTTCGATATGACCACTTCCATTTGAATTCTATTTTCTTTCTACCATTTTTTGTATCGTTTGTTTACTTCCTATTAAGTTAAAGAACGTGTTTTACCATTTTCTCTTACGGTACATAATGTGGTTGATTGAAGCTATGTCGTTTTTCCACAGAATATGAGTGTTCCTGTCAACCCTGGAACACATCGCTTCACGACGGGATATGACGTCACAAATGCAATTAAATGTTGTATGTGGTTGCCAGCATTCAGGCGGCAAAACTGACTTTTTTGAGCGACTGTAGCGCCGAAATGATGCACCTACGAGAAAACAACGAGAAATGTTGTTTGTTTTGATGACCTCTATACGTTTCCGTCATCCGTGGGCGCCATTAAAAAATATATACAGGGTGTCATTTTAATGGCGCCCACGGACCACGGAAACGTATAGAGGACATCAAAACAAACAACATTTCTCAGTAACATTTTTCTCGTTGGTGCATCATTTCGGTGCTACAGCCGTTCAAAAAAGATCGTTTTGCCGCCTGGATGCTGGCAACCACACACAACATTTGATTGCATTTGTGACGTCATATCCCGTCCTGAAGCGATGCGTTCCAGGGTTGCCAGGAACACTCATATTCTGTGAAAAATGACATAGCCACAATCAGCCACATTATGTACCGTAAAAGAAAACGAGAAAACACGTTCTTTAACCTAACAGGAAGTAAACAAACGACACGAAAACTAGTATAAAGAAAATAGAATTCAAGAGGAAGTGGTAATATCGGATTTTGTCTCAGCTTACATGTCAAATATTTGCAAATCTACTTTCCAAGTTGGCATCTACAATTTAGTCTATCCACTTCGTCCTTCTGATACTAGTTGTCTGTGACGCATTGAACAGATGACAAAATAGAAATGAAAGAACTCAAAATTCCAAAGGTAAGCAACACATAATATAATGTATATTCAGAGCATTATGAGGCAAGTGACAAAAATGGTTGAAAAAAACAGGGATATAAGTAGTAATACAAGCTCTCCGACGACTGTGTTTATCTAAGCACCGGATACACATGTAATGTAATAGTTTGCAACTCTGAACAGGGCAGTATATTCGCTACTGATTCATAATTAGATTGTTACTGTGGTTGTACGTGTTTTAGTCCTAATGTAACAACGTGAACCTCGGATACTTCCGTTATCAGCATAAAGTACCACAATGCATCTGGACACAATCCTGTAGATATCAACCTTGCAACGAGATTTGCAAATATTTGATATGTAACTGGGCGTAAATAGCCACATGTAAGCTGTAAGTCCAATAAAATGTATTGTTGTTGATATTTGACATGTAGGCTGATACAAAATCCGATATTGACACTTCATTTTGAATACGTTTTTACCATTTCTCATATCGTTGGTTCACTTCCCTCTTCCTTTGAGATGACTGCTGACCTTCTGGCTGGTAGGCTATGATGTTCGGTCTACTGGACGCGTTTCTCGCTTCGTTTTACACTTAATCATGTGGTTGGTAGTTTGTCAATTTTCACAAAACTTGTGTGTTCCTTGCAACCCTGCCGTGCGCTGTTTCTCCGCTGGAAATGACATCACAGATACGATCAAATGTTGTGTTGGGTTGCCAGCATCCAGGCGGCAAAACGGTCTTTTTTGAACGGCTGTAGCGCAGAAATGATGCACCAACGAGAAAAATGTTACTGAGAAAAGTTGTTTATTTTGATGTCCTCTATACGAATCTGTGGTCCATGGGCGCCATTAAAATGACACCCTGTATATTCTGTATATATATTTGTATTGAATGCAGAAACATGACATTCACATGAGTGAACGTGTGTTATATGGCGACATGTCAGTCCCTCGTTTATGTGAAAATGTGAACTTAATGTAAGCGAAAGCATGTGCGGCGTCACTAGTTCCTTGTATTATCACATCTAGAAAGAAAAATCATAATCATATTGCCAACACACTCAAAGACTTTGTAAATCGAATTGAAATTATAACAATATCTACAGCTGAATGTGAAAGCGGGGTCAATGCTATGAATCTAGTAGCATTATCAGATGAGAGAAATCAATACAAGTGCAATACACTCAAACCGTTTTTTGTATCAAGTCCAAGGATCCCAGTGCCTTTGACAAAGCAAATGGTTAACCATCAAACCTGCAGGAACAGTCCCATTCATCTGTCTATTCAGCAGATTTATATGATTTTCCTATACTTTGACTTTAGAATTTAACTTTGAATTATGTTAATTTGTGTTCCATTTGATAACAAAACTAGATTTTAAGCAATTAACATGGAATTAATAGCATTCTTAATTTATAGATAGAAGAGATAGTGCATGCAAGGTTTCAATTAATATAAACATGTGTTTCTTGGGAACTACTGACACACATCTGTAAGCTTACTGAGATAGTAAACTCGAAACCTACTGGAAATAGTATCGAGATGAGACGAGTCGAGACTTGTCACAGCCTCATTTCGTCTTGTGTATGGTGAGGTCCTTCTCGTTCTTGTTTGTGTTTGTATTCATCTAAGTCTATACTCAGAAGTTTGTTAAAACTTAATCTAATCGGGACTGAATCTGTATATTTGATTGAAATAGAAATATATATCTGCAAATGATTTATCTGATAAAATTGTGATCTTTTTAATTAATTAATTTATATATACATACATACACTGAGGAAAATATCAATTCTTCTTAGTGATGGAATACAAAAAGTTACAATTAATAAAAATTCCTACATCTCTTGTGTGAATTGTGGAAGAATTTACTTTCGGAAAACTCTATTTAAAAAATTCGGAGGGAAGAAGGCTTGCAGCATAGTCTTCTGAAACAGATTTACATCTTATTAACCAATCGACGTCATATCCTTTAACTACACTTCATATTACACCATTTCACACCCATTTTAAACAATTTTCATCTCCTTCAAAATGTTTACAAGAGCATAGATAAAGTGAACTAACTACCACAATGTTGTAGAATATGTTTACAGTGGTTTGAATTCTTTTTAAAAAAGAAGGCAATGTTTGCAAACAATATGCACTTTAAATGTAAATTAACATGTAAGAAGTGTTCCATAATGCAATAGTCTCCCCTACTGAACTTCTAATTCTGCTATTGCGGGCGAGAATCTGAAATTTCTAAAATAAAGTTTTTAAAATCCCACGGAGGATGTTCTTTGAATTCTACAATACTTTTTAAAGAAAACTTAATAAAAACATTCATAAGACCAAGTAAGAACATATTTATCTTGGGTTCAATCTCAATAAAGACACCTTCGATACCATTCTTTAAAGGTGATGACTGTAGCGTGGCAATTTGAAAAACAAGAAACGAAAGCTGAATGATGACCACTGCATTCTGTTACATTTACTTAATTCAATTCAACCTATAGAATTTTTTCACGTTCCTTTAGTACAGTCAGGTATACTTTTTAAGTGTACATTTGACATACAAAGTGGACCAATTGTAGTAAATATTAAGAGGACGATATACTTTTGTATTTCCATAGACTGCAGGAAGATAGATGGTAAAATACAAACACACGCGGGCGCACATACCAATACACAGAAATCCCTAAAATAGAAGTTTGCAAACCTGGAGACAAAAATACAGTGTGATTGACATTTATGTAAAGGCGTTGAAAGGTTTCAATGCTGCCACATTAAACTTCTCTTTCATTTTTTGACAATAGGTGTGAGTTGCAGAACAACTATACTTATTGACTCGTATATGTATATCCAATGATGACAAATCTAAACCACTACCGCAATAGTTCACCACTCCGTCCAAAATTACGTAGTTCCAAATATTTTGAAACAAGCCTGTTTTACCTTAATGTGTAAAGCAAGCAGTACTCTTCCATGATGTACGATCTGTTTCAGGCAGACTCAATTCTTAACGGCGATGTATTGTTAGATCGATACTTATTTACAGTTTTGAGACAGACAAAACAATCGTACAGAATCGAAAACATTCCAGTAAACATTTCCCCCAAACCGCTTTTGAAACAAGGTACAAAACAGGACGATATATATAAACACACAAAAATTACTATTAGAAATTTGTTTTCCTGGAACATTCTAGCAGTTGGCCTTCCCTTGTCAACTGTACTTTCACCTGAGAGTCGATTTACCTAACATTTCCTTTCATCTGGAAGGTGGCTGGACTCTTTTATCTCACACTCTTTTTGCTTTTTCCTTTCTTCGTTCTTTTTCTTTCTTCTCTCCTCTTTCTCTCTTCTCCTTTCTACTCTTTCTAACACCTTCTTCCATTCTTTCAGTAAAAACTGAATTTCCATTTCATTATTTTTTTCGTTATTTTACCTTCTACCTCTTGCGACAATGAAGATGAATCATTAATTTATGAAATGAATGATGAGGATAAACACAATGAAACCAGGGTTCGAACCTGGACAAACCTGACTCCATAAAGCATTGTACTTGCCACACAATATGAAAACATTTCCAAAGATTATTTTGTATTTTTCTATGAATGTAAGGGGCGGGGAGCAGTGGTAGCGTAGTCACCTTTTTTATTAAGAGGACTGGGTTCGATACCCGGTGGAAGCACATGGTGGCTCGAATTCCACTTTAAACTGTAGGTCCAGTCCCGATTAACCTTATCGTGCATACAGTGGACTTTCAACACCAAATCAATCAATATATGAATGTAACAATAAGTGCTAAAGGTAAAAAAAAAAAAAAAGGTAAAGTGCTCCCCTGTGCATAGCACCACGCCATGAAGGCGTATAGGGGGTGTGGGGGTAACGCCCCACACTTTCTTGATCCGGTCGTGAGTGGGGGTGATGTGATCAGCATCACGCCCCTGACCGCCTTTACCCCCCAGGGTTTCCCCCAGGTACCCATGTTATTCGACGCTGGGTGGGCGCCGGGGCCGCTTCCAACCTTAGAAAAGTTCCCGGATTTGAACCGGCCGGGGATCGAACCCGGGACCTTGAGCATGGTAGTCAGACGCGTTACCGACTGAGCCACCGCGGCCACAATAAGTGCTGCTATTATTTATTACACCGTGTTCCTGTTAAGTACAAATTAATGTTTAACAAACATTATAAAGTTGGATCTGAGGCATTGAAGTGAACTCCTATCGTGAAGCAAACCAGTAACCCTTTAATTACAAGACAATATCATCAACCACTGTAGTACCATTTAGACTCATTATTTTTACATCCATTTACAGAAGATAAGTAAGTTTTGTAATTCATTATTAATATTTAACTTATCTAAGGTTGTAACAATATAATGTAATTATCTTTTTTAAAAAATAGGTACATTGTAAGTTGTCTTATACATGATGTTAATTTTATTTTTATTCCTCTTTTTTCAGATAAGCATTTGAGAGTTGAACTTTTGTAAAACAGGAGAACAAAATTGATTGAGAATGGCAGCTGTCCACCATCGCAGCTTGCAGATATGATGCTATGAAATACAAATCGCCAATGAGGATTGTGTGCAATTACATAACAGAGTAATATACGCTCTTTGGAGTGCATAGGCCTACATTGTTTTTGGTTTTTCCAGACAACTTGGTACAATGGTGATGATTTACTAGACATCAAGAGTCTATAATCTGCTCAAGAAATGATGATGTATGACGTATTAATATCACGCTGCAAGTAGACAGAAATTGTGAATTATATTCTAGAGCAACTCAAAGAAGAAACAGTGAATGTGGTGCGATTTGTTTGTCTTGTGTATTAATGAATGGCAAATAATCATTGAGATATTTATTAGTTGTAATTTTAAGGGATATTTTCTCCTGAAATGGAAACCCAGCAAGAAACATACCTCTTAGAGAACCAGATAATAATTCACAGGCTATGAGGAGAAAAAGTACCAAGATACATTGAAACAAAATATTAACGTAAATTTTGAGGATACCCTAAGTATCTAATTTAGTAGTTTCGGTAAGCAGAATTTGTTGTACGTACTTTTGACTTTTTGAACTAAGGACTATTGTATTGTATTTGAGAAAACTAGTTACATATGTTTCACAACAATGATAACACTTTTCACCGATCACCTGAAGTCTCATAAAATTATAATTTAGTTATATGTTTATACATAAAAATATATGGGTAATAAAGTTTAAACTAAATATCTGTTACTTAAAAATGATGATCAAGCTTTATTTTTATTTGGAAAAATATATTTTTGTAGGAATGCTGATCAACCAAGAAGTTGCGTATACCCAAGATATTTGTCGGAGATTGCAGGTGTACTAATATCAATAAGATAGGGACAAGTGCAGTTATTAGTTTTTGTTGATGGATATATAACATTAAATTGTAGATATACCTAGTTACCAATTAGCCTTTCTGTGCATAAAGTGTACATAAAACAAAAAATTTAAAAAAAACATTATTATTATTATTAATACAATTTGAATAATCATCCTTCTTTCAGTCCAGCATTTTCTTGACAATATTGCAAAATCCTTCCAGAAGCAGTCTTTGTATATGTGCAAATGGTAACAAACGCCCAGAATGTGTCCTTTGCCCATGCATTCAAGTGAATTGATCAATTACAAGAACTGTCCGATGAAAAAAAAATATTTCCCATTTAGATATATTTATATATATTTTTAATGTATCTATTGCAAACAAGACTACCTATTGATTTGCCTGAATAAGTGGCTAAAGAACACACACTAAACACTTACTTTCAGTAAGTATCTTGTTTGCAATAGATACATTTGCACACGAACTCTCTGCTGAAGGATGACCAGCCGAAACCTATAATTGAGCTATAGATATTACACAGAAAATAAAATTCTCACTTAGGGCCAAGTAATTGAACGCTACACGCCATCACACAATGCACTTAATAATAATACCAAGATAAATAATTAAAATTAAATTCTACATTATGTAACTATGTAGCGCAAACCGTCTCGAGCCCCCCTAGACATGCCTTGTATATGCTGCACTCTGGTGCCGAATGCAAGAAGTATTACCGCTTGCATCAGGGCTCGCACCACCATGTTCACACAGCGGAGTGAACATTTTCGAGGTATAGCGGCCAACAGCCCCTTAGCTGCCAGTTTTATGCAAAACGCACAGCAATTGTGTTCAAAGCAATCCGTGGAACACCGTGGGAGTCAGTGTTACCAACTATCTAAAAAGTTATCAGACGTGAAAGACGTCGTGTCAGAGTAAATTGTGTGTATATACTCGAACATCAAAGAAGGATTTTTTCGAATAAATATATATATATGTGTGTGTGTGTGTGTGAATTTAATATGTCTGGAATTTAAAACTTATACCATGAGTGTTCATGTGCTCATGCGAACATTATCAGGCGATGATAGCATCCTACAATTAAGAAAACACTCATAAATCTTCCCCTTCTAGGATAATTTTCACGGCATCCCACCACCCACTGCATGTTCTCCATATGGCACAAGAAGTAAAGTAAGATAAAGCAAATCAATCAATCAATTAGTTTCTTTAAAAAGTAACATCTGTAGAAAATCTATTGTGCCTGTAACTTTATTTTTTAATTTAACAACTTCCAAAACATTATGAAACTAAAATGAATACATTACGTGGTTTCTAAAAAAACTACTCTCTTTTGTCCTTCTCTTGAAAAATGGTATCTATTTTGGAAATCATCTAAACCTGAAATGTCTACCCAAGAAAATTTTGATGTAATTCTAACGATCACCATCACACGCAAGCAAAGAAATTCCTAGAACTAGAACAAACACGTCTTACTGACTTCTATTGTGCACCCAGGACCAGGGTGGCTACAAACAAGCAGTAATGAAATTCCCTGACTTTTCCAGGTTTTCCAGGACAAAATTTACATTTTTCCCTGACAATTACAAACTAAACTAAATCGATGTTTTTGCAAAATGGAAATAATAAACTCATACATATCCAGGTATGGATTTGTTAAGTACCAATATTATCTTTATGAAATTGACTCAATTTCTCTATTCTCTATGATTTGAATTCAAACTACAAAATAGTGAATTTGGAAAATTATTTCAATTCACAAGCTAGGGAAGGATTACGGAATTTTGTCATATGCAGTAAGTTTAAAATAAAATACTTGATTATTTTTAAAGTTACGACTAAATGAGATAAGAGTGAAGAGTGATTGATTAAGAAATACAATTTGTAATTTATCAGTCTCCTTAGCTATACATTCTCCGTATTACATGTTGATATTTCCACTGAGGTTTGGAACCCTCTGCTTGCAAGAACCATGAGTGCGGACTCATTTTTCGATGCATAAAGCTACTTCTCTTTTCTCTGTAAAGCAAACAACTTAACTCTTGCATATAAGTGAAACAATTGAATCAAAGAAAATAAAGTGTCATATTTCCTTACATTATCAATGGGATTTCTGCTTAGTACAGTATATCCAAGTGAAGTACCATGAAACTGACAACGTGCAGTTATACCATTAATGCTGACGAAAAGAGTATGTAGGTATTAGAAATTTAATGCAAGGAATTTATAGAATTGCATTGTATAGGTACCTGATTTAGCTAACCACACATTAAAACAGGAACACTCTAATAATAAAAGCTTCTGAAAGTTCATATACGAGGGGCATCCTGAAAAAAGCTCCAATGGTGCCTATATGCAGCACTAGTGGTCGAAGAGCGACACACACCCATGCAGGCAGGAAGAAGTGGCATCTAGCTGTAATCTGGTACAGTTGCAATGCAGCCATTTTAGGACAATAAAGGGGGAACCCCCGAATGTTACCAAACCTCCACCCGTATGCATTCGAGGGCATACGCTTTGTCCCAGTGCCTCTGTGAATAAACTGGGACGTCTTTTGCTCGAATTACGGTTCCCCCGTTATTGTTTTGCTCTACCACTTTATTAAATTTCCCATTACAATATTTGAAAGTATACAAGAAAATAACATTACTACATACATGAAATGATTACATAAAATAGTGTATGGACACAGTATTACAGTACACAATTATTTCTTCGTGAGATGGAGATTCTGTATGAAAGTGTTTGCAGTTTATTGTAGTTTGGTATGGCTGTAAGTACCGGATTCTGTGGTACCAGAATCTAAGAAATTGAGGATTTGTATGGCTCGAGTTCTCTATTTAATATAATTGGTTTTTTAAAGGTATGATTAGGCTCCTGGACCAGCCACCGAGAGAGGGTGAGTTGATGGTTGAAGACCATTTTAGTTTGTATTGTTTCGTCGTTTGCTCCACCCCAGAGGCTAGGTGTTCCGCCCTCGGTGTCCCGTCCCGTTTCCTTTAGGAGGAAGTGGACAAGGTATAGAGCACTCGAGTTCCATCACTATAATGGAGTATTGCAATTTGTAGTGAGAAAGAAAAAAAAACAACAAAAAAAACAAAACAGAAGTTGTAGATAAAATAAAAGAAAAAAAAATACATAAAAAAAAATCGTCGCCATGTTGTGTATGTGTAGGCCGAAATGTGTGCACTTCAGCTAATTCATGGCGACGTGTATGATTACAATCAGATAACTAGTAAATGTAAAGTAAAATAACTTTTAATAAAATATTAATGAAAATAACAATGATAATACAAAAATAAGATACTATATTATTATGAATATTAATAATGAATACAATGGTTTATGAAGCTCCGGATTTCCGGTGCTATGTTCTTACTGGCGTACCAGTACGTGTATCTACAGAGGGGTTTTATTTGATAATTTTATGAATTTGGGTTGTGTTGTTTTGAGGCTGTCTCCCTCAGAAGGTAGTCCTTGTGTATTTCTCCTTGCATTCACATGAGACGAAATCTTCTTCTTTCGGCTGCTTCACTTCTGCCTGTAGATGTCACGAAGAATTTCCTTCTGGGGGCATTTACTGGTGCGTCCTCCTTATCGCTCTTCTCCCCGGGAACTACTGTAGGTGATCTCTACGCATCGAGAGAGCATTTTGGGACCTCGTCACCCTTCTATCTTGAGGCTGGCTGGGAGTAATGAGAGGTGTAGTAGGTCGAGTCTGCAGCTGTGAGTTGAACCGTTTCATTTCCTCCAAGGAAACTGCATTTGTCAAGCATTTCAATTTGTCTATTTGTTGCTGACAGAGAAGGATTTTGATGTTCGTCGTTGGTAGTTCCTTCCTCAGATTCTTGATGTAGTCTCCAGCTGCCGGGCAGAAGAAGACCTTATGTTCTGGAGTATCCTCTGTCTCTCCGCATGTGGCGCATACTGTTGTTTGCCTGCTGCCAATTCGGTGCAAGTGAACTCCATAAGGACCATGGCCTGTCAGCAGGTGAATAAGTCCTCTTATGGGGAGATCACCAGTAGGAATTTTGGCTCTTATGTTCGGGATGAATTCATATGTTCTTCTCCCGTTTTTCGCTCTTTCCCATTCTCGTTGCCAGTCCGTGGTTATTTTGTCGTGAATTTCTTGGAGTGTCGGGTGGAAGGTCCCTATAGTTCTTATTATGTCTCTTTCATTGCCCTTCTTGAAATGGTATTTAGTGGCTCTCCATCTCGCTTCCAGATCCATTGGCAGGTGTCCTGCGACAGCCAGAAGCGCCTCAGTCGATGTTGTACCAAAGGCACCTGTCGTTCTTAAAAGTATCCTTCGTTGTGAGCCTCTTAGTGTCCTTAATTTTTTTTGGTTGTTTAGGCCATCTACCCACGTTGAAGCCGCATATGTTACTATTTGTGCATATATGGATTTAATGTAAGATTGTATAATGCTAGGATGTAGATTAAAATTCTGGGATACCAACCTTGTCAGTTTATTCATGGCTAGCTCCCCTTTACTTGTAATAGATTGTATATGAGCTCCAAATTTTAGCCCCTCTTCCAATGTTACTCCCAGATATTCTACTGCATTTGCTCGCTGTATAGATTTTCCTGATATTCTGATTGTTGGATTTCTACTTCTGCTGAGGCGACCTTTGATACTTTGTTTTAGCAGCCGATATCTCAAGTTTAGCATTACGGCACCACCCGTTTAGTTCACTTAGAGCGTTATTTGCTTTTCTCTCCAACTGAGCTCTCGTGTTTCCCGAACAAATGAAGGCAACATCGTCTGCATAGGCTATGACTCTATCGACATTATTGTTCCTTCCTAATAGTCTCAAACAGGGCTCCAGGTTTATATTCCACAAATGTGGTCCCAACACTGATCCTTGTGGGCATCCTTTTGTTGACATTTTGGACACAGTTTCGCCATTTAAATTTAATTTAACTTTCCTGTCTTTGAAATAGCTCTCCAGGATTTGGATTATGGTCACGGGACAATTCATTTTGTATAGTGTGGAGAAAAGGTGCGGCCACCATAAGTTGTCGAACGCTCCACTGATGTCGGCAAAAATAATTATGATATATTTTCCATCTATTTCCCTTGTTGCTTTTGTTAGTGCATTTACGGCATCCTCGGTGGAGCGACCCTTCGTGAAGCCGTACTGATTTCCAGTGTTACCAATCATTTTGAGGAAGTCCTGAAGTCTTCTATTTATGAGCTTTTCCAGTAGTTTACCAATACTATTTAACAGACAGATAGGTCTATAGGTTTTTAATGCCAGCTCATCTTGTTTTCCCTCCTTTTTAATTACTATCAATCTCCCTTCCTTCCATGGGGTAGGGAATTGTTTCTCAATTAGGCACAAGTTGAAGAGTGACGTAATGAATTGAAGCGTCTTAGGGAGAGACATTTTTAATATCTCAGCCGGAATGCCATCAGGCCCTGGAGCTTTGCCATTTCTTACTGTAGCCAGTTCGCTCAACACTTCTTCAGGTGTAAAAGGAAGAATTGGGTTATTATTTGGGTACCTTCCCATCTCGCTTCTAATTATGGCATTAACCTCGTTGTCCGTGTCTTCATCATCATCTGGCAATAGTCCATACAGCAATGCTATGGCAGTTTCCTTTAAGTCCATGGTTATGGACCCATCAGGTTTCCTGAGAGTAGTAATTCCTGAATCCTGTTTAATTTTATTTGTTGCAATCCTGTACGGTATTCCCCATTTGTCCTTATTGAGATTTTTATTTACAAATTTTTGCCAATTTTTCTTCCTAAAATCCTTGAGCTCCTCTGCGTACCTAGCCTTGGCCCTGCGGTAGTCATCGAGTAGGATCGCTCTAGTGTTTGGAATATTTGATTTTTGATATGCCTTCCTACATCTTCGCATGTTTGCTCTTAATTTTGTGAGTTTTTCTGTCCATGGTCTCTTTTGTATTGCCATACCTCTCATTGGGGTGGATGTTTGTATTGCAGTTTGGAGTTCTTTAGTAAGTATCTCTGCCCATTCATCCAGACTATGCTCAGGTCCAGGATAATCCGGCAACACAATACTATCGAGGAGGGTTTCCATGTTTGTTTTCTTCCAGTTGTACGAAAGATTTTGCCCTGTTGTAGCATTTGGGATGTTTGGAATAGCATCCAGTCTTATATTAAAATGTATGGCATTATGATCACTGGTAGTGATCATGTCCAGTACCTGCCATCCTTCTATTAATGGACACATACTTCTATTTGATAGTGTTAGGTCGATGTTGCTGGATGCTCCAGCTCTATCTCTAAAAGTTGGCGGATTGTCTGGTTGATTTTCTATATTTAGGTTAGTTTCAGCAATGAGATCCATCATCTTCTCTCCATTGGCATCGATTACCCTACCAAACCATAGGGGGGAGGAAGAGTTGCTGTCTAGTGTGATCAAAATTTTCCTGTTAGGGTAGGCTTCATAGGCTCTTCTTATACAGGCGATGTACTTGTCAATATTGTGACTGTATTGACAGTAACAGTTAATTATTATAAAGTTTATTGTTTCATAGCAAATTTCCACACAATTGACATGGGAGTCTGATAATTGAGCAATTTTTAAGATTTTAATTTTCTTGTTCAGTGAGATTATTGCTGCTTTTGCGTTTAGAGATGGGTTGTATATTGCTGTGGCACTAAGTGGTGCATGAATTATTTTACCATTTCGAGTGTAGGGTTCTTGCAACATTAGTAAATCCACATTGTTTCTTCTGGCATAGATGAAAATTTCCTCTGTGGCCAGCTCAGCCCCATTTAAGTTCACCTGTAGGCAGCCTATTTTATTTTCCTTCAATGCCTTAATATCGAAGTCCACGATGGCCATGGTTTACTGGTGTCCTGAACAACTCTTCCATATCCCCTGGCAAAGTCCTTGTATACCTCATCAAGGTCCAATTTTAGATCTCTACGCTGTAGTGCCTGTTCTAGTAAACTGCCATTTTAGGACAGTTCTAGGTTAAAGATTGCAGCTCTCATACAGTCTACCACAGACTGTGATGTAGTCTACATTGCACGCTCAAAATTTGGCACAGAGCCACCAGCAATCGTGTGAGGTGTGCAGACCAGACGTCGTGAGTGATAGTATGGTCAGACGATGGTGCAGACAATTCACGGAACGCCAATCGAATGTGCACAACCCCATATAGGTGAGTACACGCAAACCCTTTGCATCACTTCAGGTGAGGAGATCTTGGACCAATCGCTGTACAGCCATGGACTTGAATCTACTGACTTTCATCTGTTTGTTTAACTGAAGAGGTTTCTGGCAGGGCAAGGATTTGACAGCTACATTGCGGTAGAGATAGTTCCATTCTTTGCTGTCAGACACATATACCATGGGCATACAAAATTTAGTGAAATGCTATGACAAATGCCAGAACAGTGGTGGTGATTATGCTGAAAATTAGGATAGGACTCATTGTTACTAATGCAATAAATTACAACTGATATTCTTGTTTTATTTATGCCTAATCGGTAGGGACCTTGATATTTTTTTTTTTAAATTGGTGTATTTTCTTATTTTTATTTTTTTTCTATACGGTGTTATTTTTCCCAAAATTCACATTTTCATTTTAGCGCATTTTCTGGCAAATATCTGAAATTATATCTTCATGGTGTTTTTAAACTACTGTTTCAAATTGTAAGTTGCATGGCTTACGCCTCTTCATGAGAGTTTGATATCTTGAAAGTTATTTTGGGAAAGTTATTTCCATACCCCTTTTTTAATTTTAAGGTAAGGATTTTAGATAATGGAATTTTCCCCATATATACTGAAGGGTGCATAATGACCATAAGTGGCGATGCACCCAAAAAATTAAAATCAATCAATCTCACGTGACAGATACCGATATATTAAGCCACCAAAAATTGGCATTATCTTTCTTTGACTTGTTAGTGTTACGTTTCCAAAAATTCGCGTTTTGTTTTAGAACATTTATCTGCCAAACATACCGAAACGTAATACTCCATTGTGCTTCTAAACTATTATTTTAAATTGTAGGTCACATGGTCTACGTATTTTCGTGACAGTTTGATATGTTGGAACAGATTTTTGAGGAAGTAAAAGTAAAGTGCTCCCCTGCACTTTTCCATGAAGGTGTATAGGGGTGTGGAGTTAGGGCCCCACACTTTCTTGATCACGGCTAAAGGTAGGGGTGATGTGATCACCATGCTCCTGGCTACCTTTATACCTCAAAGTTTCCTCAAGGTACCAGGTTCATATGATGCTGGGTGGGCTCCGGAGGAGTTTGAGTAGGTGGAAAACATCCCGGTTCTCCCCTGCAGGGGATCGAGCCTGGGTCTCTCGCATAGTAGTCAGATGCCCTATCGACTGAGCTCCATTACTACTCGCTTGACAAATGCCAAATGTGCGCAATTAGCTTGGTAATTCCAAACATATCTCATGCGACAAATACGAAGATGTGACTCCCATGTCACGGTAGATACGCACTCGATCTCCTGTTAGAACCCTGCCACTTTGCTCTGTGATGCAAATGGTTTTGATAGAAGTTGAAAAAATCGTGGGAAATACATGATTTAATGTGGCTGTCGGAATTATTCCATGTACGTATAACTCTATAGTTTACTCTTGAGTAAAATGTTGGAAACCTTGCATGTTCTATGTACACAAACATGGCCTAGAAAATACAAGAATGTTGGATTTCATGGAATATTTCCTTGTTTTAGGACATTTTTTTAAAAAAAAATCACTAAAATCTCCAACAATTCGCATTTTATGCCGAATTTGCATTATTTCGATATTTCAAACGGGCGAAAAATGTGCCCAGACATCACTGCACATTCCTAAACATAACTTCGCAGCAATTACCATTTTTCACGGTTTTGGCATTTGCGAAAAATCAATGTCCCTACTAATTGGAAATTACTTTCTGACCACCCCTCGTATAAATCAGTAGATTGAAAGTGAAAATTTAGCAGAGCTGGCAGAGAAAAGTCAATTCTTGAAGAAAGTGATTTGCTTTTATGATTGAATGATTCGAGTAAATATGATATTAACATATTGATGTATTTATTATTAGTATTTTATTTCATAATATTGGACATTAGCATTACTCAGTGAGAGATTAATGACCATCTCTCATGAGTTTAAAACAGACAGGACAGAGAGTGGTGTCAATTTCATTGCAATACTAGTGTTGCTGTAAATTTGAATTTGGGAGCATGCACTTGCCAAATTTTTATAACGTTCACCAGTGCAGATTTATGTTTCACTTTTTCGTGATAGTATTCAATATATATCCCATTTGGTTGGATTCTTCTTGATATCTAAGAATAGTGCAATGTCATTGAAAACGTATGTTAACTTGTGCGAAACCAGTAATACCTCAGGATGATGAAAGAAAACCTTCGTAAACACTGCTACATTAAATAAGGTGAAGTGAGCCAGTAGAGTAATAAAATTTCGGCAGCATATTTGCAGTCTAAAGCTCTTCTTGTTTATGCATTCAATTTTTGTTGGATGTTGCAGTCCATGCAATTTCTATCACATTTTGTAGTGAGATACTTTGTCGGGTGGAGATATTCGACAAAAATTGTATGTATCAATGGAACCTATTTGTTTCCATGTTCCTTCAGTTTGCCCAACAAAATGCCTTACAACGACGTTCGACAACTATCGGACGGAGCCACCCGCTCTTATCCCCTCCATCTGTTGACAAGTCCCCTTACTACTCCCATACGGACAAGAAAAAATGATAATTCAATGCATTTTCCACGTAATATTTAGAGGTTTAACCTTTACTCCCCCGATGATACATATGGTATCATCAGAGTAAGGTCGTACTCGCCCAATGATACCATCTGGTATCATAGTGCTGATTACGAAATGAATGTGCTTTTTGGACCTTCATACTCTTATGTTTGGGTGTAAACTCTGACACAGGTCTGGAGCAAGCCTGGGAAATTCATATTGATGACCAACCTCCGCCCTCTCCCCCTCTCTGCAACATATCCATGCCACATTTCCGAACAGAGTTTCACATTTTGGCGCATTATTAAACTTGTATGGCACCTAGGAACATGAAACATATTTCAATCTCTTTGGAAACGTCCATTCTTTGAAGAGAATACTAAGAATTGCACCTTCTTCCAAAAATAGTGGGAGAAGAGGGGGGGCAAACTCCAGATTTTTATGTTGTTTTTTTCATTGAAATTCGGTGGTCACGCCCCCAAAACCCCCTTCCTCGGTTCGGCGTTCTGAATTGTACACGGTTGCATGCTACGATGTTTTAGCTGCAAAACAAAACTTATCCGAAGTAGATTGCTCCCATAGTGCCACAGTAATAACAATTTACCTCCAAAAATGCAAATTACCTATACTATTCGTAAAAAAAAAAAAAATCACATTCTGCCTTATTATTCAACTTGTATGGCACCCAAGAACATGGAAAATGTTACGTTCTCTTGAGAAATGTCCATTCTTTGAAAATAATACTAAAATTGGTGCCTTCTTCCCAAATAGCGGGAGAAGAGGGGGCAAACTCCAGATTTTTATGGCTTTTTCATTGAAATTCGTGGGTCACGCCCCCAAACCCCCTTCCAAACCCCCTTCCTCGGTTCGGCGTTCTGAATTGTACACGGTTGCATGCTACGATGTTTTAGCTGCAAAACAAAACTTATCCGAAGTAGATTGCTCCCATAGTGACACAGTAATAACAATTTACCTCCAAAAATGCAAATTATCTATTTTTCGTAAAAAAAATCACATTATGGCTTATTATTCAACTTGTATGGCACCCAAGAACATGAAAAATGTTAAGTTCTCTTGAGAAATGTCCATTCTTTGAAAAGAATACTGAAGTTTGCACCCTCTTGCCAAAACAGTGGAAGAAGAGGGGGCAAACTACATTTTTTTTTGTTTTTTTCCATTGAAATTCGGAGCTCGAGCCCCCCAAACCCCCTTCCTCGGTTCGGCGTTCTGAATTGTACACGGTTGCATACTCTCATGTTTTAGCTGCAAAACAAAACTTATCCGAAGTAGATTGCTCCCATAGTGCCAGAGTTATAACAATTTTCCTCAAAAAATGCAAATTACATATTTTTCGTAAAAAAAATAATATATCACATTTTGGCTTATTATTCAACTTGTATGGCACCCAAGAACATGAAACATGTTTCATTCTCTTGAGAAATGTACATTCTTTGAAAGGAATACTAAAGTTTGCTCCTTCTCCCCAAAATAGCAGGAGAAGAGGGGGCAAACTCCAGATTTTTATGTTTTTTTCCATTGAAATTCGGGGGTCGTGCCCAAGCCCCCTTCCTTGGTCCGGCGTTCTGAATTGTACATGGTTACATGCGCTAAAGTTTTAGCTGTAAAACAAAAGTTATCCGAAGTAGATTGCTCCCATAGTACCCGAGTTATAACAATTTTCCTCCAGAGAGTGTTCGAATTTGAGGTGTCAAAATAAATAATAAAAAAAAGTCAATGAAGAGGAAATTCCCTGACATTTCCCTGACTTTTTTTGACACCTCAAATTCCCTGACTTTTCCCGGTTTTCCAGGTTTTCCAGGTCTGTCGCCACCCTGAGGACTCTTTATGTTATATTTTTTTCCAAAATTGTTGTATTTCTGTAAAATATTTTAAGAATGAAACATAACTCCAAAGCAGTGGCGTAGTGTCCACGTAAGGCTTGTAAGTCCACCTTACAAGCTGAAATTATTGAAGAAAACATATTTCATTCCTGTATTTATCGCTTGAACACACATAGCAATATCAGACTTCAAGTAGAACTTTTAACGAAACGACTGAGGACTTGTTTTGATTAGAGTTGTTTCTCTGTAAGGCTTCTTCAGAGGACTTACGTGCGGGTGAATGGAAGAAATTATTTGGACTCGCCCATGGCGGGTGTGTTCGCTTACGTAGTATCTTCTCAACTAATGACAGGGTGCCCCGATTCTCACGCACTGTAAGGTGCATTTCAACGCAGCACACAGACTCAGGCAAGGAAATCTGACTTGGGACTGATATCCATTGAAAAGGAGCTGCTAAAGACATTGACCAGAAACTCCCGATTCTACGACAACGTGATGGAGGTGTTCAGACTAAAGGATCGTCGGATCGAGTTACAGTATAAATGAGAATTTTCATTAAGTAATACATACATATGCTATTATTGTTAACATAGAGTGTGTGCATTTTATGTTTGAAATTGAGTATGCCCATGCATGACTTACATTCAAATAGATTCTATTTAGTTAAAATATCTTTGGGTTTTCTTTATCCAATATTCAGATCAGGTTTATCTAAGGAAGCCTTACACCTTTCATAGAATCACGCTACGCCACTGGTCCAAAGAACTCAATCTTTAGTCACTTATAAGGCAAAGGACTGAAGAAGGACTAGAGAGTAAATATGAGAAATATTGGTGAACACTCACCATCATGATTAATTTGGGGAGCTACGAATGAGTAGCATAACCCGATCATGAAAACCTACAACGATGACGGGGTTCGTTGTGCTGACCACATGCCACCCCGTAACTGGTTGCATAATCTTCCACCTCAGAGTAAGATCAGTTGGGAGTGTGGCCGGCTGTCGATAGGTAGGCCTGAGCCCTCAATGGTCTGTTGCGGGACGGGTTATGTATGTTTTGAGTTTAATCATTTCAAGGTGTGAGACCTCGACTGTCAATTCTTAACTATGTTAACAGAAAATATTAAATAGTTTTTGATTCAGTGAACTAAAACAATACAAATTGAATGTTCCAATATATTACTATGAGAGACAAATGTATTTCATTTTTAAAAAATATATATTTATAAACATAACCTGAAACCCCCCCCCCAAAAAAAAAACAGTTTTGCCAGGGTTTTATCTGAAAAACCCAGGCAAAATGCCAACCCTGGGGTCAGCGTGGGGTGTTGCCTGGGCGCTAAGGACAAATGGGGGTGCCGAACAAGCAAAACAGATACAAATAGAAAAGCATTAACATTCTAGTACCCTGTGAAATTACTGGCACCCTATTAAATTAAAGTTATTGTCAGTTTGGAAAGATATACAGAGCATTCCCCGATATTTGCTACGAGACTGGACGGCAAGCGGCCTGGCGTCTGCGCTTGTCTTTCCCGGTGAACGGGGTCTGAGACAGTCGCACGCTACAGTCTGTTTTTTTTCGTTCTCCCTGCCACAGGGAAGGCTGGAGTGGGTGTTCCTTAGTTTTTTCCTTTCACTCTCTTGGAGGAGGGCACAGTTCTCTAGGGCTCTGTGAATGGCTGTATTGTATCTGCTTGTGGGGTCATGTTTCAGTTTTTTGTAGCCATCAGTGTTTAGTTTTGCATGCATTTTGTCACTGTATTGGCCTTTTCCCATTATGACCCCCTTTCTGCACCCATATCCAACATTGTACTGCATGTGGCTGAGAAGTCAATACTCACCCAATCAGAGTTCGTTCATATAAGATACAGAAGATATGCCGATGACACCCTAGTCATTTACAAACAGGAAGAGGACCTAAACCATCTCCTAACTGCCCTCAACAACATACACCCTAACATAAACTTCACCGTTGAAAGGGAACAAAATGGCCACCTCAACTTTCTCGACCTCAACATCCGAAGACACCAAGACAAATTCATCACATCCGTATACAGGAAACCAGGTTCGGGCACCCTGTACATCCACGCAAAATCCAACCACCCACCAAAATAGAAAGCTGGAGTATGGATGAACTTTTACAGAAGAACCTTCACACACAGCTGCACAGAAGATGACCTCCATGATGAAATAGCATGCATAAGTGAAATAGGACTAACCAACGGTTACACCGAGCGCCAATTATCCATGTGGTGTGCACAAACAGAAGTCCAGCTCGGACACCCAAGAAACAGATAACCCGAACCAATATCCTAAACCCAAATGGATCGCTTTTCCATACCACCCCACCACATCTGGCAAATTTGCCAAGGCCCTCAAACCTTTCAACATCAGAGTGGCACATAAACCCATATCCCAAATCGGAAGAGCACTACCCAACTTCAAGAGATACTACCTACACAAACTTGCATCTCCTGGTGTCTACAAGACCACATGCCAATGCCACAACACCTACATTGGTCAGAACCATCTGCACTGTCCAAGAACGGATTAACGAACACGTAAAAGATGCCAAAAATGACACACCAAAATCAGGCCTCTCTCAACACCTCCACTCTACTAACCACACCATCTCCTCCTAATCCATACTTCACCCAACCGGCTCTGTCATAGAAAACACTGTCAAAGAAACCCATGCTATCATCCAACAGAAACCAGCACTGAACCTGGACAGGCACACCCGACCTGAAAAAGAAAAGATGCGGTGCACATACTTGACCCCCCTCCAGCCACGCAGGAAACTGGAACGTCACCATACCAAACAGTCCAGCCCAGCCCCCCCCCCCCAACCGGCAACGCCACCTAACAGGAAGTAGACGACACAAATCAGGATGCGCACGCCAGCGCCGCTGAATGGGAGAAATCTCAACTACCGCTGCCCGGGAACAAACAATGCAGTAATGAGGTACCATCTCAGTTTCAAACGCCGTACCCTTTTGTGAATGAAGACAGTGGATCTTCGAAATTAATAGGATTTAACCATTACATTGTGCAATGCGGAAGTCCGAAATTTTCAAAATTTCACGTAAGTAATTTTAAACCCCATTTACCGCAACCATCATGAAATTTATCATTGTTCTATTAATTTCCGTGGCCCCTGCCAGCATCCCCTCAAGAACATAATGGATAGTAGCAATGACAACAGAAATTAATAGAACAGATAGAAATTAGTTTTGCATATTTTAATTAGGTAGGTTAGTTTGAAGCTGATACCTTTTCCACAATTCTTCTCACAATTTTTGAGAACTTATTGGAATTGGATCAAATTTTTGACTTGCATATTTATTCTTGTTCATTTTGTTCTTGGCATGCCACTTAAAAGAAACACACTGTAACCTTTTTATGTATTATTTATTAAGAATACAAAATCGTTTTGTTTCAAATGAACAAGTCACAAATGAAAGTTCTAGCTTCTAATCATAGGAAATTCTCTATGATAGTATACAAAATTGACCTGCTAATGGTAAACGAGAGACTCCTCAGGATTTGCTTTCTACCTTGTTTATAAATAATAACAAATTCAGTTTCATCTTGAGAACAAAATCGTTAAGTTCCTACATAGTTGGACCTTTATGTGTTAATCTTGCAATGTTTGTCTGCTTTCCTCCGGCAACATTTAATTATCTAGAAAACACAGTAAAATGTGAACCTGTGGTGTTCATAATTATTCTAAGTTGATACTGAATTATAAAAAACAAAAAGGGATGATGCACTTTAAATCAGTGTCTCATGTTTAACTTATTAGTTATAAAGGGTTGTCTGCAGATTAGACAACAAAGCAACTACAGTGCACTGTTCTTTTTATAACAAAACTAATGTTAAATTAATAAAATTCACAGCCTTAGTGATCGTTCCTAACAAGCTCTTCTCAGCAACCAGAAATGTCCTTGTTTGATTTCCGATGCCAGCGGGTCTCAACTGGATCAAAACCTCTTTCTGATGCTCCATACGTAGCCCAGTCTGGTGTGCGACACAAGTAGTCCTGAAACAAACATGGGAGCAGCTATAGGCCTTGAAGTCATAAAATATCCAGAAATGCAACAATTACCCATGCAGGAAGCCCAATAGATAATATACTAACATATAAATGTTGTCTTCAATTCTGCATGCAAAGCAAATAAATGATGTTTAATCAACATTGTTAAAAATATTTTTATGCTAAATACAGTGAAATCTCAGTTATACGTTTTATGGGGGACGGAAGGGTAAAAATGTATAACTGAGAAAAACGTATTATTGAAGTATAATTAAAATGGTAAAATTAAGTACACAAAGGAAGAAAAGGAGTAGTTATTATAAATTCACACTCACGAGAAATAGACATTGAAGGTGCTGGGGGGGGGGGGGGCAGCAGCCTGTTCATTCACCATATGACCTTGAACTCCTTCCTTATGATTGGGGAAAAAGCGAACTATTGCCAAAACCATAGTCAGTTAAATGCTGCTTTCTCTAGCATTTTAACACATTCTAAAAGCGTGACTCAGATGTCTTTGTTGTGCCTCCCCCCAAAAAAAGTATGTGGACAATTGAGAACATGGCTCAATCATTATTCCCATTTCTTTATCTACGTAATCCTTCCTAGTAGAAGGGGGAAGGAGAGAGGGAGCTGGGAGGGAAGACTTGCTTGGAAAACTTTCCTTTCTTGTTTGCCGGGAGAAAAGTAAGAATAATTTGTCAATCCCGGTTATCCGATATTGGTTTAGGAACGAATAAAAAAAAAAAAAAATTAAAAAAAATTGCTAATATTCTATCACAAGAGATAATTAATCTGCAACTGCTGTGAACAGGATTTTTGAAGGGGAGGGGTTTAAGTATACTTTTTTTTAGTAGTCAGCCCTAATTTTGCCATGTTTTCCTGCCTACAACGTTCCTTTTTTAGGAATACTGGGCCAAGGTGGAGGGGGGTATGATCCCACCAACCCCACCACCTTTGGGCACACCACTGTGCAGGGGTATTCACGAAGCAGCCTTCTTTTTAATGCAGCTATCTGCATATGAAACATTGCTCGTGGGTCCCTTACAATACAATAATCCTTCCCCCTTTCTGTAACTTGATTCAGGAATAAGCAAGCTGCTGACTAAAAAAAGAAACATGAACGTGGTAGTCCAGCTTTTCTTCATCTTCAACAAGTGCTTTATCTTTAAAACATGCAGAACATTCTATTCTGCCACCTGTGCGTTGGTGCCAGTCTGTCTGGAGAAAGGCTGCTACGGGCGGCAGTGTTATGTCTAGCTCTTCAAAAGCAGTCCCTTGACTAAATCACTTCTGACAGCAATGACTCATTTAACATAAAGGATGCAATTTTTTGATCTTGTCTTGCCTTCTGATAAACAAAACCGTAAGTAACTCTTATCACAAGATTAATCCTTTTGAACACTAGTGTCAGTGACCAGGATTTTTGAAGGGGAAGGGGGGGTACGTATACATTTCTTTTTTGCCTCCCCGACCGCATCCTGGTAACGTCATCGTTTTGTAATCAAAGGCTTCCGGGTTAGATACCCGGTGGAGGCACATAGTGGTTTGATCCCACTTTAAACTGTAGGTACAGTCCCGATTAGCCTTCTGTGCATAAAGTGGACTTGAAACCTTTAGTGGACGGAGTCTCGTGTGCCTGTATTCCCATTGAAGCCGGCACCTTTGCCGCTAGTACAAAAAAATCCTAACTCGAGAACTAATTGTCGTAGAGGGAAGGAAATTGGTTTTGTTTTTTTCTTAAACACTTGGCTTTTAGTGGAGGTAAAATTTACACATTGTGCCTCTCAATAATTTGGGTTAACCAAATCTAGAGGGAAGCACAACAAAAGACCACTGTATGAGGATATGTAATGCTCGTGCCGCAACTTTGAATAATAATGATAAAACTGAAATCACGGCATTCGGAAATTATGCATAATTACGGAATTTCGCTTCTAGCGTCGGTCCTATGGATGCTGTATGGACCAAATTTTGAGGGAAACACAACAAAAGAGCACTCTATGAGCATATGTAATGCTCCCGCCGCAACTTTGAAAAAAACAACTGAAATTATGGCGTTCGGAAATTTTGCATAATTACGGAATTTCGCTTCTAGCATTGGACCTCTGGATGTTGGATGGACCACATTTTGAGGGAAACACAAAGACCGCTCTATGAGCATATACAATGCTCCTGCTGCAAATTTGAAAAAAAGATGGAAATTACGGCATCCAAAAATTTGCAAAATTACGGAAAAATTCCAACTTTGGGATTTTGCCCCCGCTTCCCCCCTGGACTCTTAATTGTCGGAACTTTCTTAAAATGTTGCTTTTTGTTCATTCTTGCATTTAGAATTTAATTTTTTAAAAAAGATGCAGTGGTTGAGCAGTTATAGCCTTTTATCTTCAATGTATCCCATAGTAACAAAAGGGAAAAAGTGCTCATTTCAAAAGGCGCTTGCAGAAAGAAAAAGGCACACAGTGTATGATTGCTGCTTTATTTCAAAAACATTCACACCATAAAAATAAGTCACAGTGTTCAATAATTCGTATATCTGCGATTTCGTCTTGCATAATTAAAAGTACTGCAACGTCTCTTGTCTTCAACAACCGCATTATCTTTAAATATGATGGTAATAAGCCCCAGCTGAACTCCCCCCCCCCCCCCCCGATGCAGGCCGATGATGCCCTCCCTTTCTTCAGCTTGTTTGTAATGTTTAGGACAGGCTGGGAAGTTTGGCACCAGTAACTTGTCTGACAGCTTGAAAGATATCAATCTCTGATCTGCTTCAGGCAGATACGACTTGTGGAAGGCAATGAAAAGAACAAAAGCATGATTATTTAGCACAGGCCAATCTTGTTCAAGGGTGCATAGCCCCTCCCCTTCTCTCCGATGCAAGGGACAAAAAAAGAATTCCAAGTCGAGAGTCTGGTCCCATGTTTGCAGCTGATAAGAAAACCTGTATGGGAACGGGTGCAGATGTTATCACGGAAATCTTGAACTCCAAGAGCAGCATTCTTTCCATCAAGCAGCTAAAAACGTATAACTGAAGTATTTTCCTTGTTGGGACTAAACTCGTTGAATGTATAACTGGAAAAATCGTATAACTGAAATATAAAAGCAGCCTTATGGGAATTGGCAAGGACCGCCAGAAAAAAAGGTACTATCGCGAAACGTATAATTGCAATTTCACTGTATTTACGTGGGCCGTTCAAGTCAATTGGGGACTTTTTTTTTTCCAGGTTTAAATAGACTGGAAGTTTGTATGCAGTAGGAACTGGCAACTGTGTGCTGTTACTGGTAGGCGGCGCTCATTTCCCGCGTTTCTGCATAGATCGTTATTCAAGATGGCGGACAACAGTGTGAATGTCTACATGGAACAGCGTGTTGTGATGAAGTTTTTAGTGAACGAGGACAGAAAACCTGCAGAAATTTACAGAAGACTTCAGGCTCAGTACGGTGATGAGACACTCTGTCGCAGTAAGACATTTGAATGGTGTAAGCGCTTCAAAGATGGCCGTATCTCTATTACTGACGATCCCGGTCGTGGTGGATCACAGCCCACGGCAATCATTCCTGGAAACAATCAGCGCGTGGAGCAGCTGATCCTGGACAATCGTCGCATAACCTGTCGTGAAATTGCAAGGGTGTGTAATCTGTCGTTAGGAACAGTGAACACAATAATTCATGATCATTTGTTGTTCCGAAAAGTGAGTGCACGGTGGGTCCCAAAGCAGCTGTCCGCTTTTGACCGACACAGAAGAGTTGAAGTCTGCAGAGAACTCAAGGACCGCTATGACATGGAAGGCCAGGATTTTCTGAATCGCATCATGACATGTGATGAAACATGGGTTCACCATTTCACTCCAGAATCCAAAAGAGCATCGATGCAGTGGAAGCATACGGAATCACCACCTCCCAAGAAATTTCGAACAGTTGCGTCTGCTGGTAAAATGATGGCAAGTGTCTTTTGGGATAAACAGGGGATTATTCACGTTGATTTTTTACCCCATGGTGTCACTATCAACAGTGAGTATTACTGCCGTGTTCTGCGTGATGTGCATAAGAGTTTACGGAAGAAACGTCCGGGTTTCATCACAAAGGGTGTTCTCTTTTTGCAAGACAATGCACGACCGCATACCGCTCAACACACATTCCAAACATTCCAGGAAATCGGCTGGGAGATATTACCACACACCCCCTATAGTCCTGACTTAGCGCCAAGTGATTTTCACCTGTTTGGACCCCTGAAGGAATTCCTTGGAGGAAAACATTTCAACACTGATGATGAAGTGAAGAATGCTGTCCTACAATGGTTCCGCCGTAATGATAAATCCTTCTATGCGGAAGCATTCCAGGCGTTAGTTAAACGCTGGGATAAGTGTATAACTGTAGCAGGAGGTTATGTGGAAAAATAAATCCAGTTACCACACTTTGAAATTTGTTCTTCTATTTTTTTTTAAAAAAAAAGTCCCCGATTGACTTGAACGACCTAGTACATTAGAGAAAATATTTGCATAATTCCTTACTTTCCCAATCCAGTGAGAATCCTGGTGTTTTTTTTGCTTTGGTTCCTTTAACCCTTACAAACACAAAACTGGTATTTGCATGAATGGCCACATACAAATGCAAGTTTGGAACCATACTATGACTGAATTAATGCTCCTGACATTTGTTTTATTTTTAGCATGACATCATAGCTTGAGCTATTCTGAAAAATAGGTACAGTCAACGGCAAAGATAATGGTCAGCAAATTGCCCACCGCTATTTTCATTACTTTTCTATTCTACATCCTGTGTTGTTTTAAGGAATGAAACTATGTTGGTTCAAAGCAGGCATTGTTCTCTGCTTTTTGATGTCTTTATTTCAATTCATTATCATCAGATTGTGCAACTCAGACCGAATGAAAATGGTGGTGGACAATTCGCCTACTGTTTCTTTTGCCGTTGGGTGTACTATTTGGGATTCACTTTCCAAGATACACAATTGTTTGCAATTTCAAATTTCACAATGAAAAGTCAACCCCATACTAGATCCAACATGACGCGACCTTTTTCTTGCAAACCATTGCAGGGAAGGTTTAATATTAGTCTCATATGGGAAGCCACACAGTGGACAAAACATTTGTTTCAAGTCACGTTGCGATGGTTTGTGACAAAACAGTTAAGGTCCTTGGAATTTGGTATCGCGTGGAGCAACTTGCAACAAAATGATCTGCACATGCACGAGTCCGTTCACTTCAGCTACATGGAGGGGGTAGGGGGGGGGGCAAAAAAATCCTATTTGAATAACCCCTGTGGCCACCACAGTAATCGCCACAGTGCAAGGGCAGAAGCATTATTATATAGATTCAATTCAATATACAGAATACAAATTGATACACTAATTCTACATACACATAGTGTACATCATTACCCACTTCCCAAATTATAAGACAGGCCTATTGCATACATGGATGAAATCTGCAATCAGATTTCAGCTAACAAACAAAATGGCTTATTGTGTTAGATTCGGTGTGCAGCTGGCCTTACGCATTGAGCCACAGCCATTGTGCGCATTTTACAAAATAGGACATATGAAAAAGTACATACAGTAGAACCTTGGGTTTACATTTTTCAGGGGACCCAGATAAAAGGACAAAGTGGGAGAAAATGTAAAATCCAGGAAAATTGTGCAACATTTTGAACAGCCAGGAAATCTACAATTCATATGTTTACACAATGAATATCATTCAATGTATAATGCAGAAAAACACAGAACGGAAATATAAAATAGTGATTCCACTGTATATGCTATGCATCAGGCCCGTACGCAGAATTTTTTGAGAGAGAGAGATTACAAAATAGTTCTGTTCTGCAAATTACCAATGTTTTCAAATTTCCTTCAATTTTCTTATGGGAACACCATTCAAAAGACATGTTAATTCTATGTTTAGAAAATAATATATTTATAAATTAAATGTTGCGTACTACCAATTATTATTACAATAACATGTCTAAATGTGAGTTAAGAAAAACAATTAATAAAGAGACATTTTCGCATCGAGGCTGCAGTTCGAAAAAAGTCGGGACAGGGATTAAAAGTAATGCACTCTTCTGACTAAATCGGTGAATCGGAAGACTGGTAACCTTGCAACAATGATTTTAAAACTAAAACTACCCACTATTGCAGACTGGAGACTTCTACACAAGAAACACATTTATTTATGCAAGAAAAAACTGAAATTTTTACAAATTTTGTGAAATCGACGATGTTATTTTCGTAGTTTTTTATACGTTCGCAATTAAATATTTCAGGGTTCGAGGGGGAGGGGGGCATGGACCCCCCCCCCTGGGTATGGGCCTGCTATGCATTTATGAATGAAATTACGTTTAGTACAATATACCTGAGCTGTAAATACTGCACTTCCATTTGACTCGTAATACTTTTGGACTAATTCATGGAATTTATTGTAGTCGATCCAGGTACTCCAATGACCATCCACTTTGAACTGAAAAGATAAGGTTACTTTTAACGCAAATATGATAGCAATATTTACTTACATATGACTCCATGTCATCTTCGTTAAATTAATATATTTTTTTATTGGAGAGGCAACAGGCCACACTATAATGACAAGCAACTTGTGATTGTCATTTTTGAAGTGAGTAAAACACACTTAAAATGAATAAAAAAATAATTAAAATAACATAATGAGATATTATGGTCAATATACAGTGATGAATTTTTAAAATACTCTGCTATGTCTATCTTGCATATTTTAGATTGATTGATTGATTGATTGAGTTGGTGTTTTAAGTCCACTTTATGCACAGTAAGGCTAATTGGGACTGGACCTACAGTTTAAAATGGGATCCGAACCACCGTGTGCCTCCACTGGGTATCGAACCTGGGACCCATTGATTACAAGGCAACGACGCTACCACTGCACAATCTGGGAGGACCTGCAAATTTTAGAAAAGTTTTTCTATTTAGCTTAACAAAATAGTATTTAAATTGAAATTACCTTCTGATGAGCAAGTAATACACAATTTGAGTGTTCGTGTTCACAGGCAATTTCATATGATGGAAGCAAGTCTGCCAATTTCTGCACAAAATACAAAACTTCTTCATGCCATGGAACATTCTCCATAGTCAGGGTACTTGTTTTGCTGGTTCCACAAAATGTGACCCCCTAAAAACAAATAGAAATCAATTTCTATAAATGATAGGAATAACAGACATTTGCGCTATATCAATTAAAATGTAATTGGAAATAATAATAATAATAACTGAAACATGCTAAGTTGCATAAAAAATAAAACTAGTGCCAGGTACAACTAAAGTATGGAAAGTCATAAATTCAAAAAGTTTCTATTACTAGGAATGATGACAATCGGATGATAATTTTACTAATGAGTTATTCTACAAATCATGATATTTTTATTGCTTCTATGAATGTATCGTGTACATTGTTTTCAAATAGAATTCTATACATGTAGTTTAGTGTTCATTACAAGAAAACTTAGTGGAGTCACCTGTTTGCTTACATTATAAGGATGTGAATATCAGTATAATGGAAATATGAATAAATCCTTTTGAGGGATTGCTACTAAAAAGTTACAATGTGGGAAAAGGTGAAATCTGAATTTTTTAAAAACATTGTTGCCTTATCGAGAACAGAAAGATAAAAAAAATATGAACATGGAAAATTAGAAAATAAAAATTAGAATTTTTATTATTATTATTATTTTTTACTTGTGTGGCTTGTAAGGTTCTTTATAAAATCGATGTTTCAGGTTCGTTGCCAGATCCTTCAGGGTTTGAATATAAGCCACACATACGTAAAAAAAAATAAAAAGTATTTTACCTCTAATATTTAGTAGGTCTGGTTATGCGAACATTTAAGAAATTAAAAATGTAAAATCTGGGAATAAAATCAGGGTTTCCCTGTGTATCATTCAAACAGTGAACTACATATTTTTTTCAATTTTCTATTAGACCTTTGGCATTCTACTGATATTATTTTTACACTAGTACTGTAAGCATGTGCCTAATTATGCTTATTACAGACTCTCCTCTCCCAGCATAATAAAGTTCAAATATAATCCAAGGTTTATTTCCTAAATATCTAATGTAAAATTTTCCTTTCCCTCATTTTTGATATTTCTTGGAAGAGCATATTTCAAGTAAATCTACGTCAGACACCCAACCTCTGGAACTAAATTTAATTGCAATTACTCATACTTAGGTGACACAATGACTATAATAATAATAATTATTATATATTTCATACAAATCTGTTGTGTAATGTTAGTAGGCACCACATGAATCCAATTCTACAGCTAGTTCCTGCTCCTTTCCAGAGAACAAAATATGACTTTAAATTTAATTTACTAAAAACTATAATAAAGTAGACAAGACAAAATGACAGTACCTTCACTTCTATGAAATCTGGATTTCCTAGGGTCACTAAGCGTGCATAGTTTTCTATTTCACTTGCATTCCACTCTTTCACCAAAGTCAGTCTGTAAACTGTCCTCTGACCCTGAAATATTTAATTACACGCACTTTAATGTAAATATAATAAACATAATGTTATTCTTAAAATTGAACATTAATTGTAAAAGATAAACCCTAAAAGTATGCTATTATCAAACATGATAGTTGTCCATAATTTGTACTACAACTGAAAACTGGTACCAAAATAGCTCAAAGGCAGTGATAATTCTCTTATGAAGAAATTCAATTTAGTAATGTTTCAAGAAATTTCGTACATGCCATCACTACTAGGGATGGCCAGATCCGGATCCAGAACTTTCGGATCTGGATCCAAAACGTTCGGATCCGGATCTGGTACTTCTGGATCCGGATCCATTTTGCCATCCCACATGCGCTTCTTTGGAAAGTAAGAATGTGTTTATAACATATTGTTACCTGCTAATATACATACATATATATATATATATATATATATATATATATACTATATACTATATACAATGGATAAAAGCAAGGAGGGCCAAAAGGGCTAAGTAAAAATCAAATAAGGTAAAAGGAAACACTCACCGGACAGTAGGAAAATTCAAAATTTTCGCTAATTTATAGCATCATCGGTGTGAGAAGAAACAGAAGACGGAACCGGAAGTTGGGGTCCTGCAGAGTTGCCAGGTCCCCATTGAAGAAGAAGCGGTGCGTAGAACGAAAAAAACACTGTTTCGTCACCAGGCTCGTCGTAAACTGTGAGTGTGTAGGATGAGTTGGGAGGGAGGGCGGGAGGGTGGGTGAGGGTTGGGCATTACTGGGTGGCCTTGTTCAGGCCAGGTGGAGTGGTTGCACTCATGGCCGATATGTAGGCCCTCTCCCATCTTTTGCGAACAGAGGTGTTGGCTGGTTGGGGTAGGAGGTGGATGATCGCTACCCGGAAGCAGTCGTTGAAACTGATGTTGTGGTGGTTGGTGTGGACGGCGACAGTGAAGTCCAGGTTGTGGGTGGAGGAGCGGTGGTTATTGATGAGGAGGTTGAGGGCCGTTGATGTTTCCCCCAGGTAAAAATCACCACAGATGTTGCAGGTGAGGATGTAGATAAGGTTTGAGGCATGGCAGGTCCCTTTGGGATGGAGGGTAAATTTGCCAGTGGCCGTGTGCACCTGGAGGGTGTGAGAAGTGATGAGGATGGGACAGGTCTTGCACCTGGGTCGGTTGCATTTATGGGCAGGGGGGTGTTGGATGTGTGGTGAAGGAGTGTTGTGGACCAGGATGTTTTGGAGGTTAGGGGGGCGTTTGAAAACCACCCTGGGTTTGTCGGGAAATATGTTTTTGGTTTCGGGATCACTGTGGAGGATTGGGAGAAGAGAGTGCAGTGTGTGCCTGATTTTGTTGAGGTGGGGATGATATTGGGTGATGAGTGCAGGTGGGTTGGTGGCAGCAGGTTTCTTGGTGGTAGTGGTATGTGAGGCAGCTCGTGATATTTGCTTGGTGACCAGGATGGAGGGATATCCACGGTTAACCAGGGCCTGGTGTAGGCGGAGGTTATAATTCTGGCGGGAGGTGGGTGAAGTGTTCAGGCGCTGTCCCCTGAGGGCCAGAGAGAATGGAATTGCTTTTTTGGTGTGGAACGGGTGGGAGCTGGAGAAGTGTAGGTATTGCATGTGGTTGGTGGGTTTTATGTGGATGGAGGTAGTCAGGTGTCCTCCCTCGATGTGCACGTCCACATCCAGGAAGGTGATCTGGTTGTGTCCAGGTGAATTTTAGGTAACGGAAGTGGTTAAGTTGGTCCAGGAAGGCTGACAAGGATGGTTCTCCATGTGTCCAGAGCATGAAGATGTCGTCGATGAAGCGGAGCCAGAGGAGGGGTTGGAGGGTTGGGTAGCCAAAAACTCTTGCTCAAGTTGGCCCATGAAGAGGTTTGCATAGGATGGGGCCATTCTGGTACCCATGGCTGTACCTCGGATCTATAGGAAATTTTGGTTTTCAAAGGTGAAGTTGTTACAAGTGAGGACAAGGTGGGCTAGGTGGGTCAGGAAGTTGGTGCTGGGGTTGTGAGGTTTGGGTCTGCTATTGAGATAGAATTCTATGGAGCGGAGGCCATGGGAGTGAGGTATGTTGGTGTAGAGGGAAGTGACATCAATGGTGGCAAGGATGGTATTTGGGGGCAATGGTGGGAGGGTGCTGATTTTCTGGAGGAAGTGGTTGGTGTCACGGAGGTAGGAGGGCAGAGCTTTCACAAGAGGCTGGAGATGGGAGTCAACAAAGGCTGAGATTCGTTCTGTAGGTGAGTTATAGTGTGCGCGTGCGCGATATGTAATTAATTAATACACTTACAAGGGAGGTCTAAGTATCCCCCTCCGATTTCCATGAAACTTGGCAGGTGTATAGAGGGGCCCAAAGGAAGAAATACGTGTTTTTATATTTCAGCTAACAAATTGTTTTAGGGGGCAACCCCCCCTCAAATGTCAAGATGAGAAATTGAAGTGGGGATCTGACCGCGAAACTACGTAAATATATGCATAGGAAGAAACAGGGGGCGTAGAGCCTCTCTATACACCTGCCAAATTTCATGGAAATCGGAGGGGGACACAGGGGTCAGATGATCCCCACGTCAATTTGTCCTCGTCTTGACATTTGAGGCGGGTTTTGCACCCTAAAACAGTTTTTTAGCCGAAACAAAAAAAAAACACGTATTTCTTCCTTTGGGACCCTCTATACACCTGTGAAGTTTCATGAAAATCGGAGGGGGACACAGGAGTCAAATGCCCACTTAAATTTGTCCTCATTTTGACATTTGAGGGGGTTGCCCCCTAAAACAGTTTTTTAGCCGAAACAAAAAAAACACGTATTTCTTCCTTTGGGTCCCTTTATACACACACCTGCCAAGTTTCATGGAAATCGGAGGGGGACACAGGGGTCAGATCCCCACTTCAATTTGTCCTCATCTTGACATTTGAGGGGGTTGCCCCCTAAAACAGTTTTTTAGCCGAAACAAAAAAAAAAAAAAACACGTATTTCTTCATTTGGGTCCGTTTATACACACACCTGCCAAGTTTCATGGAGATCGGAGGGGGACACAGGGGTCAAATGCCCACTTAAATTTGTCCTCATCTTGACATTTGAGTGGGTTTTGCCCCCTAAAACCGTTTTTAAGCTGAAACAAAAAAACACATATTTCTTCCTTTGGGCCCCACTATAGACCTGCCAAGTTTCATGGAAATCGGAGGGGGACACGGAGGTCAAATGCCTACTTAAATTTGTCCTCATATTGACATTTGAGGGGGGGTTGCCCCCCTAAAACAGTTTTTAGCCGAAAAAAAAACACGTATTTCTTCCTTTGGGCCCGTTTATTCACACACCTGCCAAGTATCATGGAAATCGGAGGGGGACACAGGGGTCAGATCCTCACTTCAATTTGTCCTCATCTTGACATTTGAGTGGGTTTTGCCCCTAAGACAGTATTTTAGCTGAAACAAAAAATACGTATTTCTTCCATTGGGCTCCACTATGAACCTGCCAATTTTTATGGAAATCGGAGGGGGACACTTAGAACACCTCCCTTGTTAGTCTTATACTTTGTAATTATATAACACTGCATATATAAATTTGTAAAACTGTAACTGTAGAAAAATTGTATAATTTTTGTATAACATTTCTATCTTGTTATATGCATTAAAGGTTTCATCCTGGAAAGGAATGTCTCACATTTATGTGTGTTTCCATTTCCAATACATTCGAATGAATACATATTTGTTTCAATGGCATTTACAAAATCACCTCTGACATTTTATGTTAAACAAGTAAGATTATTTTTGTGCACGTGTGTGTTAGCCGATGCGTGGCAAAATATTTTAGGAACAACACTTGAAAAAAATTATTGTAGGACTAACTAATGAAACATTTCTTCGTAATCGAAGATCATAATACCTTTTAAGGTGTGGTAATATTATAATGGGATTGAGATACGAAACTCTCGGATCCGGATCCAGATCCGAAACTTTCGGACCCGGATCCGGAACTTTCAGATCCAGATCCAGAACTATCGGATCCGGATCCAGATCCGTAACTTTTGGATCCGGATCCGAATTTTTCGGATCCGGATCCGTTTGGCCATCCCTAATCACTAGCACTAGAGAAGGTGTTATCCTGCCATGCATTTTCACTGCATGTCTCTGTTGTTTTTCCCTTAGGGATCCATAACATTACTACTATCATGTTGTTAGTTTCTTTTTAATAACTGAAGGCCTTGGGGGGTATAACATGGTAAGTGATATTTTGGTCATTATTGAGTTTCTTAAGCAGTGAGGTTATTAGAAGATACACAGCAGATAATTTGTTTTCGTGTTGTGTTTACCAATTTCAGAAGGGTTCAATGCAAATTGCATGACATGGCCGTTACATGGGAAAGTTTAAAGATGGCTCTTTTTACTTTGTAACTCAATAATGACCAAAATGTCACTTATGTTTCACCCCTCCCCCCCTCCCCGCACCCTTCACTTTATACATTCAAAAAAATTGATTGTGCACTGGTTTCTTACCTTCATTTGAGTTTCACCTCTCCCTTATGCTTTCCTGAATTTTATTTTATTTATGGGTCCCCAAAAGGCATCAAATTGGGGTTCCACTTGAATTTGCAATTTATTTATTGGGGGGGGCTTTCCACTTCACACTTTCATTAATAATATTAAACAGCAGTTTTTACAACTGTAATGTTCCTAAATAAGTATTTAATCAGAATCTGAATAGTCTTTGATAAACACACATTAAACACTTGAATATATTGATGAAGGAATTGGGAGCATAAAGGTAGTTTGCCTCGAACATCACTCTGAAGCTCGCAAGTTGAACGCTCATTCACCCCACATTCCACCGGATGCAGAGCCGATAACAAGAATTTTCCACTTGGCTCTGCACAGTCAGCAAGGCAACGGCCCTCGCCAGCGGTAAGTGCACCTCCACTGTAAATTTCCATCTGCATTCAGGGATACCCCAGGTGCACAGTGGAGGTGCAAAGTCCACCAAGTTATGACTCAAATCCAATGTATAAAACCCCTGGAGACGGTAAATTGATCTCTCACTTCGCTCTAATATCACCACCAAACTGATCGATGAGAAGACGACGACGACCTGCTGAGAGATCGCGACGTTACGAGGTGGCAACAAGCGAGAAGTCCATAAGCAGTCCGGATTAAGCCAGCCGAAGAATCCGCAGTCCATTTACAATCAAGTTGCCGAATTGCCTGCCGTCTCTTATCGCCACATTCGATCTCTCCAGCGGGCACCTGTCACCGTGCAACCGTCGCCGACGTCAGAAGTCGAGGGCCAGACCTACAGCAAGGGGTGAGTAGCGTTCAACACCACAGGCTCCCAACAATCCTTCATCAGCTCCCTTAAGTGTAGAGGTGGTTGGCCAAGTCAAACTTAAGACCTATCGTATTTATCTGAGCTACGTCCTGGCGTGACTCGATCCAGTACCTTACCCGACGTCACGCTACAATATATTCTTTAAAAGTTTCACATTCAAAATGTATTTATAAACTAGGATATTCCCAAAAAGAAAAGAAAGGGAAACACTATATCAACATATTTTATGAATCTGATTACACTAAAAGAGCTGAAGAAACTACTAATTTTCTAATTGAAACTAGTGATTTTATTATGGGCTACACTGATTTAGTCTGTATTTTTTCATTCCTTGTATTCAAGTAAAAAAAGAAGGGGAGACCTCTGATCGCTCGTATTTTGCATTATGGGGGAGCCAACTAGCTACTTAAAAATCCTTTGCATTAGCACCTGTTACTTTCAGTTGACAGGGTCAGCCATACCTTTTCAGACAGGGCCTTAAGACTTTCCATGAACCTTTCCCAAAAGTCTTTGAACAAAGGACGGTCAATTTTCTTCAGGCTGCTCTTGGTACTTGCATCCACACTCACATACAATTGGGTAACAGGTCCAATACTCCTACAAAGAAAAATTGTTATATTATAATGGGTGTAAGCCACTGTGAAATCTTCACAAGGAAAGTTTAAATGAGGAGTAGGTGGACATTCTTATAAAGTTTTTGCTCCAGTTTTCGGATGTACACCTAAGTCCTAAAGTACGTTACTTCTCAATCAAGTCACCACCATTGTTAGGGCACATGTCAGAATGGGACACAGGCTTTTGTATACTCTCATCGTAGAAATGAATTTCCATCTGCACTGCACGTGTCACTATTGTTTCTCTGAGCATGCACAGTTGCTCGCTGGCACATGGGCAAGTCACAGCCAGTGTTGTAAGAGGGGTGAAAAGGAGAGAGGCAATAGGCTTCAATGGTAGAGGCATGCACGTTTCGTTTTTGATGGAAACACAAAATGTGAAATTACACATTGTAAAGTATATTTTTCACGTGTTTGAAAGGGGTGACGTGCATTTTCCTATCATGTTTTGTCATTAAAAGATGTGAATTAAACTGCAAAATGCAAAATAAACTCTTATAAACATGGAATTTAGAGTTTATTTACCAAGATGACAATTTCTGAAGTCTGAATTATCCTATGAGTTATGTAAATAATGGAAAATTGATTAGTTTTGCTGTGAATATTTGAGAAGCAAAAATGGACTCCTTTGCACAGGCATAAACTTAATACTCTGACAACTACAGAAATGTGCTATTGGAAGGAAAAAGCTTATTTTGTGTAGCACAGGCATAAACGTAATACTCTGACTACAGAAATGTGCTATTGGAAGGGAAAAGCTTATTTTGTGTAAGTCAAGTTTCAAAATCAAATTTAGCATTCTTTTCACCAAAATGTCATTTTATATACGGCTTTGACCTAGGTTTTGTACAAAAAGCTTTGCAAGAAAATGTTCAATTCCATAGCCAAGCCATACACATCCTTGTAATTGTATACATACACCGGGTGGTCCAAAAGTCCCGGAACGGTCACATATCGTGAGAAATACACATCGAATCGGAAAACGAAAAAATACGTGTTTAATAAGTGAATGAAAGCTATTCAATGATATCACACTGGGTGTGGGGCGGGGGCAACTGTGAAATGGAAACCCCCATTTGTATTGTAGAATCGGAAAGAGGACTTCACTCAGAGTCCAACGAGCTATCAACCATCCTCTTAGCTCAGTTAGGAAGGGAGATATGGCGATTTTAAATTTCACAAAACCCCCCAAAAATTGAGTGAAAGCGATTGCAGATTTGGAATCTCAACATCAAGACCTTTCAATAGAGTATATGGTAGACCCCCTTCCATATACTCTATTGAAAAGTCTTGACCTGCAGATTCCGAATCTGCAATCGCTTTCACTCTAGCTCAATTAGTTGCAGATCATCCCTTTGAATTTTTTTTGGGTTTTATGAAATTTTCACATTTTTTTTTCTTTCTTTAATTTCTTCTTCGGAAATTGAAAATCGCCATATCTCCATTCCTAATTGAGCTAGGAGGATGGTTGATAGCTCGTTGGACTCTGAATGAAGTCCTCTTTCTGATTCTATAATACAAAATGGGGTTTTCATTTAAAATTTCACAGTTGCCCCCTGCCCCACCCCCAAGGGGTGGGGGTGGGAAACCAAGTAGGATATCATTCAATAGCTTTCTTTCACTTATTTAACACGTATTTTTTCGTTTTCCGATTCGATGTGTATTCCTCACGATATGTGACCGTTCTCGGACTTTTAGAGAACCCGGTATATATATATAATATATATATACCTACTGTGAAAATGAGGTCATGACCTCGAAATAACAAACTTTTCTTCAATTGTGGTAAATGCGTACTGTCTCCTACTCCATTTATATATATTTATGTTGAGTTGAGCTAAAATCTAAATTTGTTAAAAATTAATGTTAATTTATATCAGAATCCCCTTCACATATATATTACCATATTATATATTAAAATAAGCTACTCTTTCAGACTGGAAATAACGATGATTGATTGCCATGCATTATGTATTGCGATCATTTGTGAAAACACTTATAAGAAAATTTGTGTCATTATACATACCGGATAGCATCTGGAAACTGTGCATTGGTTACAAGAAATGAAGAGATTCCATGTGAGTGTAGGAGCTCCACAAAAGTATTTATTTTTGGGTACATGATAGGTTCTCCCACCAGAGACAAGGCACAATGCTTAGCATCAAAGGCTTCTTTTAGACGTTGCTGCTTAACGCCAGGTACACCTACAAAAAAATTACAATGTAATAGATTAACATCTTGCCAGGACTGGTAAGTTTCCAATACATCAAGAATGAAATAATCTAATAGAAAATGGTCAACATAAGTGCAGAACTTGATTACATCACCTTTAACTATATAAAAATCTAGATAGGAGTCATTCCATGCCAAATCAACACAGCCCCCAACCTGACCATCTCTGATTTTCATGAAATTTGGGGAGTTGAAACTATGCATGGAACTTAGTAACTATGAAATTTTTTAGTTTCGTTTGTCTTGTAATTGTTAAATTATTCAAGCTCAAATTTAGCAGAAATTGCCTTTTTTGAGTCGGCTTAGCTACACTAAATGTGCTGTAACTCCGCCCCTATTTCACCAAGGAAACTCAAATAAAGCTTATTGTACAGGGAATTGAACAAGCTTTCCAGTGATATATAACAAGCCTGCCTTTGGATAAAAATATAAATTTGTCACGTGACCTTGACATTTGACCTTGAATATCCCAAAACATGTCATCACCAAAAATCGTGAAAAAAATATATTTGGTCCCTCATGCCATACTAGAAAACATATCAAAAAATCATTCTGGGACTGCAATGGGATCAGAAGATACAAAATAATATGTGTAACTGTGTGACTGATAAAAGCCTCATTACATGAACTATGACGAGTCAAATGTCCCTTAACACCCCCTACAAAATGTAAAGGAGTTATCCTGGGTATAATTGGTCGTGAAAGAAATAGGTTAGGCACAGGGAGATCTCTAGCTGTGTGTGTCAAGCGCAAGTCCGGCATATTGTTGACCGCCATATTGAATTCAACGCAAAAATTTCCATGGAAAGGGGGTGATGTGATATATCAAATCAGGCTAGAATTTCACGAGAAATGAAGCGGCCAAGGTTTTTCCAACTTATCTTTAGCAAGCAAACAGTTATACGCATAACTTTCACTTACAATATATGCACATTATAATGTTGTCAATATTCCTGTGAGCACACTTGTTGACGTCTCTCACACTCACATAGAACATTTGGCAATGTAGCAGGTGCAACATCATCGCAAGCAGCAACTATGCCTTCTCTCAGATGGTCAATATCACAGACTTTTAGTGCATATACCATTCTCTTCAAATGTTTCTGAAGGTAAAAGTCCTCCTAAGATGTTAGATCTGGGGTATGTGCAGGCCTTTTAATAGTTCCCCGTCTGTCCATCAATCTACCTAGAAATTTACCATGAAGAAATTGCCAAAATGTCCACATAGTGTGGTCACACTCTGTCCTGTTTCAAAACTCTGGAAAAGTGCCATATCCCATAAGCAAGGATGAAAAACCTGTTCCCTTAACAAATCCAAGAAGCCGTCACCATTTAAGGTTCCGTTGTTGAATATGGATCAACCATTCCCGTTATCCATACACTATACCACATCATTAGCTTACCAGCAACAACCATTCGGCTGGGATCTGTCTACTGTAGATTATCAAATCACTGGTATTGCACATTATTTTTATTAACTTCACCATGAACATTAAAATTAGACTCCTCACTGAATAATTTTTCATTCCAATGGAAGTGTCACGTAATTGCTTCAGATAATTTTCCCAATATTCTTCACTATTCAACTATTTGGAGAATGTCGCTGATTAAAATCATATGCAATGGTGCGTATACTTCTTTCTCTCCAGAAATGTCAGCGTAATCTCGATGAGTTCCTAACACGTTATGAGCATTCTAATGCTTTGTTTTTAACACCTCAAAAAGGAGAAAATGGTTACAAGCATGCAGTAATAACTTTTTGCTGGCTAAAGATATGTTGGAAAAACCTCCGCCGCTTCATTTCTCGTGAAATTCTAACTTGATTTGATATATCACATCACCCCCTTTCCTTTGAAATATTTGCGTTGAATTCAATATGGTGGTCAACAATATGCCGGACTTGCGCTTGACACACACAGCTAGAAATCTCCCTGTGCCTAACCTATTTCTTTCATGACCAGGATAACTCCTTTACATTTTGTAGGGGGTGTTAAGGGACATTTGACTCGTCATAGTTCATGTAATGAGGCTTTTATCAGTCACACAGTTACACATATTATTTTGTATCTTCTGATCCCATTGCAGTCCCAGAATGATTTTTTGATATGTTTTCTAGTATGGCATGAGGGACCAAATATATTTTTTTCACGATTTTTGGTGATGACATGTTTTGAGATATTCAAGGTCAAAGGTCAAGGTCACGTGACAAAATTATATTTTTATCCAAAGGCAGGCTTGTTATATATCACTGGAAAGCTTGTTCAATTCCCTGTACAATAAGCTTTATTTGAGTTTCCTAGGTGAAATAGGGGCGGAGTTACAGCACATTTAGTATAGCTAAGTGGGCTCAAAAAGGGCAATTTCTGCTAAATTTGAGCTTGAATAATTTAACAATTACAAGACAAATGAAACTAAAAATTTTCATAGTTACTAAGTTCAATGCATAGTTTCAACTCCCCAAATTTCATGAAAATCGGAGATGGTCAGGTTGGAAATTGCACATATCTGTGTTGATTTGGCATGGAATGACTCAAAGTTTAATTTTATTCTAGAAGAAAATTGAACAATAATAGCACATGCAATGATGCTGATTTTGCATCACACTGTCTACACAGCTTTTCTTGATGCAGTTTGATCTGAATGAAGCAATTCCCACTTGGCTCTTGCAAGATGTCTTCTTTTCATTGCAGTGCCGTGATGTAACAATATTTCACAGACACTTCACATTTTTTTTCCTTTTATGGGGTCACCTGTAAATACTTTAGGCAAACACCAAGATTACGCTGTTATCCCTAAGGTAACTTATTATTTCAATCACTAATAATGGATCCGGGCATTCTTTACACCTTAATACACTGTGTATTACCTTGAAATTGCAGTCCAAAATTATATATTTAACTATAAAGCCAAAATTTCTTTTATATTTATTTGTTTGTTATTAAGAATAGTTCATATATTAATTTTGTAATTTATTCTAGTGTCCAGTGACTGCTCTTGCTTTTCAAGTACAATTGTTGCAATGTGTCCATGTTAGGATTGAGCCAATACTGATGCCAATGTATCGGTTGGATTTTATTTACCGATACTTTCCTGGCATTTTGGTCTTTCACGGGGTCCACAAAAGTGCTGTGCAACACTTTCACGAAACCCAATTATCCAGGATGTAACGCAACATCTGAAGTTTCCATTTATTTTGCACCAATATTGTGTGGGAAAAAAATATTTTGTGATTCATAACAGATATTTTAATATTTTGATTTAAGCCTTGAAAATTTTGAAGCAAAACTCTGGTAAATTGATTCTTATAGTTGTGAAGTGGAATACTCACCCACTAATATTGTAATAAATATTTTGAACAACTTTTAATTGTTACAGTTTTTCAAGCATCGATGGAAATCTCTAAAGATATTACACAATTTTTCACCCTACACCTCTAGCTACCTTGACAGAACTAAATACGAGAGATTTGTACTCATTCCTTTCTTGTGCAACAGTCTTCAGAGACCCAAGGCCAGGCAAATGGCTTCCCACTGTTATACAGGGGATCAAACTCTGCATAAAAATCCGATGCCTTTCTCAGCAGAACTTTCTTTTATGTTTATTTATTTTATGTTGCTTTTCTAGAATCACAGCAAGGAGCATGAATGATGGAAGAAGTGAGGCAAATAGCAGAACGAAGATACTTCCTTGTACAGTTCAGACACAGCTGGGTTGTAACGGTACTGTTTGCTTGCAATGGGATCAGAAGTTACTGTACAGCTTTAAACTTAGAACATACTGCAAAAAAGGATGCCGACAAACAATGGGCACATATTACAATAACAATATAGCTTACCTTTAAACTGATTTATCAATTTGTAGTGATTTGTTAGAGCTTCCTTCAGTATCATATCAGGTTCGTCCAGTTTCCACTTCCACTCTGTGCCGACTGGATTTGAGTGGTGTCTCCAGCAGAACACACACTTATTAGCACACGCCAAACTAGGGGTTGCCTCGATGCAGCGGTGGCTCTCTATGCCATAAAATGTGTGCTTGTAGCACCCACCACGACCTCTGAGCATTGACTGCAAAATCAAATTAATTCAATTAGAAATTTTGCCGAACAGGAGAAAAGTGGGAAAATGTGGCTTGATCAAGTTGACCTTGTGACCTTTTTACACCAGTGATCATAAAATAGAATACTTTACCAGAATACTACAATTTTTTTTAATAAAAAAGCAAATAATGATTTAAGTAGCAATGTTTCAGTTATATGCACAAAACTTTTGTCACATTAGATTATATTATGATATGTTTTCATATACAAGTTAACAATGCTCATGTTTTAACAATTTCAAGTAAGTAATTGCTGGCTGAGCAACTGAACGTGTTTTACCGATTTTATAAGACCTCGGGTTTAAGAGGTCTCACGGGAAATGGGAAACTTTTTAAAAACGGGGTTTTTAACGGGTTGTTTTTAGACAGGAATGTTGGCAGTGATTATTTCAAGTGTTTCTTAAGCAATACCTCTAACCTAATAGCTTTTTTAACACTTAGTGACGTGGCATTATGATTAGTGCCTAGAGAAAATAAGAACCTGAAGAAGGGGGCAGTTGTACCTTGAAACATTGTTTTCTAAACTTCATACTCACTCACGTAAGTAAATTCAATTTTATACTAATTTAGTATTGATTATATTACATAGTGAGTAAATGCACCATATGCAAATATGTTACTAATTAAATAATTATTTCAATTATAATGTTTGTTTTTAAGCCCACTTTATGCACAGAAAGGCTAATCAGGACTGGGCCTACAGTTTAAAGTGGGATCCGAACCACTGTGTGTCTCCACTGGGTATCAAACCTGGGAGCCCTTGATCACAAGGCAATGACTCCTGAAATACCGTGCGTCCATTTCGATCTGCAGCCGAGAGATCGGGAGAAACGTGGCGGGCGGCGCTGACGGAGGTGCCGACATTTGCGGCCTGTAATGCCCGCATATTTTTATGGACATATGCAGACATTTATATAAATATTGCAAAACTAGCACTAACCTGTGTTATAAGAGTTGTTCAAAGTGATGTCCACCTAAATTCACACATTCCTGGCATCGTTTGATGAAATTTTGATTCACACGCAAAAGTTCCTCTTCCGTAATTCTTCCTAGTTCTGCCCTTATATTGTCTTTTAGTTCGTCGATGCTATGAGGGTTATTTCGGTAGACTCTATTTTTCAAGGTTCCCCACAAATAATAGTCACATACGGTAAGATCTGGCGAACGTGAAGGCCATAAACCTCTTGAAATTATTCTGTCATCAAACACCTCCCTTATAGCGTCCAAAGAATCAGCGGCGGTATGGGCTGTGGCCGAATCTTGTTGAAAATACCCATATTGTCTCTCATTATCTGATAACAACTGAAAAAACGGCGCGAGTATTTGTGTGCGGTACCTCTCTGAATTTATTGTCTCTTCAAAAAATATAGGCCCTATTATTCTTTTGGCACTTACAGCACACCACACACCAATTTTTGCATCGTGTAACGGAACTTCATGTATTATTCGGGGATTTTCAGTGCTCCAGTATCTATTGTTCTGTGAACAAACATGACCACGCAAGTGAAACCATGCCTCATCCGAAAAAAATATTAACTGTGGATCAACAATACCATCTACAATATTCTGCAAAACCCAATTACAGAAATTTACTCTACTTACGTTGTCAGGGGGCCGTAATTCTTGCACTATAGAAACTCTGTACGGTTTTAATTTTAGTAGCTTAGTGGCTGTATGTGCTGATGATTTTGACACGCCCATCTCCTGTGAAACACGGCGTAGAGGTTTGTTTGGAGAACGTTCTAACGCTGCACCAATTTCATCGAGTTTTGCTTTGGTTAGAATCCGTCGTTTTTGCTTAGGTGTTTTAAAATTTAACGATCCAGTTTCTCGTAATTTAAGGACAAGACGTCTAACCGTATCTCTATGTGGAGGTGAAACGCCTGGGAATTTCTGTACAAATTGCCTACACACGTCTCGACACGAGTCTGTTTTCACGTAAGTGTCATACATAAAAAATCTTTGTTCTAACACAACACACATACACACTGCAATAACACAAACAAGTAACCAAGAATAACACTCTTACGCACAGTACGAAATTAACACGCTCTTGGTTTACATCTGCCTGCCACTATATTCACAGCTCTGTAGTCGCGAAGGAACAAAAAACTTGAGCTAGGAGATTTCGGATTGCAAGGAAGCTCACGAACACCATTAGCTTTTAACGGTTCGTCTGCAGCGTAATCTTGATACAGTGTTGCACATTCGAAACCTCCAAACGATCCCCATCGACACAAAACTCTTTCAAGGATAAAAACTTAAGCAGGACGTTACTGGTCAAAACTATGATTAAAATGTTTTACAGAGTATTATCTGTGGCTCTTAATATAATTTCTAAAGCGTATTTATTTGTGTATATAAGGGTGGAACTTGGAAGAATTACAGAAGAACTTTTGCGTGTTATAACACAGGTTAGTGCTCGTTTTGCAAGATGTCCACAAAAATAAGCGGGCATTACAGGCCTCAAATGTCGGCATCTCCGTCAGCGCCGCCCGCCACGTTTCTCCCGATCTCTCGGCGGCAGATCGAAATGGACACACTGTATAAATCACAGGCACAAAGGTTTTACCAAATTTACAATCTATGATTGGTAATAAGATTCTTATTACAGGCATTGCTTTGGATGTCCTGTAACCACCACATTTGCTTTCAAATTTAACTCCTAAACACATGCAAAAGTAGGAAAGACAAAACACCAACCTTAGTCCATCTGCACAATTTGACTCCTGAGTGAGTGCCAATTAGTTTGTATCCTTGCTTTGTCAGGACTTCTCTCAGCAAAGGTGTTATCATTTCTTCTACACCTTTTCCATCTTTGTTTTTCTTCTTTGCTGTCTTCATATCTACCATCATATTACCCAAATCTTCCATGTCCAACATTTGCTCTTCTTTACTATCGTCCTCATTATCATCTGACTCTATATCACTATTTTCCTGAAAAGATGACTGGAGGTCACTCTGAAGTTGCATTCAAGCCAAACGGATGTTTCTACCAATATTGGTTTATTGGTTGAAAATGAAACACCCCTACAACCAATACCTTACTGAAGTTATAACCGATTATATCAATCACTGGCACCCAAATAGATACTAACATCCCTTCTTCAAAATCCCTGATTGGCAACGTCTGGACGTGAAGGAGCTACAGTTTGGTTGTGTTCGTTTTTTCCCTTTTGTAAAAAAAGCAGTGGAATAAAGAAAGGAAAGGAACTTGAGCGTGGCTTGTGCCTTGAAGGAGACCTCCACTAGGTCTATGGAAGAAAAATGATTATCTTGTGAAAATAGGTTCAGAATAACAGCATCGAGTTTCATACTAAAAGAAAAGCAAGTTATGGAAATGGTGCGAGCATAACAGGTCAGTATTGTTAATAGTAACGATGATACAAGTAATTCTTGTTCACCTTCATAGCACAATAAGGAAAAGAACTGATTAGATTTTTGATTGATTTGGTTTTAAGTCCACTTTATGCACAGTAAGGCTAATTGGGACTGGACCTACAATTTAAAGTGGGATCCGAACCACTATGTGCCTCCAGCGGGTATCGAACCTGGGACCCCATGATTACAAGGTGACGATGCTACCACAGCGCCATCGCGGAGGCCCAAGAACTGATTGGAGTTGTATCTTCAAGAAGAAGAGAAGAGGTCCTTTGTGTGAGAGAGAGTGCTTTGTGTGATGTCTGGTCAGTGTTGTGTTTGTTGTGAAAAGAAGAAAACAGGAATTTTGTTAGGTGCTGGTTGGTGGCTGCATAAGCTGTTCAGTGCAAAAAGATTTAGCATACAAAGAAGTGATCCTCAACTCTTTATTTGCAATAACACTGATTAACAAAAAAAAAATTTCGGCAGATATCTTGGTATCCAACACGCGTTCTAAGACAATTGAAACTTGCTGATTCAAAATATGCAAACCATTTGTCTGTAACACCCACCATTCTTGAGATATACGACATCAACCATTTATATATGTTTAACATTGTATCAAGGCAAACAACTCACAGACATAGGTTTCACTAAAACACTTTTTGCTACATGGAGTACTATTGAACATGGCTTTAGATAAGAAAATTGTGCAAATGGATCACATGACTCATATACTATATAGTAACATCTAGTTGAAGGTATAATACACATATAAAATATATACATATAGAAAATACTTCCTTAATTTAAGTTGTGTTTGGTTTGAATTTCTTGGCTGTAGAGTTGCGTTTGTGCTGAGCATTTGGCATGTCGCGCTGAAGCGTCCAACAGTAGTCAGCCTACATTGCTGCACTCCATTGACCCTGATAGCGTGATTCCATCAACGAGATGTCCTGATGAAAATGTTCACCATGTTCGTCGCTGATTCAATCTAGGTTCTCGGGGAAGAAGTCAAGATGTGAGTCGAGGAGATGAATTTTGAGGGACATGTTGCAACCCAGCTGTCTTCTGTACACACTAATGCGCTTCTGCACAACATTCACATAGTCAGCAGATTTATAATTTCCAAGGAAATTGGCAACGACTGACTCAAATGCCACCCATGCATCTCTTTCAGTGCCACCCCGTAAGTCTTGGAAGTGGCTGTCCGCAATGATCTTCCTTATTTGTGGACCTATGAACACACCTTCTTTCACTTTCCCATACATCATCTCCGGAAACTTGTTGCACAGGTACAGAAAAGCATCTGAGTTGTTGTCTAGTGCCTTCACGAAATTCTTCATGAGTCCCAGCTTCAAATGAAGCGGTGGCATGGTAACTTTTTCAAGCTCAACCAACGGCACACGAAGGACGTTTTTACTTCATGACTGCATTCTATATCTGACCGGCCAATCCTTCTTTATGTAGTGCTGCTTCCTATTTCTGCTATCCTACTCGCAGATGAAGCAGCAGTACTTCTTCGCCTTCCTTATCAACCGCGCAAGTTGCGTGCACATGTCAAACATATGAACTGTGGTGCCCACGACTTACTACTATCTACCTTCGAATCGGATAGTTCATATGCTTTCTTCAGAAACGGTGTAAAAATCTTCCGATGGGATGGATTTCTGATAGATAGCTGCACACGTAGCAAAACAGATCTCATGAATTTATGCAACTTCTGGACGCCATAATCCACTGTCACTCAAAATAAAAAAGCAATAAATGAAAGTATAGTAATGCAACCCTGAAAATATTTCGACATATTACATTAAGTATAACTGTTTTCACAAACGACGAAAAAAAAAATGTCGGTGTTGCACGAAAAATAACGAAAAACGACGAAATTTTTTTGAGGAACGGTATATCATGAAAAATAAAATTTTGTCGATATCTTCAAAACATGACGTGATAGAGCAAAGTGGTTTTCAGATTTGATATCTGCATGAAAAACTGCATTAGAAAATGTAAACATCATGTCAGATATCTACAGCTTGTTTATCAGTGTAATCTTTGTTTTCTTGTCAACATTAACAACGAAAATCTCAACTTACATTCCAATTTTACATACACCCTTTGCAAAATGTAAGAGTTGGAACAAATCCTTTAGTCTTTTCAACACTTACACAACAGGATGGTTCCTCTACCTAAGTATTGTTCTTCTGGCAAAAACCTTCAGACAAACTGCTCAGTAAATCAAAAGGATTAAAAGGTTACAAAGAGTTACGAAAATTATATTTCACCCACGTGGTGCTCAAACCTATGAGCATCACAAATTGGCAACACTTTGTGTATGAATAAACTCTGATTGAAAAATCACTTTATAGAAATTCGATTTCTATTTCTCTAATTTACCACTGCTTTAGTTTGTCACGATGTCGAAGATGAATGATGACAAGATGAAACTGATGAAGGGACACTCGCCCATCGAACTGAAACTTGAATCCTAAACCTTCAGTGATGTAATCGTGAGTGAATCACGCAATGTATTTGGCCATGGAGACAGCTGTAAAAATTGTAAATGTCTTAAGCTTATTGGCAAAGAAAAGTGGTACAATTGTCGAAACAAATATATGTTTTAATGGGATGTGTGTGTAAGGGTGGAGGTATCTGGATAAAGAAAATATATCTATTGGAGAAATATTGCAATGAAAAATGTTTGAATATTTCTATTGATTATGGATTTCAAATGCTCCAATATTTCTAAACCTTTTTTGGAATTCTGCAATAAAAACAGTGATTTCTTGTAATCTTGCAGAATCTGCCTTAGGAAATAATGTATTATCAACAAAAAATTGATAGTTTGCACATTTTTTCACTTAAATGTTAATATACAAGGTACCCACAAAGTGGGCGTACCCCTGGGTTTTCGTCGGAAAGTATATTTAACTTGTGGATTTGCAATCTTTCGACCATAATGAAACACATGGAACTTGATTTTAAAGTGCAAGCCGTACCGTCCTTGTCACGTTAATGAACTCTCTGATGCTGATAGGACATGGTGCCGGAATATCTCCGCAAAACATCTGCCATGACATGGTGCAGAATTCAGCTGTGCATCTATCATGATGGTCTCTATATTGATGTCCTGGACAAGTTAACTAACAGGTACGTGAATACATCGCTATAACAACAACAACCACTGTAGTATCGAAAAAAAGGGGGGTACACCCACTTTGTGACCACCCTGTAATAAACTGTAACTTAATTTTATGTGCCAGGTCTGTGGCTAAGTTGATTGAGTGGAGTCCTAATCTCACTTTTGCAGGTTTCAGGTTCAAGTCCTGATCTTTGCGAGGGTTTTTACTCATTTCAACTAATCATCATTTATTCTCACAGTTGCAATCAGCCGAAAGTAGCAGAAAAGTGATACAAAATACATATGAGAACCAGCTTTCTTCCTATTCTTTAATTGCAAACCACCAACCTACAAAGTGCACTAAATAAATCAACTAGGTTCATTGATCCAATAAAAACTTGAAAACAAGGTGAAAAGCCACCATTTTTTTAAAAAAAAATCATTTCCTCCCTTATACAATTAAAAAAATTACCTCGTTACAATTGTCATTCTCCGCACAGTCTGTTTTGCTGCATTCACAATCATTTTTTACTAGTTGTCTCTGATCATTCTCAATTTGTTTCCACAATTCAGTTTTCCATGCATCAAAATCATGTGACGTTCCATATGTACTGTTTTCATCTCCCAAACCTACACGCAATATTCTCTCAGCTTGAAGTTTGTGAAGTGCTTTATCCAGATTTACTCCTACCTGTAAAAAGAAAATACAATGGTAATTTATACTACGTATACTGCAGTGTAAGCTACTGAATTAATAGTGCCTTTACTAAAAGCATCAACCCTCCTTCATGTAATTATGATTGCATTCTAAAACTGAACACTTCTTTTATTATTTAAACTTGCATGCAACTAATTCTAAGATATTCCAGGTGCCTTTCATCACGAGCAGTTCCATGATTATGGAATGTGAGGATCCTCACTTTAAAAAAAAAAAAAGATAAAAACACAACTCTTATATCACAAAGATACAGTAGAACTTTGGTCTCAGTGTTTTTCAGATAAGCAAGGCAAAAATCTTAAATGTAAAATAGGAAATTTTTATATTTTGTTATACTGGGATAAAATGTAAACACACACACACACATATGCGACAATTAAGGCTCAGATGGACTTTTGGCCAACGCGAGTTGTTGTTTTTTTTCCTTTCTTCTCCCTATCCTTTGGAAAACTGCTGTGATGTTCCAAACTCTGAAGAAATAAAATCTGCTTAGAATACATCCTAGAGCATTCACATAAATCTTCGTGTGATTTGCTTTCGCTATTGCCTAGATATTCTCAATAGTTTTGTAATTACGAAAACCTACTAAACTATTGATAATATCTACACAACAGCAAAAGCAAATGACATGAAGATTCACGTGAATGCTCCAGAAAGAATTCTAGCAGATGTAATTTTTCAGTTTTTTTGGAAAATCACAGCGGTTTTTGAAAGGAGAGGAATTTTTTTTAAAAAAAAACTGCCCTTGCATTGGCCAAAGGTTCAGCTGAGCCTGAAGTAATTGAGACATTTTTTTCTGTTGTCCCAAGTGTTAATGCTATCTGTATATTAACAAGTTCATGCGGTAGTGTGGTCCATAACCTATAGTCTGACAACAGTTCATGAATTTGCAATTGGCATATACTGCCATGTCTTAATCTTTTGCCACCCAAGCGTCTCGAACGAGATACACAAATGTAACCCTCACTGTCCCAAGCATCTCGATCGAGACACTGTGTCAAGGTCGTAGTTTTTACGTTATAACTTTTCTATTTTTGGCTAGAATTTCGATTTTATTTTTAAATATATTTTTCCTAACACATGTATTTAACAGAAATGTTTCTTGCACCTTTTTTTTTCTTCATGAAAATGGAGGTGAAAAGGCGGGAAAAGGGACTTCTCTTTTGCGTCTCGTTTCAAGGGAAAAGATAAATTTCAAACATTTCAACAATTTTTTAAAATAATTTTTGGGGGTTTTCTCCCTTCCCCCTCCATGTATACGCCAAATTTGCATAAATTTTGCATTTTGTGCATTTTGACATTTTTTTGGGGGGGAGGGGGCTAAACACCATTTTTTTAAAGAAAAGTATTTTTGAGGGAATTTCCCCCCTCCATATGTATACCGAATGTGCATAAATTATATATATCGTCTGAATCTGTGATTCATTCTGCGTACAACGGTATATCTTTCATATCTCTACGGCATTTAGTTTCTGAGCTATAGTCATTTCAAGGTACTGCTGCATTTTGAAGCTTGAATCAGTGGAGTGCCAACCATTCCTTTTGGGGGTACAACTCAAGTTACATTGGTCATACGACAATGATGCAAATATTTTTGTTTCTTACATGCCAGCGATAATTTCTATGTGCATTTTGAACTTTTCATATCCTTTTTTTCGGGGGGGGGGGGAGGCGAAACCCCATTTTTTTAAAAAAAGTATTTTCAGGGGATCTCCCCCCTTTCCCCCTCCATATATATGCCGAATGTGCATAAATTATATATATCGTCTGAATCTGTGATTCATTCTGCGTACAACGGTATATAGTTCATATCTCCAGGGCAAATAGTCTCTGAGCTAAAGTCATTTCAAGGTACTGCTGCATATTGAAGCTTGAATCAGTGGCGTGCCGACCATTCCTTTTGGGGGGGTACAACTCAAGTTACATTGGTCATATGATAATAATGCAAATATTTTTGTGTTCCTTACATGTCAGCGATCATTTCCATGTGCATGTCGACACTGTCATGTAGTTTTTCGGGGGGGGGGGGGGGGGTCCTCCCTTTCCCCCTCCATATATAAGCCGAATTTGAATAAATTTCATATAGTCTGAATCTCTGGTTCATTTCGCGTACAACGGTATATCACTCATCTCTCTAGGGCAATTAGTCTCCGAACTACACTCATTTAATTGAAACTGCATTTTGCTCAAAATCGGCTCGGGACAGAGAGGCTTACTTGTGAAAATGGCCTTGGGCGCCAAAAGGTTAAAGGAAGTGTAAGAGTGTCATCATGTAACTGCTACGGAGTAACAAGCAAACTTCAAGTTTCATCAGAGATATCTTGAAAACTGCTTGCAGGAATTAAAATTCCTTGAATTCCATTTTTGTGGGGACGAAATGTAGAACTTTCACTGTGGTCATCATTCGAAATGAGGAAGTACAGAATGGAAGTGGCTAAATTTACCAAGGGGCAAGAAAAAGCAGCCTCAATCAAAGGGAAAGACAATGCTGTGTTTTTATGACAGAAAAGACATTATTTAACATGACTTTGCTTCAGAATGTGAAATTGTAACTGCCAGTTGCTATTGTGGTATCCCGAATGAGTACCCTAAACGAGGCAGTTGGTTCCTGCTTCACAATAATGAATGTTGCCAGTAGGCTGTGGTAGTTCAGGTACTCCTAAACAAATGCATGTGTGTTCCCTCCTACTACTCACATTTATTCCCCTGTAATTAGTGCCTGTTCTTGAAAGCGTAAGTCCCACTAAAAGGCAAACTTTGAGGACATCCAATAATCTATAATATTGAGTATTTACATCATACAAAGTCATTTTAATTGTCGACTAACTGTGCCAATTGCTTTATCAATGGAGAAGGGATCAACTTTGAATAAAAGACAGGTAGTGTTCAAATATTGTTTCCTTTTCATTTGACAAATGACTTAATTGTCGAACTGTGAATACTGCAGGAAAATGTGAAATCCGAAAACATGAAATCAGGGTTCGACTGCATTTGGGTGAAAAAAGGGGGAGACTGAACCAAGGTGTTTCCCCATGAGAATTCAAACATGTTCACATGTTAAGTCTTTTTAAAAATGTTTAAAGAATACACAATTACAGTTTGACGAGCGATCAGAGAGCTCTCGAGTTTTCTGCGCATGACCAAAGTAGCCGATAGCCGAGTCCATTCATAAATTGGGGGAGTTCGCGGAGCCGCTTCTCTGAAGCGCAAGTGTTGCCAACCGGAGAATATTGACACAAGATATTGGAAGTGCTCTGGCCGTGGGGTGGCATGTTTGCAACAAAACGTGGAAAGACATGAAGTTTGTTCGTGTGTGTGTGTGTTTGTGCAGAGTTCTTGTCACAATCCTTTACTTCTGTGCATGTCCCTCACTTTTCGTTAGTTATGTTCTGGTGGATAAGCATCCTCGCAGATTGGTAACGCTGTTCAACGTGTAACCGCGAATGGCATTCTCCCACCTGCTTTCCCCTCAAGACCTTCCCCCTTTTTCTTGGCACTTTGCCAACTGGAGCTTTCCGATCGCTGGTCAAACAGTAACCATTTATATACCTCTTGCCCGTGACTCCTTAAACTTTTGTTATATTGCAACCTTTTCTCTTACCAACACCTCAACCCCTATGACTAGAGGTACATTTTCACCAACAATATCTCAGAAAAATATATGCATAAACTTACCACATTAAAGTTATCTTTGTATGCTGAGTTCCCTAGTCCGAACACAGTGTACTTTAGTCCTTTCAGTAGTCCTTTCTGCACTCTGAAGTCATTTGATGCGTCAACAACCCAGCTGAAGAACCAAGATGCTGATTCAGGGGGTGTGCCATCTGTATGTGTTGATATGATAAATACACAGATACAGTTGTCGGAAACCTACAAGGAAATGAAAGAAAAAATGATAAACACATAACTACTCACAACAAAAGAGCATAAATCAGCAGTTCCCAAAGTGTTCCCATGGTGCCATGGCTGGCATTGCAAAATTCTCCAATATTTTCACTGAAATGACACTTACTTGTTAGTCAATGATATAAAAAGGTAAAGTGTTCCCCTGTGCATAGCACCACGCCATGAAGGCGTATAGGGGGTGTGGGGGTAACGCCCCACACTTTCTTGATCCGGTCGTGAGTGGGGGTGATGTGATCAGCATCACGCCCCTGACCGCCTTTACCCCCCAGGGTTTCCCCCAGGTACCCATGTTATTCGACGCTGGGTGGGCGCCGGGGCCGTTTTCACCGTTAGAAAAGTTCCCGGATTTGAACCGGCCGGGGATCGAACCCGGGACCTTGAGCATGGTAGTCAGACGCGTTACCGACTGAGAATCAATGATATGATTGTTCAAAATATATGCTTACTTAGTACTTTTTACGCATAATATGTTTCTGAATTTGAAATGTGTGTTTATTTTTAACTTAAGGCAAGCAACCTAACCACATGAACTAAGCGTTGCAAGTGTTAGGCCTACATTCTGACTTGGGTGCCGCAGAAAAATCTTGAAACACTAAGGGCGCCGTGAAACAAAAAAAAAATTGGGAACCTCTGACATAAATCATGAAATACGTGTGGGCAAAATGTAATTGAAATATCAGGTCTCGGGGTATTGGATGCTTGGTAGGACTGAGCTAATACCAATACAATTCAGGTACCAGCACCTTTTTCTCAGGAGCCAGCCTTCTTCTCTTCTTTATTTCCTAATGGAGGCTAAGAAATGAATTTAAATAAGATAAGCTACGAAATGTGATCGTAAAACATTGATCAATACAAGATTTGATTAATTACACAGGAGTGGACTTCCTAAAGGTGGCTCAACTGGTAACAGCATGAATAACTGCAATACATTCTAATATCTGTCCGTGTACACCACATTGTTGCCGATTTTAAAATTTGGCTAGCAACACTGCAAAAATTTATAATGCTAAGCTTTTATTCATACTTAATGACACACATGATACAGAAAACATACAAACATTAAAAGACATACTGTACTCGTTATTAAAAAAATGCAAATTTCTGCAACTGAACTGGGAATATTAAAAAAACAAACATAGAACTGGATTTAAGAATATATATATATACACACACACCAGTGGTATCAGTATCAGAAAGCATCTAAAATTTAATCACCAAAACTTTTCTGGAGTCCTGAAGAGTTCACAAAACTGCTGTGCAACACTTTCATGGAGCCTAAATATCCTGCAAATTATGCAAAATGCATAATTTTCATTATTTTAGTACCAGCATTGCAGAGAGAATTGGAATTTATGATTACATTATTATTGTATGTGAAATTATGAGTATTTTAAAGCAAAACTCCAGTACATTGATATGGAAGTCTAATTGAAGTGGTCATACAAACAACATTATAACCAATGTATACTGATTTTTGATTTGCTTTGTTTTGTTTGTACTTTCAATTTCTGCCACTTTTTGCTAATTGCAAGGAAGAGAATGTGTTATGATATGATGAAATTAACGAAAGGACAAAGAACACCCATGTCAAGGCTGGGATTCGTACCTGGAACCCCTAGTATTGGAGCACACTGTGCTAACCACTTTGTCAAGGGTTAACACAACCTCCTCAGAAACTGCATGCCTGTAGGCAGAGGATGTGGTACCTGACCACTATAATACGAGGTACATTCAAGTTCTAAGGTCTCCTATTTTTTTCTTCATTAATAGAAGCAGTTATAAATGTGACAGTCGTTTCAGAAGAAGCATCCATTCTTGAAGGTTGATGAGGCCAGATGACAGCACGAAATGGCCCATAGGAAGCTAGTGGCGCTAACTAACGACGGACATGTTTTTGATACTGGAACAGCCTGTTCTTATCTATTTTCTTCACCTGCGTGGAGCAACACCCATCGATATTCATCTTAAATTGACGTGCTGTGGTGGTGTCATGGACGTGAGCAATGTGCGTTTGCAGGTCCGATAGTTCAAGGAATGTCGAACGTTGTTTGAAAACAAACCAAAGGAGCCTCGCCCACAAACCAGCCACTCAATTGCTGAGGGACAGTGAAGGGGTTATACTCACACATTGCTATGATGGGTACAAGCTATGAAACTGATTTGAGGACCAAGTTGCTTCCAGCATTGCAAAAGAAATGGATGCAGCTGTGTTCTTCCATCAGGACAACGCACCTCCTCATCGGGCAGCTATTGTTCAGATGCTCTTCATGGAAAACAAATTTGAAGTGAATCACATGCTCCGTCCATACTCACCTGACCTCGCACCTAGCAATTCTTGGCTCTTTCCAACGCTCAAGGGCAGTCTCTGTGGTCGCACATTTTCCAGCCGTTCCCCTCTTGCATCAGCGATTATTCAGTATACAAAACAGACTTTTAAAAAAGCGTTTGCAGAGGCCATGCTATCGTGATGTCAGCATTATTGAAAATGTATACGTCTAGATGGTGATTATATTGAGAAATGACGGCAGTTTCAGCTTTCTGATGTGAGTATATTTTTGAAAATAAATTAGTAGACCTTAGAACTTGAATTCATACTCTGTGCCTTGTCCATGCATGCTTTTCATTGTCACACCCATCTCAACTATTCTCCACTCATCCTTAAAATTGCGAATAGCCACAAGTGGCAGAAAAGAGACAAAATACATGCCCGTGAACAAGGTTTTGGCTAAAAAAAAAATCTAACAACACATTTAGAAAATGGAGTAACAAATCTTTGTCTCCCAATTGCTACATACTTCTTCTGCAAGTTTTTCATCTGGATCATAATCAGCTAAATTGACTAGTTCAGCAACAAAATTCCTCGACTCTGCTTCCTGACAGAAAAGGTTGGCAAGGGACTGAAAGATAACAAGAAAAATAATTACATCATCATCATTAAAAGGAGTAATCCCTCTCTCTTTGTGATATTATATGTACACCTGCAGACCATCATTCTGTCCTATTTCAGGTAAACACATGCCACCTTCATTCGACATTTATTTATAAATTGGATATGATCAAAATTGCAATATATGGACAAGTATCAGATCAAGCAACAGGGCTGACTAAGCTATGTCTGCAATTACCACAAAAGATCAATAAAATATATTACTTTCATAAGAATATTATTGGCAAAAATATAAAATATCCATATTATTGAAATTTGAAAATTGCCAAAATTGCCCAAAAACCGCTCACCGCTGAAACTTTAAATACAATTTGCAAGAGAGCTGTTTGAATTAGTGCTGCGCATGGTCTCATTTTAAAGCTTATGAAGAGGGCTTTCATTTGATATACAACATAATTTTTTTTTGGCAAAAAACACATTTGAAAGGTTTTCAAAATTTTAATTTACAATTTCCAAAAATTTTACACATATTGGTACACATCTACTGAAGGTTCAGTCAAAATTTCAATGTGTGAGTATAATGCCTTCAGATGATAAGAAACGTGTATACCAAAAGTTAGTCAAATCCATGACATCAAATTCCAAAATTTATTTTTTCTTAGTTGATTTCCTTTACTCGAAGTAATTGCCGGCACCAACCCCAATTGCTTGTATATTTAATAATAATAATAATAATAATCTCTCACTCACTCACTCACTCACACACACACAAAATGAGCTACAGAATGATTTCCAACATAACTTTTCATGATTGTATGCTAACAACAGTATTTTGGAATTGTACAAGGGTCATGCAAAAAAAGGAACGTTTTGTTGTAAAACACGAACGACAAATGATGTGTGTAAAAAAATTATGGTACAGAAACTATACACCTTACTCTACTTTTCCACATATTTGCCATACCTATTCCAGAACTTATCATAGTGTGATACCAGTTTGTTGAAACTGTCATTGTATCAGGTAAAATGCACTGGTATCATGCCACGATAAGTGCTTGAAAGGGTATGGCGAACATGTGGAAGAGTAAAGTATGTAGTTTCTGTACCTTAAAATTTTTACACACATCATTTGTCATTTGTGTTTTACAACATAATGTTATTTTTTTTTCTGGATGACCCTCGTAGTATTTTCCCTTTGCGAATTGGGGGAGTCATAGGGGTTTGCTGCAGAGGAATTTATTTGTGCATAACATTTTAATTCTAATTGTGATGATAGGAAAAGAATTTCAAATGATCTTGGTTCATTGAAAAAAAAAAAAAACTCCAGCTCTGCATTGTAAATAGTTGTTCTCTAGGATGTGATAGAAAACCAGTAACTAAAAGCTAGTACGATTCATGCAACCAAGTTTAACAGAATAAAATATGCTGGTGCAACATTAACATGCCATTACAGGATTAGTCACCATATGACTAACTAGGTTTGAAATTATACTGCTACTTGCAAACACTGTAGCAATATAAAGTTGCTCTGTACAGATAAGCAGCCACGGTAGCTCAGTCATTAGGGTGTCTGACTACCATGTGAGAGACCGGGCTTCGATCCCCGGTGGGGGGAAAACTGGATTTTTTTTCATCTGTTCAAGCAGCTCCGGTGCTCACCCAGCATCATATAGAGTAGGGATGGGTCGATATGAAATTTTGGCCGATACCGATAAAGTACCGATATTCTACCGATCCGATATAAAATTAGAAATGGTCCTTGAAGAACCTGAAAAGTTCACTGACCTCTTTAATAAATGTGTTTCAAGGTGACTGCAGTACAAGATAAATTGCATATTTAGACATTTACTTTTTTATAAAGTAGGTCATGGATATTAACCATAAAAATGGCAGAATTTTGCACTAAATTATTAGATAATAATCGATATATCGGATCGGTAAAATAATCGGTAATTTTACCGATAAACCGATATGCCTATATCGGCCGATACCGATAGAGTACCGATTAATCGGTCCCATCCCTAATATAAAGTGGGTACCTGGAGCAAACACTGGGGTAGTAAAGGTGGCCAGGGGGATGGTGATGATCACATCACCCCCACCTTCGGGGCCTGTGGGCATAACCCAACACCCCCTATATGCCTCCATGGCATGGTGCAAAGCACAGGGGAGCACTTTGCTCTTTTTTACAATTACATAGCCATTGCTCCATTCCATATCAATTAGGGATGGCACCGATTAATCGGTACTCTATTGGTATCGGCCAATATAGGCATATCGGTGTATCGGTAAAATTACCGATTATTTTACCCATCCAGTAAACTGATAAATATATTATAATTTAGTGCAAAATTCTGCCATTTTGTTGTAATTTTTATGGACAATCTCCATGCCCTACTTTCTAAAAAGTAATTGCCTAAATATTCAAGTTCTTTTGCACTGCAGTCACCTCGAAACACACATTTGTTAAGGAGATCAATGAACATTTCAGGATCTTCAAGGACCATTTCTAATTTTATATCGGATCGGTAGAATATCGGTTATTGGTATCGGTACTTTATCGGTATCGGCCAAAATTTCATATCGGACCATCCCTAATATCAATCTACCAATTTTCCTCAGTCTCATAAGAAACCTGGACTGAAAATATATTGAAAAACAGTTCTTTACACCACACTAATTACTGATATCATAAATGTTGATTGAATTATTTATTTTGAACTTGTTTATATCTTTTGACAGCACCTTGCGTCATTTATTTCATTACCTTTGAATTTCCAGTCTGAGTTCCATAAAATACTTTAAATGCTTCTACTTTCCTATTAATACTTTTGCAACCACAGTCATTCCTTTTTCTATTTTCTTTTGTATTTACACTGCAAGAAGTTTTCTTCAAGTCTTCCTTTCTTTCCGCAGAAGAACTTTTCATCTTGCGTAAATTACTGGCGTGTTTGTCTCCCCATCCAGAAATAATCCAATACAGTGACATAGTAAATGCTCCAATAGTAAAAACAGGCAGCAAAATGCTGCCACTGGTGAAAAACAGAAGCCACCTTTCAAAAATCATTGTTCTCTGAAAGAGAAAAACATAATTCTTCAAACAGTACTTAACATAATCAGTGCATGTGTGTGTACCTATTTATTTATTGAAATTTCCAGTACAGCAGAAGCCATTTTAAACCGGAAAGAAACAACAGTAAAACAGTCCACTAGTGCTAAAAATGAACACACAAAACAAGATAAAATAAAATAAACAAAATATAAATATAAACAAGTCAAGACAGTTCCAAGGTAAACAGATGTGTTTCACAAAAGCATTACTTATATACAATTTTTTTCTATGTTTGTGATAAAAGGTGGATATGAACTGAATATATCGGTTTGGTTTGATATGACATTGAACTGATTTGGTAGCCTATGAAATAGTGAACGTTGAATGAGTGAGAGTCTTGGAGTTGCAGTGTGGAAAGTTTCCTTGTTCTGTGTTTTGTGTCTGGGCACTCTGAGGAGAGTTCGTGGAGTGGGATGCTGCATCTTAGGTTTCCATTAATGATCTTATGTAGTAATTTCATATCTGCAACGTATCTACGTAATTCTGGAGTATATATGTTTAAGTTTACAAGCAGATCTCTCTTGGGTAGGTGTCTCAGGGCCGGTACTCTATATCGAACGATGGAGAGGAAAAAGCTGAGAACACTGTCGATCTTGGAGGTATGAGAATGGGCAGCCATGTTCCAGATGGGTGAACAGTATTCTAGAATGGGGGACACAAATGTTTTGAAGTAAATAGAAAGTGCTTTCGGGTTATGGATTTCGGTGAATCTGTAAAGTAAGCCTAGCATACGCATTGCCTTTTTTGTGATGGTTGATATGTGATTATCGAAAGTTAGTTTAGAATCTATGAGGATACCTAGATCTCGGTGTTGTGCTTCTTTTGCTAGAGTGATGTCGGTGAGTGTATAATTACCTTCAAGAATGTTTTGCTTCAATGAAATTGTTATGTAAGAGCATTTCGAAGGGTTTGTGGACAGTTTCCATCGCTTACACCATTCGGAGAATCTATTTATGTCATTTTGGAGAAGTTGCATGTCTGATGGCTGTTTTATTTCTCTCATAATCTTGCAATCATCAGCGAACATTAGAATTGTGCTTGAGATGGGGGTATACATATACATACATGCAAAAAGAAAAATATCATGTGAATCCAATTGTATTCATTCCAAAATGTATTTTCAGTTAATTAGATCATATGTACAAAAGTACATACATGATGTTGAGCAGGTCAAACCATTTACATAAAAAAAAACGGCACCAGTTTCATAGATCGGAGACACATTAAAATCGGATATTTTGGGTTTCTCATGGTTCGTACTTACCAATTGTGTATTGCAGAACATAGTTCAAGGTGCCATTATGCTTTTTACATGAAAACAAACACATTTTTCTAAGTGCTACCGAACACACGTAAAATGGTGCGATATCGCTTACTTTGCGAATGATATTGCTTTTTTTGTTTTCAAATATCAGTGTTTCCAACCTTCTTCACCGAAAAATACCTACTATCGTGTTCGTCCCGTGTGCAAATTGTACATTATGCATGGGTAGCTGACGGATAGCCCCACGAACCATTCTGCTAAGGTTAGGTTAGGCAAGCATAGTTTAAAAAAGGGAGAGTTGGAAACACTGACAGGGGTTACCGGTTCACGTAGAAAAGCAATGGCAATTGTGCGTCGGCGAGATATTTCTATTGAAAAATACATGATTTCCCGGTCAAATAGATTCCACGATGAAAGAAAATACCTCGACTAACGTTGGAAACCTTTAGAGAAACTCATTTCCGTAAGTAGTTTCTTCTGTAAAAATGAAGAAATGTATCTCCGATGTATGAAACTGTTACCAAAAAAAACTAAATTCGGTAACATTATCGTATGGGCAAAACGGATGCCTTGAAATTTCCTTCAAATTTACAGGAGAAAGTACTTACGGAAATCTTTTTCTTGAGCGTTTTGGAAGTTCCTGAATGTAGATTTGATCCATTTTAATGTGAATGCGTGTCGTTTTCTGCGAAAATCTCTGTCCGACACGCTGTTTCTCCTCACGCCATTTGCTTTTTGCATGAGAGTGCAATGTTCCGTGTGTTAAGACGATGCAACCCCGTAGCCAGTGTTTCAGCCTCGCCGTGTTTTCACTAGAACCACCTGTCGAGTTCGGAACAAGCCATTTTTTCCGAATTGGTGTCACTTATCGCACAACATTGTAGCAACATTGTGTTCAGACGTCACAGGAGAGAGGTTTTTTTATAATTTTTCTTTGTAATTATGCTAATGGAACCTAACCTAACAGGCCTAACCTAACCACGTAGGCATTCCTCGTCTGACGTCAATATTCAAGGTTGCAAGAGTGTTGTGCGTAAAGGAAGAGCATTAACAAATTTCGAAAGAAAGATGGTTCCGACCCGAATGGGTGTCACTTATCGCACAACACCCTAGGAACATTGTGTTCTGACGTCACAGGAGAGACCTTTTTCATGTTAGGCAATACAAAGGTAACGCATCTCGTAGCGAAAATATTATTATTTCTTTGTATTTATGCTAATGGAACCTAACCTAACAGGCCTAACCTAACCACGTAGGCATTCCTCGTCTGACGTCAATATTCAAGGTTGCAAGAGTGTTGTGTGTAAAGGAAGAGCATTAAGAAATTTCGAAAGAAAGATGGTTCCGACCTGAATGGGTGTCACTTATCGCACAACACCCTAGCAACATTGTGTTCTGACGTCACAGGAGAGACCTTTTTCATGTTAGGCAATACAAAGGTAACGCGTCTCTTAGCGAAAATGTTATTTTTTCTTTGTATTTATGCTAATGGAACCTAACCTAACCACGTAGGCATTCCTCGTCTGACGTCAATGTTCAAGGTTGCAAGAGTGTTGTGCGTAAAGGAAGAGCATTAACGAATTGCGAAAGAAAGATGGTTCCGAATTGCGAAAGGAAGATGGTTCCGAATTGCTGTTATGGAAAATGAACGTGGTAAATCGCAAGGTTATTTCACAAGTTCTACACGTAAATGCGCCGTATTAGCATAATTTCAAATAGGGGCACGAAAGTAGATATTTTCCGGTGAACGAGGTTGCACCACTGCATAAATCGACAAAACACTCTCAGAACGCCCCCTAAACCAGTATGCTATCACGGCCATAATGTGTTACAGATTCGAAACAACAAGTAACAGTAAGTACTCGTAAATAGAGAAAATAAACATTATCTTAGTTAGAAATGCATTATTTCGCCTTAAGAAATGTTCCGCAACACGTTAGCGATGTAAAGAAGTCCGAAATATATGATTCTGAGGTGTTTTGCCCATACGATAATAGTACCCTAAATTCAATTATACGTTATGAATTTACATTAGTATAAAATATAAAATTCAAGACATGTAATGCGTCGAATGACATGGGTAGCTAGGAAAAACCCTGGGGGGTAAAGGCGGTCAGGGGCATGATACTGATCACATCACCCCCACTCATGACCGGATCAAGAAAGTGTGGGGCATTACCCCACACCCCCTATATGCCTTCATGGTGTGGTGCTAGCACAGGGGACCACTTTACTTTTACTTTAAGACATGTAATGCAATAAATGGAGCGAATTGACAATATAGAGAAAGTCTCCAATTTTATTAATTTTCAGTATACTAACTAATTTTGGCTTCCTAATCACGAATCTGTTGTAAAAAACCGGGGGTCACGTCTGGAAATTTGAAAAAAGGCTGATTGAATTTTTTATTTTATATATATAGGTGTATATGCTTAGTTTTACGAACGAAAATGTAATCTCCTGTCATTGTTCCTAACCACACCTTTGTTATACAAGAAAATGATTTATGATGTTCAATTTTAGTACGAACCCTATTTTTTCGATCAATTTAGGGGTGAAATGAATACTAATGGAACCTAACCTTATGTGAATGGTTCGTGGGGCTACCCGTGGATGGTTTTTGGGGCTAACGAACAATGTTTCATCAAAATGTACAATTTCCAGACGTGACCCCCGGTTTTTTTACAACAGGTTCGTGATTAGGAGGCCAAAATTAGTTAGTATACCGAAAATTAACAAAATTACAGACCTTCTCATATTGTCAATTCTTACCCAATAAATACTAGTAATAATTGACACACCAACTTTTGATGTAGCTGAACATCCCCCTTGTACTTGAAAATAATAGAATTATACAACAGACTAGTAAAGCATGGTGCGTGCCAGTTTTAATTTTGTCAATAACTTTAGGAATAATATAGATTTTATGTCATGCATAAATTACAATAAAAATTTACCGTATTTCTTAATACAAGAATTGTGCACTAACATATATTGTTTAAAGTTGTTTACCGGATAACAACAGACATTGCACACATGGAAAAAAAACGTTAAAAATGGTCAAGGACAGTGTTGCCACAATCTTAGGACATTATTTCCCTTTTCAAGGGGCAAAATTTCCCTTTTTGGGACGATTTCTCCCTTTAGCTGACGACATTCAACCAGAAATAGTGGACTCAAGTCTGAACTTGGCAACAACTAAACGGTATTTTCAGTGTCATTTGAACTCAAAACTCATAGTGAAAAAAAACATCTTTCGAGATTCCAATATGTTCCATTGCAGCGTTTTGGTTAAATGTGAACTTGTCCAATTTTTCTTTGATCGTGTACATGAGCAATTTCATACCATTCAAGATTAGTTTAACCGTATTTTATCTATCGTACCACAGAGAAGATAATTTTATAAAATACCATCAATATCATGTGGTGTGGAACGATCCTTTCCATCGCCTTGTTTGTTTATGTTTACAACACACACATTTCATTTGTAGCGGTTAGATGTCAGCATGAGCGCGAGCAGCTGCAGCAGCAGACGAGCGAAGGAGAACGAAGAAGTGATTGACCGAGGAAAGGTTCTAGTACTCTTTCTCATGTCAAAAACAATTTTAGTGGAAAGAAGTGCGTTTCTATCTTCTGTAAACCACAGAAAGGAAAAAAAATAATCCTAAGAGTTTCGAGTAGAGGCACTAAGGTCGGTAAGTTGAAGAAATGCGAGTGTAGTTCTACACCTATACCGGCTGTCAACTGAATGAAATACTGCATTGCAGTAGTAATCAATAAGGTTTGCGTAAGAGAATCTTGGGAAAATTGCAATAAATAATTTAGACGTGCACCTTATATGTCGTCCAGCACGAATGTATAGTGTTGTACACTTATTGCCCACACATATAGTCACTGGTACTTGTTTAAATTTCTGTCCAAGGGGGCAATGCCCTATTTTATAATGTCCAGAAATTTTAATACCGGGGTAAAATTTTCGTATCCCCAAAACGTATTTCTTCAATTTTACAGGAGAAAGTACTTACCGAAATGGGTTTATTTATACTTTAGGAAGGTCTTGGAAGTTTGTTTTCACCTCGTTGAAATTTTTTTGCCGGTAAATCATGTAATTTTCGACATTAATGTCACTCCAATGCACGAAAGCTGTTCCCTTGATGTCCGTCTACTACGTGAACCAAATACTTGCGAGCGTTTCATGACGTAACAACCGGTCAGTGTTTCCAAATACGTGGTTTTGTAACTGTGTAACAGTTCTAGAATGTAAATAAACGTGAGTTACTGTTCATCATTTCTGATTACGAACTTGCGACAACATGACGTGCACAGGATCAGTGGCGTGCTCAATGTGAGGTTGATGGGGGCTATAACCCCCCTTTCGCCCAGTATCTCTAAGGCTATTTATGAATGGTTCGTGGGCTATTTATGTATGGTTCGTGGGGCTATCCGTGAATGGTTCGTGGGGCTATCTGTGAATGGTTCATGGGGCTATCCGTGAATGGTTCGTGGGGCTATCCATGAATGGTCCGTGGGGCTATCCGTGAATGGTTTGTGGGGCTATTTATGAATGGTTCATGGGGCTATCCGTGAATGGTTCGTGGGGCTATCCGTGAATGGTTCGTGGGGCTATCCGTGAATCGTTCGTGGGGCTAGCGCCAATGGTTCGTGGGGCTATCCGAGAATGGTGTGTGGGGCTACGAATATTTTTTTCGAAACCAATTTTTAACTATTGAAACCTTTGCGTGGCCCTACTAACCTATCCACGCGCCAATGGTTCGTGGGGCTAGCGCCAATGGTTTGTAGGGCTAGGGCCAATGGTTCGTGGGGCTATATTTTTAACTATTGAAACCTTTGCGTGGCCCTACTAACCTATCCACGCGCCAATGGTTCGTGGGGCTATCTTTTTCACTATTGAAACCTTTGCGTGGCCCTACTAACCTATCCACGTGCCAATGGTTCGTGGGGCTAGCGCCAATGGTTCGTGGGGCTATCTTTTTCACTATTGAAACCTTTGCGTGGCCCTACTAACCTATCCATGCGCCATTAAGTGAGAGTATGAGAAGTGTACCTGTTTCACAATCAGTTGCTTTGTTTTATTTCAATCACTTATCGCACAACACTCTTGCTACCTTGCGTTCTGACGTCAGCAGACTGAAGTTTATTTTTAGGCTAAAGGCCTATGTTGTTATCCATATCATTAAAATTTCAGTAACCACCAAACGTCTCTAATTCCCTTATTTTCGTATTTTCCACATTCGTACTTACGTATTCTCCATACTAGTACCTAGATATTTTGCTATGAAGAAGGTCGCAACACTGCATAACCACTGATCATGGACTACGCTAGTCAAGATTTCTCCGCCATATCGCGTGTAACGCAAGCAAAAGCGAAGAAAATAAAAATACTCCATATTTCGAAAATTGAGATTATTTGCCTGCAAAAAACGAAACGCGAAATAGAAGAATCCTTACGAATGCAGAATATGTAAGTATCAATGTGAAAAATACGAAAATAAGGGAATTAGAGACGTTTGGTGGTTACCGAAATTTTAATGAATATTCATAGAAGCGGAACAATTAATGGTTTGGTTTGAATTTTACAGTGGAATAGAATTTGGTTTATTTTTAGCAGTTTATTGGGTAACACTTTGAACTAGTCAAAACGGATTTCTTCATTTTTACACAAGAAACTACTTACTACACTTTCTGTAGCATTGTTGAAGTTCCCAAATGTATTTTCTATCATCGTTTCATCTTTTTTTAGCAATAATTCATGTTTATATGTATAAAAATAATAATAATAATAATAATTTTTATTGTAGAAACATGTGAGAACATCACATGTATTACAATCGTCAGAAATGTACATATAAAGTATCTATAGATCTTACAAAAAAAACATCCAAAAAGTATTTTAGAAACGTAACACCACTTACATAAATTTAGTTGTTATCATTATTGTTTTACAATCATAACTATTTTACCTAATACAATTAATTTCAAAGAATTCTTCTACCCTATATATACAGTTATCGGTTAATATTTTTTGTACTTTTCTTTTGAATTCTAAAAAGGGCAGTTGCCTTAAAGACAGAGGGAGAGCATTGTGAAACTTAACTGACATGTAGTAGAAGGTTTTTTGTGTCTTCTTGTAATTACATCTAAACAATCCCTATTTCTGGTTTGATAGGCATGTGAACACCCTAACTCCTCATAAATGTGAATGTTCTCTTTTATATAGAGTAGGCATTGGAATACAAAGATAGCAGGAGCTGTCATAATACCTAGTCTAACAAAACTTAACTTACAGTGGCCACGGCTTGGAAGACCACACATTAATCTTACACATATTTTTTGCATTTTTAATAACCTTTTTATTGAAGGCTGATGACCCTAAAGTAAGGTACCATAGCTTAAGTGACTGTGTATCTGTGCATAATAAACAGTTTTTAGAACCTTCAAGCTTACACACAATCTTAACCTACGGATTAAATAAACCCCTTTGCTAACCCTGGATTCAACTCTACTGATATGATCCTCCCATTCCAAATGATGATCTATTAAGAATCCCAAAAAGGTGACAGAATTCTTTTCATGCCCTGTATTATGATTATTACTATAATATGTAAGTTCCAAGTTTTGGATCTTATCAGTGTTTATACAAAGCAAGTTAGCAGTACACCAGTCCTGTACAATATCGGAAGTAGATTTTAATGAGGACCTTAAAAGATTATTAGAATCGGAGTTCAAACAGATATTGATATCATCGGCAAATAGGTAACTACTGACCAAGGGTGTTGAAATGTTATATGGCAAATCATTTATGTAAATAATAAAAAGAATAGGACCCAGAATAGATCCTTGAGGTACTCCATGTTTAACAGGTAACAAGTTTGACTCCGTTTCTTCAAAAACTACTCTCTGAGATCTCCCACTTAAATATGATTGCAAAAGTGACAGCGCTCCATCCTCAAAACCATAAAATCTTGACTTTTTTAGCAGAAGAGAGTGAGATACAGTATCGAATGCTTTGGACAAATCATATAGTTTCACATTAACAACTTCCTTACTGTCTAACCCTAATATACAATTTTTCAAGAATGAGACAGCAGCCTTAACAGTCCCTAGCCCAGTTCTATAGCCAAATTGAGAGTTACTAAATAACTTATTTTGTTCAAAATAATCAACAATCTGATTATTTAGGACAATCTCAAAAACTTTTGATATGACTGGAACCAACGAAATAGGTCTGTAACTATCAGGAAAAGACTTATTACCCTTTTTAAATATGGGTATCACTTTTACAAGCTTGAAATCTTCAGGGAAAACACACCCAATAATACATGAATTTATAATGTGAGTTAAAGGTTCCTTTATAAAATTTACTCCATATTTCAATATGATAGAGCTTAAGTTATAAATATCCTCACATCTACTACTACTCATTTTAATGATTGCTCTTTCAATGTCTTTTACTTCAACAAGATGAAAATTAAAAGTAGTTGTAGGTTTTAATAATCCATTTAAATAAGAACTTGAATCATTTTTACTTGGGCAAGATGAAACTTTGTTCAGGATTTCTTCAACTTTATTAATAAAAAAATTGTTGAGTTCAGACGCGCTAAGTTGGTTATTAAAATCTTTTCTGGTCTCATGTATGGAATTACTCTCTTTTTGTACAATATCCCACATTGCTTTTGACTTATTACTAGAGTTGTTTATAAAATTATCATTAACCTTAATGCTAGTTTCCCTAACTAATCTATATAATTTCTTCTTACTATTTATATACAGATTCTTCATGCCATTTGAACCAGTACTAATATAATAGTCATAAAAACGTTCACATTCTCCTTTGAGTTTGTCAATTTCTTTACTTCTAACCCTTATAGGTTTATGTTTAGTAAGTTTGCCTACAACATACTTTAGAGGAAATGCCCTTTCAGCCGAATTAGACATTTCAGACATTAGAAATTTTACTTTGCCATTTATATTATTTACAGAACGATACATAATTTTCCAGTTAACAAGTGATAGTTCATCGTGAAATTTTAAAATATTTTCCTCTTTCATTAGTCCCACCCTTAACTTGCAGTTTTTGGTATCAATTTTAGATGAGACTTTAGGAAAATTAACCTGAGACTTAAGTAAAACTGCCCAATGATCAGATACAACAGTTTTAACAATTGAGCTTTTAATTAACCCATCCATAACAGTAACTATGTTATCAAGGCAACTTCCACCTCCGAGTTTGGGCCTAGTAATCTCAGTTGTAGTTATAGCTAAGTTGAACGAGGAAAATAGATTATTTAACATAACACCTTCTAGATTCTTTACTAACCGAAAGTCAATATTGAAATCTCCACATAAAATAATCTTAGCATTAAATATACACACATGTTCTAAGAGGTTGTGCATTCTATCAATAAATAATTTAAAATCTTTACACTCAACATTCGGCCTATATACTGCAACTAAGATAGTGTTTATTTCTACGAGAAAAGATGCCGTAACCTCAAATACCATTTCAATAGACATGCTGTTTACACTGTGGACAGGCCTGTGAGAAAAGGTTTTCTTGATGAAAATAGCACATCTTCCATGTTTTCTAGTGGGTCTACAATAACTACTATTCAAGTTGTAGCCCTTAAAACCGTAAAGATCAATTTCGCTGGGACGTAGCCAGTGCTCAATTATACATAAGAAATCGGCATTCAATGTAGAGGCATAGTCTTCAACAATGGTATATTTATTTGAGAAGCCTTGGATATTCCAAAGAAGAGTTACAATTTCATTAGGCTTATATTGATTATTAAAGCTACTACTAACAACTTCCGCAAGCTTGACTTTTGTATTTATTGGATGATCTTCAAGCATATTAGACATAGGCCTATTATTAAAACTACTAAGACTATTAATAACTTCTACCGGCCTGACTTCTGATTTACTTTGATGATCTTTCGGAGTATTAGGCATAGGCCTACCTAATGATCTAAAAAAGTATCACTATTGAAACTTAGAGGGATAGGCTCAGAAGGAGCACACTTATTTGCTAATTCCAATATCTTATCACTAACAAATTTTTTACCTAACCTATTAAGATGCAGACCATGTGCAGTATGAAACCTATTTCCTAGATTACTTATGTCTATGTAAAGAACATTTCTAAAACGGTTACATATCTTGTACATTTCACTATTTGCTTTGTCTACTTCTCTATTGATGATGGACCACTGCGGCAGATCATGTCGTCGGGGCACGGAGAAGACACACACTTGCCTGGCACTTCGAAGTTCCTGAAGTTTACTTCTTAGGGAAAACAGAAGATCCTTGGTTTCATTTCTGGCAACATTGTTTGTTCCTGCTAACAGAACTGGAATGTCAACTGAGCTGTTTACTAATGCCTCGGCTGTAGCATCACAGAATTTTGCCCCGGGCTTTACAATACTTGTAATTTTATGATTACTATCTCTTAAGATATTGGAATAAACACCTCTTCCCTGACTATCAGAATATATGCAAATGTTCATAGGCCTAGTTTTGTTCTTAGTCTGTACTCCGTATTTTTCACTCAGAGATTGTTGTTCACTTTTTTCTTCTTCCTCTATATCAGTGGGCAAACCTGATAGAGGCTCAAATGTATTTTTTAGAACCGGAAACGTCCTATTGTTAAAAATAATTTGATTGTTCTTTCTGGCTTTATAGCGGACAGTTTCCCATTGTCTTGGACTTACTTGCTTTGGAGTGGTCAGCTTACCTTCATTTTCCGCTTGAAAAGTAGTGTTCTTCCTTAACTCTTCATTTTCAATCTTCAGAACTCGTAAGTCATTTTCCAATATTTCAATAATCTTCATTAGAGATGCTTCATTATTTTTACTAGCGTAATCGGTCGCCATCTTGCCGGTTTGGGCGTCTGTGTAGCAACGCGGACAATTCCACTCCACATTTTCATCTGGTAAATCATTCTCGTCCACTCCGACACATCGAAAATGGTTCCATTTATCACAGTTATCACAAATTATACCATTCCTCACTGTTTTACAACACTTGGCACACCTAATATCTGAAATAATTCTACTTTTAGCGGGAGCTGAACTAGACACAACTACATCGGTCGGCGCCATAGAAGCAGAATTGCCGTCCCTTCCATTTACTTCCTCTACAAGAACCGGAGGTTCCGTGCGTTTGCTGACGTAACCCCCTGTCACGGTTTCCAACCACCCTGTGTTTTTTCAAGATGATGACATGACCCCAAATTTTAGCTATGCTTGCCTAACCTAACCTTACCTTACCGTGATTGGTTCGTGTGGTTATCTGTCAATGGTTATATGACCCCAAATTTTAGGTATTAGCATAATTTCAAACACGGGAAAAAATAGAAAATTAATAACACTGAAGTAGGTATTTTTTTGGTTTAGAAGGTTAAAAACACTGCATACCCACTCCAAATCGACATAACACGTGCACGACGTGCGATGATCTGGAACGCTCGTGCCATATTGTGTCTCACGGGAGAGAAAAAAAGGAACAACAATAATTACTCGTAATATGAAAAATTCAAATTATTTTCGTGAGAAATTCATAATTACACCTTATAGAATGTTCCGCAATGCAGAATAAGTAAGTAGCAATGATAAAAAGGATGAAATAAATGAGTTATAGGTGTTTTGACTAGATCAAAGTAGTAATGTTTGTTGTTATTGTTGTATAATAACTATTATTATTATTCTATATAATATTTTTGGCTTCACACCCCCCTACAAAAATTTCAGTAAAAATCTGATATTGCCTGGACACTTATAACTTCTTCGTTTTGTCAATTTTTGACATTTGTACTTACCTATCTGCTTCGCGGAACATTCTTTAAGGTGTATTCACATTTTTCGTCCCGGAATCGGTGGGAAATTTAAACTAAAAAAATATTTTTGTTTGAAATTTTTGAGTCCAAATTTCCCACCGATTCCGGGCTCCGTCCCTGAGATAATTGACCTACCACCCCCAACCTCTAACACGGCCCCGCCTCCGCTCCAGCTCCCCGGCTTTATCTATAGAGTCCCTGTTAAAGCCATGTTAGAAATTGGTCGGAGTCACATACCCCCAAATGAGCCCCAAACTTTTAAATTTGAAGAAATCTGTTACATCACACAAAACACCTTCCAGATGTGAGACAATGCTGCAGGAACTTATTACTTATTAAGTAGTTTCTTCTGTAAAAATGAAGAAATCTGTCGAGGAAATTCAGATTAGTACCAAAATTTCTGATGATGTTCATGCTACATGTTCACAGCAATATCTGCATTGTTGGAAAGCCATAGAGTGGGCAATGTATAGTGTTTGTGTTTCAGTTCCATGTTCCAGCTAGAAGTTATGTAAATAATTTTTCATTTTCTTATTGCAGACAAATGCTTACAAGATGCAGCCAAAGGTAGAAGTATGCTCTCAAGATAACCATGTCATTACTATTTCTAATGTGGAAAATGGAGAAGTTGTGTGCTACTCTCTCGTTTTAATCAAAGGAGTCATAACAACTCAGAACTTAGACACATGCAAACTAGCGATAAGTTTCTCAAATCTCAAGTTATCCTATTCTGACATAAACAATGCAGAACATGTTAGTGAGTGGCCTGTTGTAGATATGCATTTCAAGTGCATAGTGGAACTTCATCACGGAACTAATCAGCTAGCTTTGGAGTATTGCGGTTCACGTTCGGACATCAGTATTAATTACAGGCCGAGAAATTCATCTTACTGTGTCACGCCCTTGTACATAATATGCGACGGACACGATGGGTGCTTCCAGGCACCACAAGGAGAAGATAATTCCATTCACAGTGCATGCGAGAAGATAGCACTAGGTGCAAAACTGGTTCAGTGTTTAGTAGCTGAAAAGTTGCATGAGCGTGGACTAGGTCGAAAATCCTTTCAGCTGGATGCTGATCTTAACCCCACCGAGGAACCATGCAAAGTTTTTTACAGTAAATTACCTGTTGAGAGAGCCTACGGGATGAACTCTGGTGATTTATGGGAGCATTTTGGACGCGAGTTGATGAGTTCACCACTTGGTGCCAGTGATCGTAAATTCCTTGCCTTTCTCTCGTGCACAAAGTACACATCATCTAGTGCACAGAGGCCTAAGTCCCATGATGAAATTTTGACCAATACCCAGGCTCATGTTGCTTTAGGGGGTGGAGGCCTTGCCATATTTGGGTCAGCGTGCCTTCATACATGGCCGAAGAGTGTAGATGAAATCATACCAAGATTTTTGGACACAACTAAAATTGACCATCAGAAGCTTATGGATGATAGTTGTTTCAGGTATGTAACTTATCCTTTTTGTGTACTAAATTTAAAGATTTAAATTGATTATAGTGGTTTTATTAGATAAATTGATCTGATTTTTATTTCTTTTTATTCTCTCTTTATTGCGTAATTTGAATTTCCACTGTTGCTGCAGACTTTCCATGCAGAAATTATATCATACCTCACATATTTGTGTATCAAGTTTAATGGAAGCATATAGAACAGGACTTGAACCTGGGTCTCTGTCATACCGCACCATTGCTCTATCATCTGATCTATGGAACCTTCCCTGACTTTGCCCATGCAGGTAAAATATCAAAAGTGAAAAATAGGTGAAGCTAGGGGTGGCTCTGTAGCTCAGTTTGTAGAACAATGGCACAGTATGCCAGCAACCCAGGTTCGAATCCTTGGTGGAGCCTGAAGTTGCTACATAATGAAATTTCAACTTGGAAATAAAGCTTCCTTCTCAAAACAGGATTATATGCATCAATACAAAAACTCATATTGTAGCAAATATAGGTAACCCACATATGCATGCGTGAACACCCACCCACACTCTTCTTCTCTGATGATTCTGGTAAGGGTTGATCGATCATTGAGTAAACAGAAACCATTCTTTTCAAACTTGGTATTTTTGTCTACAAAATTTGCATGGCATGCAAGTTATCTGTTATCATTTTTCCACATGATAATATTTTGTTATTGCTTTTCATACAGAGTAATATTTGTAACTTTTTTGTGCTTTTGAAACTTAACTTTTTGCATATTTCCAGGGGAACATTTGGAGGTTGTTTTGCAACTACGCTTGGTGCTACATGCCATGAATTAGGTCATACATTTGACCTTGGCCACACTCAAGATGGAATAATGAGCAGGGGCTTCGATAACGTCGACCTAGTGTTCACGTTGTCATCGGTGCAAGACAAGAATAAGAACTTGATGTCACGTGGTTCAAGGGTAGAACCGCAACACTCGACAGTTTGCTTCACTGTTGATCTCAATGTAACCTACACCATGTCGTCACCCATTTCTCGTCGCCGCAATCGTTCCGGGAGGAGTTCTTCTGGAGATTCCAGGGAAGAACTACAGAATGCATCACCAAAATCTTCTGCAAAAAGAATGGGAAATGGAAGAGATTCACCAAGTAATACAAGACACGAAAACAGAAAATCTGTGGCTAAAGATAATGGAGCTGATGATTTGACGTTCTGGTCCACAAATTGTGCTGCTATTCTTTACTATCACAAGTAAGTTTCCTTTCTAGGTTCTTTTATTTACCTATTAAGTATTGCCATGCATGAACCACTGCTGTAAGATCGTTCTCCAAAACTGCAGATGCTATTTCAGTTCTGTATTTTTTGTTCATTTATACACACATGAAGGTATGCCGTACTAACATTACAATGCAATATGAGTATTGGATGTTTCCCAACAGCTGGTTTAATATATTAGTCTACATAAATTTTAAAACCTGGGCTTTTCAAATGGATGGAAATGTTTTTGAAATGTCAAAGAATGAGACCTATTCACCGTAGAGTTGAATTTTGTAATTAGAAAAAGAAAAGGAAAATTTACTAAAAAAATCTCCTTTTGGGGTGGACTACATATTAAAATGAACTGAATAGAAAAATTCACAAATGTAGCACAGCTACAATAATGCTAACTGTACTATAGTTTGTGTTAAAAATATTATTATGTATAAATGTATTATGTAATATAAAAAAATAGCATTGCAAACTATTCTGAAGTAGATTTCCATTTGCTGCATTATACGTTCCTTAGCCCCTGTAAAATCGACAACAAACCCGGTTTTTGGTACTGTTCTAGTGTTCGTCACTTGTACACTGAATGAATATTAATAAGAAAAGTTTTGAATAGATTGGTGTTAAATTCATAGCAATTTCACAATGATAAACTAGTAAGGAACTGGCAATATTGACCCCTGCTGTGGACCACGTGGCTGAGAGAAGAAGACGTCTTTTGAGTGACCAGGTCATGATTTCGGCTCTCCGTGATTTTTTCTATAGTGAAACATTAAACAAGTAAGTATTTATTTATAAGCATGAGAGTGTTACGTATAAATATACAATCATTATTTATACATTAACTTCATCTGGAAAGTTGAAATACAGTGTCAGATTAAAATTTGGTAGCTTTGACTTGCAGCGTTGGCCACGAAGGCGGGTGTCGACTATTGGAGCATGCAAAAAATTTAGCGTGCACCAATGCTCGTCACTGGTGAAAAATGGCTAACGTATTTTTCTAGCCCAAAGGAAGCTAATGTTCTTATAACGCAGTGCTGAATCTACCATACAAATTTCATTGCAATAGTGCTATTCCGACCAGTAGTCGTCATGGGTGACTAGCACTGGTACATCATAATGACGAGTATTGGTTCATGTGAAAAATTACAGATTCATAACATCATTGGCCTTCTCTTGCATTCTTCCATGTACGTTTCTGTGATATCTTCAAATGCAGTAATCTGAGAAGGGTAAACGAAATATTGATATTGGAAAATCAAATTAATTGTCACTACATTAATAAATTGCTTGGTGTGACTACTATATTACTGCCTTAAAGACATTCTTCATCAATACAAATAGAACAACTTTAATTTACAATGAGAACTCAGCTCAGTCCACAGAAAAGAAGCTTGTGGAAGCCTCTGAAACAGACAAAAGTTCTCCGCAGCAGCACACTCAGCCAACATGTGAAGACTTAAGTCCTGGAAACAAAGCTTCACCAAATGAAACAGAACAAATTCCTACTAGCTCTACTATAAGTCAATTTCGTGATTTTTCAGAAAACGGTGCCGAAAGAATAGAGTCTGCTGAGTGTTCCCTCCCCTTTCAAGCATGCTTTGTTTTGGCCAGGCCCACGTCCAGCGAAGATTAGCAAAACGGTACCAAAGGAAAGAGTACCTTCAGTGGCCAGCTCAAAGGACTGGCAAGAACATTTTTCATGTAAAGACCAGCGCAAGTTGGCACTACAAGAGAAGAAAGGGCAGCCTTGAGAATGAAGAAAAAAGCAGAGAAGGAAAAGTCCGCTGGTATATGCTCGAAGAAAACAAGAATATTGTCTAAAAGCTAGTCATCAACAGATGAAGATGATGTCTTCATAGGAGCTGTTTCTTCCGACCTTGAATTAAGTGACTTAAGTGATCAAAATTATGTCGAACTTGAAGAAGTTATTGAAGATAATTGTAAGCCTGGTTCCTTTGCTCTTGTAGAAATCACTGGAGGGAAAATAAATGCAGCAACATGTAGATATACTCGTATTTGCACGATTCGAAGTGTAGAGGGAAATAATGTGCGTGTTTTAAAAATGAAATTGTGTGATGGGACTAAGAAAATTTTCGCTCCTGTTGGTGATAAAGTGTTTTATGTGAATATGTCACAAATCAAGGGAATTTTACCAAGCCCGAAAATAAAAGGGGACAGTGTTGATCGGTATGTTTACAGTAATTGAGTAGTAAATTGAGATGCATGAGCTAAACAGAAGTTTGAGTTACTTGCATTACTATTTACATTTATCATTTTCACATGTATAATCATTTTCAATAAGGAAACAGACTTCTAGAAACATTAGCAGGTGATAAAGAGCTTAATGAGTCTTGTGTCTCTAGATTAGAAAGTCAGATGGCATTTTACATATAATGAATGACATCAATATTAACATTTTAATAAATATTTGATTATTTGTCATTGTTAGAAAATTGGTATGTTAAGTAAGGACACGTAAAAAGATTATTGCTATTGTTATTAAGTGTTCACTTGTAGAATGTACATGATTAGATTTGTGTCAAACCCACTACATTTTATACAGTAAATGTATAAGCCTAATTGCAGAAAATTTCTAAAAATACGCAAAATAATAGTTGTACAACATAAAAGATTCTCAATAAAATTAAATCTTTAAAGCTAAGGTAATGAGTTATATGTTTTTATGAAGAAATATTCCAGCGGTTACAGTGACGACTATAGGTACATTCAAGTGACAACTTTAAGGACACGTCAAAATTTCGGTGACGCCTTATGGGGCAAAATAAGGGTTGTTCTTATTTGTAATTTTTTTCATCATAATTTGAAAATTGAAACAAATTAGTGCCATCATGTTATTCCTTGAGCATTGACATTTCAATAAACAAAAAAAGAAATTTGATCTTTGCAACATGTTCAAGAACAGATTTATTTTTATGCAATATCTACCTTAACATGACGAGAACTGGTGCCTTTACCTTATTTCTAGTTTTAAAAATATTTTATTAAAATTTATCTGTAACAACCAATACCAATATTCACGTTTCTAATCAATGTGTGTAACCAGTGCAATGTTGTTGCTATTTTCTTATTATTAATACTTCTATTGTAATTTTTTTCAGGTGGTTTAATAATTCTTGCAGTACACCACAGAGCTACCACAGTATGCTGAGGTTTGATGAAAAAAAGTAAGTATTTTTCAGTTAGATAATAATCATTTTGTGTATAATTAATCGTAGCAAGCAAAGTTTATTTGAATTCTGTGTGAGGAATGAATCGCAAATCATCAGTAAGAAATGGTTCGTAACTGTTTCTCAGGAGCGTATATTTCAGGCTAGGTAGCCTATCTGCGAAGCTTGAAGGCTACAAAGTGAAATACTGAAGATAATGGCAATTCTAAAGTTGGCAACCTGAATTCTTAGGAGTTGGCAACCTGAATTCTTAGGAGTTGGCAACCTGAATTCTTAGGAGTTGGCAACCTGAATTCTTAGGAGTTGGCAACCTGAATTCTTAGGAGTTGGCAACCTGAATTTTTAGGAGTTGGCAACCTGAATTTTTAGGAGTTGGCAACCTGAATTTTTAGGAGTTGGCAACCTGAATTTTTAGGAGTTGGCAACCTGAATTCTTAGGAGTTGGCAACCTGAATTCTTAGGAGTTGGCAACCTGAATTCTTAGGAGTTGGCAACCTGAATTCTTAGGAGTTGGCAACCTGAATTTTTAGGAGTTGGCAACCTGAATTTTTAGGAGTTGGCAACCTGAATTTTTAGGAGTTGGCAACCTGAATTTTTAGGAGTTGGCAACCTGAATTTTTAGGAGTTGGCAACCTGAATTCTTAGGAGTTGGCAACCTGAATTCTTAGAACTTTGCAACCTAACTACTGTTGGGATGGCAACGTGGCTTCCTTCAAGACGTCAAGAATGAGCCTAGTCTTCTCCCTTCCTCCATAGCCTAGAAACAGGTGTCGTAGTGAGTTAGTCCGGGTGTTAAACTAAGCATACGCCACTGCTGTTTCTCCACTGCACATCTTAGATAAACAAACATCGTACATTGGTACGTACATTAAAAAGGAAGGTTGTATATATAAATGAAAAAGAAAAGAAGGGTCAGCCAGAAGGAAAGATAATATCAAAACTGAAGAAAATTCCAGGCAAAAAGAAGTGCTTGATATTCTGCGATCTGTAATGAGCATAGAATGAAAAATAATATTGTCAGACTGCAGTGTAACCAGATGAAGTGTGTAGAAGCTGGTGCTCGCCACAGTGTGTGAATACTGTATGAATGAGTCGTTGGTTGGAGTTTGAAAGAATGGTGGCGTGTGTGGGGACTGAGACAGCTAGGAAATTGACAAGGTTGAACTCTGACTTTTAAGTAATGGTGCACATGAGGTGTGAAGTCCACCTTGCACATATTCAGAATAACTGGGTTTATGGGAATAGTTTCAAAAGGTGAGCAACAATTCATTGAAACATTTGTACTGGAAAAATGACACTGTAATAACATCTTACAAGGTACCTTATGTAGCAATTGTGATTACTCTATTCATAAAATAGTAAATTTAAGCATTAATGCAATTTGATAAAATTATAGTTGTATTGTAATGGCTTAAGTTTGGCCCTTGTAGTCATATGCATCTTTACTTTTTTATAGGGATGGGCCGATATGAAATTTTGGCTGATACCCTTAAAGTACCAATACTGATAACCGATATTCTACCGATCCGATATAAAATTAGAAATGGTCCTTGAAGAACCCGAAATGTTCATTGATCTCCTTAATAAATGTGTTTTGAGGTGACTGCAGTGAAAAAGAAGTTGAATATTTAGACATTTACTTTTTTAGAAAGAAGGGCATGGAGATTATCTATAAAAATTACAACAAAATGGCAGAATTTTGCACTAAATTATAAGATATTTATCGATATATTGGATCGGTAAAATAATCGGTAATTTTACCGATACACCGATATTCCTATATCGGCCGATACCGATTAATCGGTCCCATTCCTATTTTTTTACGGTGTGATCTGTAAGTTCTTGTGAATTGCTCTCATTGTTAACCCATCCGGACATTTGTTTCAGTTCATCTTTGATATTTGGTCAAAAATGTTATTGTTGCACTGGGCAAGTTCTCATTGTAATTATTTTCCAGTCGTTTGTTGCTTCCAAACTGAAATTTCAGCCACAAAAGAATAAAATCATGCTGTATGTGCCAGAAAATACAGGGCTACTATAAATGATTAATTCGATTTCAGAGCACTGTATTTTCCAAAGTATTGCACATACAGATCTCAATCATACATGAAAATAACTGTAAACTCACCAAGTTTTCCTCGCATTCTACAAATGTTCTGTGTGTGCCCCTTTGGCCGCAAGACACACATCCGAGCGGTAGTAAAGTTCCATTCATACATTTTGTAGCAATCCCCTGTCAGTGGTCATCAGAGAAGCATTGATGTGTTTCCTGAGCTCTACCAGTGTTCTTTTCTGTACTCTCTTCTGAATGCACGCTGAACTGCAATAACAAATGAACATCTCCAGCACACAAAAACTCTTTTCTCGGTTTGTCGCCATTTTGTGCAAGCACTGCAACAATGCTGCCAACTGGTGTGTCACGATGTAAACGTGGTGAGTTTGCAGTTATTTTCACGTATCATTCATATCTGTATGTGTAATACTTTGGAAAATACAGTGTTTTGAAATCGATCAAATCATTTATAGTAGCCCTGTATTTTGCCAACTTTCTCAGTTCATTGTTCAATAATTTTAGGTAATTTAGCAAAAAGGGAACGAACTCTGTGAGCCTGTGTCTGCCATTCGGTGCAAGACTCCAAAAGAACCACGAAGACATCCATTTTGTGTAATAGGTGTGTACAAAATCCCAAGTGACCTCAGAGTTTGGGAGACAATATGCCTGACTTTATTCAGTGACTAGTTTTGAGTCCAGTAAATTTTCTTGCGCATCTGAAATGTAAGGTCTCTTTCAATGTTTCCTGGAATAGGGGTCAGTGAATGGGGTAGTTAATGGATAATTGCTACTTCGAAGCTGACGTTGAATCTTGCAGTAGTGAACTCCCCACCCAAGTAAACAAAATAGAAATTAAATGTGTTTGAATGTAATTTAATTTACACCTCTGAAAGTATAATACAGCATGTCCAGGAGAGAACTAGTAGTAAAGGGAACTATCAGAACTCTACCTGAAAATTTACATAATTCAAAGGAGAAACTCAAAAAGTTATGTTTTTATTATCAGCTCATGTAAAGGAAGCCTGTACCTAATCGACATAATCTTGTGTAAAAATATTTTGATGGGAAATGGAATATTTTCTTTCTCAGTTCTCTCGAACACCCTGTATATTCATCTTTTACTCTTAACTATAATGTTTCCTTCCGATCTTCTAAGATCGGTTCGGTTGCTGAGATATATGAATTCCAATGCCTGTCAATTCAGGTCAGGCTTGTACCTTTGCATTAGATGAGACAAGTAAGGAAATTTGTAAGGTCTGCATTCCAAACTGACGAGAAGATCCTGTGTCTGTAATATGTGTGTGTTTTTTTTTAATGAAGACTTTATAATTTTAACTTACAAGTCAACAAAAATGTCTTTGTGACTACAGAGTGTAAATACTAAGTTACTGCAGATTGGAATTGGAGAACTTTGCTTTTCATACTCATATTTTTCCAGATGTTGCATAATGTCACCTTCTGGTGTGAGAGTCGTTGAGGTTCGAGATCAAGGAGGAATGGTTCTCAAGTCATGGGAATTCATTCAAGGAGGTGGAGAGGAAGAGTTTACCATTCCAAGGGAGTGCCTCAGGGATTTGGCATGTTCAGCTGGAGTCTTCACCATCGTGGCTGAAGACACTGTGGGGAATGTTCTGAAGCAAGAGTTTCGACCTCAGATTTCAGCTCAGTAGTGTGTGTTTGTGTTATTCAATTCTGTGATAATATTTATATGGGAATGTATCCTTACATAAACTGTAACATTATTTATTTTTACTGGAGTGTGACTATGTATCTCTAGTGATATATTATGCTCTACATCCATATTTATTTCTTTTGCCTTTTTGCTTTGCTAAATTCATTCTTCTTTCATTTAATAGTGACACTTCAATAATGGATAATGTTGGTTTAATAATAATTGTTGTCCAGTACAATTATTTCCACTTAGATTTATGCATTGACTGTTGACTTTCATCTCCATACTTCACACCTCCCTTATGATGTAGCTATACTGTTGTTGCCTTCTTATCAAAGGGTCTCGTGTTCGATCCCTGATGGGGACACATTACACAGCAGTTCGGAACCTGTTATAAGGTGTAGACCCTCCTTTTGCCAAACCAGCACCACAACTTGTTGAAGTGATGTTAAAGCACCGTTTCTGTTGTGTCGTAAGAGAAATTACAGACCAAAGGGACACGTGACAGGCAATAATCTTCACATGTTACTTGGAAGCGAACCATCGGTAATCAATCCAAACCGAAGACGCTACAAGTGCCACTTGTATTTTACGTGTTGCTTGGACTGGCCGTTTTCTCGATACTGTGTATCGTGTTGTCTCAGTCCGTTGTTTGTGCATGCATGGTGAATATATTGCTTTAGATGGAAGGGGCTGGTGTCGCTTGTTGCTTTTCGGTTGGATACTTTAATACTAGAACAGGAAATATTCTTTTCTCATTACTGGTTGTATATTACCTACCAAAGAATAATTTTGCTAGGGCTGTGCATGTACTATACCAATTTCTGCTTGAATCACACAATTTCCTTGCCGAGGGAAAAGAAAAATTGAATCAGCAAGAACATATGATCATTACAATATGTTTCCATTGGTATCTGTCACTACCAGTCACTACCGCTCAGCCTTTGATGTATATATAATTTAGAAAACCACAAATGCACAGGGCCACTGTAAAATTACCCTGTAAATTTCTTTAATTGTGCTCTTATGGCAGCTTATGTAGAAAAACTGATTGCAGGGATTGCTATTTGCATTCTCATAACAATCATTGTAGAATAGTTAAATAGTGTGTTAAACATATAATTCCATTCCTGAGGTGCTATTTATTGCTTTCTGTATTCACAGAACAGATGTTTTTAAAAAGTCGTGCACAATTCCTTATCTATGATAGTGAAAATATATAAACTGTCAGGAAGATGCTATTTTCTAATTCTAGTCACTGTTTTTAGTAGAAGTTGCACTGTGAGCTATGTTTTGTACGTTATTGTTGTAAACTATAGGATAATGTAGCTGAATGATGCAATTTTTAAAGTTAGCACTGGTTTCATGCTACCACTAGCAACGCCAAGTTAACATATTTCATAGAAACACTTGTTTCAGTTGTATGTATGCACTTGTACATGTTGGAATGTTACCATTTTGAAAATACCAAGTAACGCATGGTGGTCAGGAGACAGAGCTGACTATGAAAATTGAAGATGCTACAACAGTTGGTTGCACTATAGTTAACCTTGTCATACATGGGTGGAAACATTGTAGTCCGTATGATCCCTTGTGCATTCTGATAGACTAGTGGTTAATGCTGTTACCTAATGATGAGTTCTCTGCATTCAAATTGAGTCAGTATCTCAGATCCCACCTTAAACTATAGGTCCCAATTAGCCTTTGTGTGCAAACTACTAGATAAATGTCAATTTTGGATGCTTCTAGTCAGTCGACGGTTACACAATTTATTAAGCTATCTCGCAGGATAGGAACCACACCCACAAAGCCAGTCAGACCTCCCCGGCGGCGTAATGGTAACATCCTCGCTTTGAAATCAAGGGAGGCACATTGCACAGTGGTTCGGATCCCACTTTAAACTGTAGGTCCAATCCCTATTAGCCTATCTGTGCATAAAGTGGACTTTAGAAACAATTATTCCCGTTCACAAAGCCAGTCTGAAATTCCATGGAGTTCTTTTCAAAAATGTCTCTAAAAAAAAACTCTTCCAGAACCACTTTTCTTAACACACATCGACATAGTGAGATCAGGCATGGTCTACATATTTTTGCACCATAATTTAACTAATCTTAAAATAATTATAACTCTAACGCAAGTTTAAATGCCCAACAATTGTGAAAGAAACATAGTGGGGTGAAAATCAAGGCAAGTTGTTGAAAATGATTACAGTACAATACCTTGACTTGCTTAGCACAGTGGTGGGAGACATTGGGGTGCATGGGTGTTTTTTGCCTGATAATGCAGGACAGATGTTGGAATCCAATGCCAACAACGTGCTTGCCTGACCGTATAATGTCAGCTGTTCGAAACTGAGTTTTAGAAAAAAACTTCTAAATCCCAGTGTCACAGTATATTTATGAAAAGAAAGATGCATTTTACTTTCAGTTTTCTTTGTGCATTAACACACGACTTACACACCCAGAGAAAATGCCAGTGGTTGACGCACTGTACATGTGTTACTATAGTCGTTTTCACGTTCAGAAGACACAATGGGCTCTTATGGACAATGCTTTTCTTATGGGAAAATATGAGCATGCTGTTGTGAAATTTCTCGATTTACAAATTTAGCTTACGTAAAATCGGTGCCTGCAGTTTTGCAGGAAATTTTGTAGAGAATACGATGGTGAACACAAAAAACTGGTAACTTGCTTACATATTTTTAGATAAATTAAAAACGCAAATTTTCCATGAAAACAAAATTTTTACATTGTTTTAATTCCTAACGTTGAAACATGCCGTAAAATTGAAGCATTCATTATGAAAAAAAATTGACACCGTTTTTAAATTGTCATAGGTGATGGTGGTGCTCAGAATTTATCAATATTTTAAAGCATATTCGCATTAAAAAATATTCAAATAAAGTATGTGGAGATTTTTTATATTCGTGCAGTAGAAAATGTCGTTGCTGGCCATTTTTTGTTCTGTAATTCCAAGTAAAAACTTCTAGCGACAAAGTTGTAGAGAAAATAATGAAATTATTTTCTATAACCACTCAAAGGTTCCCAGAAATATTACTTCCATGCATTTGGAGTTTCTCTTTAACCGTAACCGCGCGCGAAGTAAGGAGACGTTGTCTGGCCATCTTGAGCTGACTCACCGCAGCATTCCGGCTAATCACCACCAAGTTTTCGAGTTGTTATTTTATTTCCATTCAGTAAAAATATTAACTTCATGCAGTTTGTTATATTAGAATTGCAATTACTTAAATTTAATAATTGACAATTATTTCCAATGCTGCTGTTGTGAGCAACATTAGTACTGTCGCAAATACAAGTTGTTTTTGTTTACGTTACTGTCGACATTAATACTGAAATGAAGATCACCTTTCAGTTTCCAACATACACATAAATTCATAGACACCATATTAACCCTTGAAAGGCTTATGTAACACCTTCATTGTAAAGGAAGCTCATTTCCCGGCGACATGAGCTAGCGCTGTATTGGCAACACTGTGCGGTTTCTCCATAAGTGCCGTTGTGTCTTCTGAACGTGAAAACGACTTTAGACATTTTTGCATACTGTTGACTGCGTATATTTTGCTCAACTCGTGATCTTCCCACAAAAGGTGAAGGTTTGAGACCCAGCTTGGGGGTGTGTTCCTTTGTATGAGTCACTTCATCTGCTCATCACGTATCATCCCAAATTGTCTATACATCAACAGGGAGCAGATTTTTATGTTATAGCTGCTTAATGAGGACATGATTATGTGACCGTTACGATATAAAGGACAGTCTCTAGAAATTAGAGATGGGACTTGATTGACTGACTACATTCCACCTCAAAATAAATAATTTTAAAAAGGAGGCATGGTACTAAGAGTAGTTCTGCTGCAGAGAGAACGATAAAATATCAATTTTTACAGTAACCGATACCTAGGTTTTTATATTTTTTGTTTTGTATTTAACTTTGAATAAGATACAAATGATCAGCACTTGGTTAAATCATGTGGCTTGACATGGTAATTCAAGGTGTGTGTGTGTGTGTGTGGGGGGGGGGGGGTGAAAATGAGAGATAAACTGGTAATGGTAATTCTTTGTATAAAATCTGTAGTGCACACTACATGTAACACAGGATGTAGGAATTAGAAAGTTCACAGTTGTAGACCAAGAACATAAATATGGTGATTGTAATAAGTAATGGCCTAATTATTGTAGTGAAAAACAAATATAATCAGTGCACTGTTGTTTTCTTAACGGTGTTTCTAGGTTGCTATAATGAAGTTCTCTTTTCTTGTTCAATAAAGAAAGACTTCTTCAGAGGCAGGAAGTCAAAAATGAGCCAAGTTTATATCTGTTTGCCTTATTTAAAAAAAAAAAAAAAATACTAGTCAAATTATATCAATAGCATAAAATGATCTTAATATTTTTACTGCAAATGAGAAGTTCTGATATTTACAGAACATAAAAACTGTCCATAAATATGCGAGGTCCACTATGAAATAATGAGGCTGGAGTTTTTATTGTGTTCATTTTCAGTCTTACAAATTAATTTGTATTCCTTTCAAAGTACAGTGATGGACATTTCTGAATTATCTGTAAGTTTAATGATATGTTCAAAACTAGTGAATAGTAACTAAATTAAGTTCTCGCATTTTGTTCTGGGTGTGCAAGAAAACAAAATTTCCTATATTTGCTATTTCCTTTTCCCATCTCACGTGTATACAAAGAAAAGCCCATAGATCCAGATCAACCTTTCTTTTGTAAACTATTATAAATAATGTCTGTAGAAATTATACTTTATATCTGACATGCCAGGTTGAAAGGAGATTTCGTGTTTTCTTGTGTCTTAAAATAAAAGTGCAGTATACTAAAGCAACAGATGCATTTTGAGGTAAAGTAATTTCCTTATGATATACAGGGTAAAGCTGTTGTGTGATGCAGAGATTTGTGCATTAGATCTCATGTTCCATTTTTATTAATTCTGTGGGTAAGGAAACAGAACTTTTTAGTTTATGAAATACATGTCCAGACCTTTATAATTTTCCATTAGATCTGAAATCTGGTTTGAGTCGTTCCTTGGGCATGGTCGTTCTTTGTGAATTTCATAAATCACTTCTCATTGTCATGGTTACCCAGAGTGGTACAAAAGCAATGCTAAATAACAAAACTACAAGTATTGATTATGAAACAGTTCATTTCTACAGAGGTTAATCAGGTTATATCCGACCGATATGCAAAGTGTACTTACCCTATGAAAAGCCATGCCGACATCACCGGTTGTGTTCTATGGGACCACCAGCATTATGAACTATCGCCAGACATAGCAATTTCCACTGCAACAAACTACGTTGGAGCACATGCTTAGGAATTCCATCCCATCCCTCCTTACAGGCTTTCTGTAGGCAAGTGAGGGTGCAGGGGCGGCAATGTTGTATATGTCGTTTTAACAGTCCAAATGCACAGAAATTCATTGGACTGGCATCAGGGCTTTTGACAGGAATGTCATGAAAGAGAATAACACTGATTCCCGTTTCCTGCTCCTGATAAAACCGGAGGGATGATCTAGCAGTGTGGCTGGATGCTTTGTTCATGTGGATCCGCACCTGGTTCTTGTTGGCTTCTTACAAAGGATGTCTGTCCGATAGATTGGGGCCATAATGGATTCCTGGAAGTAGGAAGCATTCACCTTTATGTTTTTCTCCACCTTATGTATCTCCAACTTCTCCTCGTAACCATATCCGGCGACAATCATGATTCCCTGCGGGGATACTGCACCACATTGAACCTCTGTGCCATGTCACGTTGGGGTGGTGTATTCTCCTGGACTGCAATTTGCCGAATTCTACGAAGCACCTCAGGTGACATTTTCACTGGCAACCTCGAACGGGCTCCTTTTGTTGGCAAATGTTTCTGTATGAGCACCATTTCTGTAGCTTGGCCACGGTATCTAGCTGTGGTCACTCTGATGGTTAAACCATTTTCCCCGACACTGTTTCACTATTCGGTTGTACGAAAAATGTGTGGAAAAGAGCCATGATGTACCCTTCTCAATAACGGTTAATTTTCGGTGGCATTTCGCTAGCACAAACATGGTGCTTTGGCAACTGCAAACTCAGACGCAACACTGGTTTCAGGTTCTGGCGCAACATTGCCAAATCAGTCTGATATAGCATGATCAGCCTTCTGTATTTGTGGGTTTAAACAAATATAAAGTTTAATTAAGACTGAGCCAATATTGATGTATCATTATGGGCCGATACCACTGGTATTGGTATCTGGAAGTATTGATTCGAATTCCATCACTGATGCTAGTCTATTCTTTTCCAGAGACTTGATATCTTGCGAGGGCTGCAAAATATTTAGTATTAATTAGTCATATGACGATTTGCTTTGTTTCAAAAGATGATTGCACACTTAAATGGCAGCTTATTTAATATTCTGATTATTGCATATGTAAACTTATGAATATTTTAAAGCAAATTCCTGTAAATTAATATAGATAGTATAGTTGAAATTGAATATTTCAGATATCCTTTACACTTTATATTACTTCAATTTTCAAATATAAGTATTGATTGGAATCAGTAAGAGTACCAGAAGTGCTATTGGCTCAACCCTGCATGTAATAAAAAGAAAAAAACATTTTTTTCACACTAAACAACATTAAATTTTGTACAAAAAAGTGTAATGATTTTATTATTGGTGCTTGAATTAAATATCCTGTTTTCCATGTTTTATAAATTTTCTGATCTGTCATCCTATATGAAGGTTTTTGTAATATTGTGGAGTCCTGTCTTTATTACAAGTGTAACCCTTGCAATGTAATATTGTCTTTATTAGTGTAGAATGCAGACATTCCTGTTCAAATTTAAGTCAAGTAAACTAGATCTGCTGTTAAAATTATATCTTAATGTGCCTATATATAAGAAGCAGGATTAACTTCTGCCAACTTGTAGAAAGTTGATGGGGCAGTATATGAGTGTGTGAAAAATTAAAAAAGCAGGCAGTGTATTTTTTTTTTACAGTTGCATGAGAACACACTCATTAATATGTCTGTCTGCTTATTGCAGTTGCCTGTAATTTTGTGGCCTTCAATTAAACTTATCTGAAAATCAATTTGCAGTGGTAATTCCATATATATGAGTGGCATGAGTTGTCACATGTTGTTACCTTGGAAGATATACATAAATAGTATATACAGGGTGTCTATAAAAGAACTCCGGGGTTTTGAAGCTAAATATTTTATTAAAAACTCAAACTCAGGAAAAAGTAAATACATGTTTTTGAAGGTAATGTTATCAAGTTTTGTTTAAAATTCAATGTGTGCCCCATTTAAGCATGGCACACATCCAAATGATAATAGAGTTCTTGCCACGTCCTGGCCAGCACATCTGGGGTGATGGTTTGCCTTAGATGGTTGACATTTTGAATTTTCTCTGCATAAACCTTGTTCTTCACATGTCCCCATAGGAAAAAGTCTAAGGGAGTAAGGTCCGGACTTCTTGAAGGCCATGGAATAGGCCCTTTCCTTCCAATCCACCTGTCACCGAATCAATTGTTGAGTGCTTCTCGCACATGCAAGCTGAAGTGGGGCGGAGCTCCATCTTTATGATAATAGACGGGCCCCTTCTCCGCCTCAATATCACCCAACTGAGGAAAAACAGAGCTGTAGCATGTCACAGTACACACACATCACCATTGATGGTTCTTTCGGCAAAAATGAAGTGTCCAATAACACAGTCATGCTTAAGACTGCACCAAACATTCAACTTGGGCGAGTCACGTTGATGCTGAGTGAACTCATGAGGCGGCTGTGAGCGACAATTGTGTCTGTTAACAGTACCACTGACATGAAAAGTGGCCTCATCGGTAAAAATAACATTGTTTAGAAAATCATTGTTTTCTTCAATGTTGTTCAGCATAGAACCAGCAAACTGTGATCTCTTATTCTTGTCTGTAGGCTTAATTTCATGCAAAAGTTGTACCTTGTAAGCTGTTAGACGAAGCTTCTTGTGCACCACTTTATGAACAGTCGATCTTGGTATCCCCAACTGAAGACTATCGTGTCAAGGATTTTTTGGTGCTTTTTACGCATGAAGTGCGAATTCTTTCCATGTCCTCTTCAGAAACATGCAGCCTACCTGGCGACTTTTGTTTCAGAACACATTTTCTTTAAACACCTTAAGCCATTGACAAATGGTTTTACAAGCCGTATCACACACTGCACCTTCTGTTGTGGCATTGCCATTGATTGCACTGATCTGCACTGACTGGGTTCGGCTCTGCCACTTCAAGGTCAACGCTGCACAGCGTTGCCAACCTTTGTTAGAATAAACTATACAGCATGAATAAAACTTGATGAGCTACTGATTTCAAAGTTATTAACTAACTTGAGTTACCTAATACCGTTTGCACACTATGATTGTTTTAAAACCCCAGAGTTCTTTTATAGACACCCTGTATTGTATAGCATGAAAAGAACCAGCTTTGGTCAGTAAAGAAAAAATATTCTAGTGTCTTGATAGAAGTTTCCAATGGGGTTCATTTTCTCTTGGACAATTTCTTAAATCTATGGGTCTATGGGTTGACTGCCTTCTCTCTGAAATAATGTTAAATTATATTAGTGAGACAGGGAGGGGTGTTCATGGACCAATGTCCAACATACTCTGTTGATAAGTTGGCTTGCGGGTATTAAAGCATGTGTTTTCCCATCTAAGCAGCTCAATCTGGTGAGGAGAATGATATTCCAAAGTGTCTGCAGGTGGGATAAAATTTGTGTCATCACATAGTACCATATTCTCTTGGTTTGAATAACTTTAACCATAGAGTTACAACTACATTTACCAAACAGTAGCTCGCTACACTACTCCAGGTTGCTACTTTTGCATAAAAAAATAAATGACATGGATATTCAAAGGAAGCCCTTAGCAATTGTTCTTACGAGATGATAAAAATTTGAGAAGTTACTTGTAAGGTAACACTGCTATCAAAATTATCAAAAATTTGAGAAGTTACTTTTAAGGTAACACTGCTATCAAAATTATCAAATGATTGGCAACACTGTAATAGATTGTTGTTTATCATCGTGATACCAATCATTTGATAATTTTGATAGCAGTGTTACCTTAAAAGTAACTTCTCAAATTTTGATTAATGTGTACATACGAGGCGTGGCTAGAAAAAAACCGGACTGTTGCTACAAAATCTTTTATTGGTTATGTTGTACAATGCGAACATTATCCCCTTCAAAGTACTCCCCTGAAAATCATTTTCTGAAGCAATGTTCATGACCTCTGTCGCTTTTGTTTTTTCGTAAATCTGGTTCCTTTCAGTGCTGATTTGACCTTTGGGAATAAAAAAAGTCGCACGGAGTGAGATGCGACGAATAGAGTGGATGTTCTGACATCCCATGCTTGGCCAAAAAAGCCTTGACTGACAATGCCATGTGGGCAGGAGCTTTGTGCTGATGAAGAATCTATGACTTGCTTTTCCACAAATCAGGTCGTCGCCTTCTTACTTGCTCACGAAGGGTCGTCAGCACAGTGATGTAATAATATTGGTTATTTTGCAATAGCTCGAATACTCAACGATCTTTTCGAATCAATTCATCGACATTTGCAATGTTTGATTCTGTTTTTGACGTGCAAGGTCATCCAGGATGTGAGTCATCTGCGATCACCTCTCGTCCCTCTTTAAACCTTTGAAACCACTTGAACGTGTGATAAACACTCATCTCCGTACACTACCTTCAACATACCATAAGTTTCTGTGGTGGATTTTCCGAGTTTCATAAGAAACTTTAAATTGATACGCTGTTCAACTTTCACACTTAACATTTTTCTGACTGAGCACAGGAGTTCACTTCGTCTACAAGCTACAGCGGAACTGAGCGCCACCACCACCCTGGGCAATCACACAGTCGATAGGCAGGATATCACATTATACACTCATGCACCGCTTGACCTTGACGTGCTTGCAGTTTGTCGACAGCAACATCAATCTGTTTTTTTTCTAGCCACACCTATGTGCGTGTGCAGTATTGAACTTTCTGGTGAGGGACGGTCTGCAAAGTTGTTTTTCATTGGGGTATGGTCAGTCCCATCACTCCTGTTTTCAGTTTCGAGACCAGAGTCTGCTGTCATTGCTACCAAGTAGCTCCATAGTATCTTTGTGGAAACCTTAGAAAAAATGCAGGCATCCAAGGATTTGGCATACAGTTGCCTTTGTTCAACCAGCCTCAGATTTGCTTCATTTTTCTCTTCTGCTGTTCTACTTGTGTGGAAATTGTTCATATTGAAGAGGGAAATACAGAATGGACACACAAGTTTGGAACTACAAAGTCTTTATTTGGAAAGATGAATTGAGGTTCACTGTACAACTCACTCACACACAGATCTTAGGGAGAAAAAAAAAAGAGCTTTGGTAATGATGTCTATGCAACAACACATTTCTCTCAACTTCAGAAAACAATTCACATTGGACGATCTGTTTGAGGAAAAAATTCATATCTGTCAGGCAAGGAAAGTACTTTTGGTTAGTAGGACTGCGTAACCACTTTCACAATGCCATGCAAAGTAATAACCGAATTTCCTAGTTTGAAGTAAAACATGGTAAAAAATGTTGTAACAGGAAAGAAAAGTTATTAAGAACTAAATATGACTTCATTTAGCTTCAACACGGATGGAAAATAGATATAATGTATGCATTCCATTTTTGGATGTTACTGTCATATGCCCAAGAATATTCAAAAGGTATATTTTATGCATACCGAGGATTTTCATATTGAAAGAGGAGTTTTGTTAGATTAACTCAAAAGGGGAGGATGGGGGAATTTATAAGATATTAAAGATATCACCATTAAAGTGAGGCTTCACTCAAAAGTGTGGATATATCTAATGGAATCAGCAGCAACAATCTTCTATTGGAATGATTGGTTGGGTGGCATTCCTTTTAACTGTGACCCACTAACTTCAATGCTGTTAGGTGCATTGGGCAGATTTCAAGAAATGGGTGATCACATTGATGATTTATTGTCAGGTTTTTTCTTTTTTATGTTTCCGGAGAAGTGACCTACTCCAAATAATACAACCACGTAATGCGGGGGCAGGATGAAGAGGGTGTCACCCCCTGGAAAATGAAAGTAGACTAAAAAGTACATATTCCACACATATAATTTCATTTGTCATAATTAATATGTGTTATTTATTGCAAGGGTGGTGCACGGACATGATAACCTCAAACCGAAGCAATGTTTCTTGAGGGGACAATACTATTATGGGGAAAAATGTGCCTTGTTTGCCTCCCCCCAGAAAAAAATACCTTGCTTGCCCCTCCCTGAAAAAAATCATGTGGTCATCCATGGGTAGGACTAAACTCAAGGCCAATGTTCATTCACTTGATACGATTTTGTACTTATTTCTTTATATACATGCAAATTTCTCGAATACTTCTTTGTAAAATTCTATGAAGCTTTTGCACAGAAATTGGTTTCATATCAATATTGGCAATACATTGCCACAGTTGCCTTTGATGAAGCAGGCAGTGTCTCTTCAATATCTGTAGGCAATATATTTCTATGCAGAACATGAAAACACATTCATGTTGATTCTTCAAATAGTACTTTCCATGGCAGCAAAAGTGGCTGGCAGAATAAGTAAATCATTTATTGTAGATATGAAATTAACATTATCTTGATATATATCTCCTTATGCTTGTTTATCTACATATTATTCGGGGGGAAGGAATGGGTTCATTTAGTCCATACATAACATGGTATAACTCTCAATTATGCATTCAGGAACCAAATTTAATAAAACAGGATAGCAGCGCATCGATCAGCATTCTAATCTTAAAAAATCCACTAGAAACATTTGGGAGGTATAGTAGACTGACGCTTTCTGAAAACACGTACATTTCCACACATACATAATCATCTTTTTTTATGCATTGTTACAACGGCAACAGCTACACAGTCTTGTAATAGACACCCACATTGATGATTTGCAATGAACATCTGGAAGGTGCTGTAGAGTGGGAACATATACAAATTCATCCCGATACATAATAATGCATAATTTATATACATTTTTCATTCCAAAACACCAATATTTGTTTTTATTGCAACATTCTGAGATTCGTAAACATGTGCCATATTGATTATTTATATGATATTTTTCAAGAATCTCAATTTGATATTCTTATTCCAGTCTTGTTTTTTTGAAATTGTAATTCTCAGTAATACTATAGATATTTTTGGTACTCCACTTTTCTTAAGAAAAATAACAGCATAGAAAAATCAATACATTAAACTCTTAACCTCTAACATGCGCTATCTTCCTAGCCAAATCAAATACTTTCTCTATACTGTCAATAGATACATCTGAAATGTTTCTAGATAGGTGGTAAGATATATATATATATATATGTATGCATATATATGTCATATATAAGGTGTCATGTATAAGAAAAACACATTCTAGGATTCTAGACAAGTGGAAAATTTGTAGGGAATATTTTACATTATCACCATACACACACATCAACTCTGTAAAGCATTATGCCTCCTCTATTCTCAATGTAACGATTGGACAATGCTTTTTTTTGTAGAAAAGCAACATCAACATACTACATATCTCATATGTACAAAATTTTTACAACATAAACATTTACATGTGGTGCAATAAATAAATATATATATTTATTTAAATACAGAGCGGCATTGTACACAGTAAAACAAGAATTTCCACGTCAAACATTATGATCATGAAATTTATCACATAAAAACCATAAAAAATATGAACAACACTATAATGTTAATAAAAAACATACTGGCAATACAGTCATTTGCTCTACAGCAAAGGTTAATTTTTTAATAAAAAAAATAAGCTCGCTTTTTATGAAAGTTTAATAAACACTGGTGGATCTTCATTAAAATTTGCAAGTAGAAACAGTCTTCATGTATAAAAAGAGTCTTAATGAAATTCCTGCATTAATAGATATTATTAAAATTTCCAAGGCAAAAAGTTGAATTTCTATACTCTCAATAATGGCATTAAGGGATAAAAAATTTATAAACAAAGCGAGTGCATAATGAAATTTATACACATGGCAACTACTTTTATTTACAAATTTCATTCATTTGATTTCAGGCATTCTTACATTACTTTAGATTAGCTAAGGTTAGGTTTGCACTGCAAGTTTTTGCTTCAAAACCAAAATTGTAACATTTGTTTAACACTTCATGTAAAATGTGAAGAGTAGAATGGAATGATATAAAATTAAGTTTTTTAAGAGTAACATAAATTTGTGAAGATCAGTTTAAGCATATTTTACATATCGTTTTGTACAGTTCAATATATGAAAAAAGTTGAATCTCAAACAAAAAAAAAAGTCTCCTTCAGTTACAACCTTCTTTACTAATAAATATCTCCATGTATGAATCCCATCTAATACATACATTGTATTGCTTACTAAAGACAAAATCTATGTTGGAATTATTTTAAAATTAAGTTTTTATTACAGTATTATTTCTATTTTGTGCACTGCTTTGTGATCATGTCACAGTAAGACACCAAAAAAAGAAGAAATGCTATGGAATTTAACATTAAAACTTGACTAGAATGTAGCTTAACATTTTTTCAGCTAACGAGAAAGAAAGCAATATGAACAATGATATTTTAAATAATGGACATGTTAATTGAGCATATAACACTTGCCTTGAGAAAAGCCACCAGTGTGGGTGTTCTTAAAGAAATATTTAAGTCCAACAGCTTGCAAAGTGCCACAGTGCTTAGGGAGGTAGGAACATTAACAAACTAGTTTATATGCTACCGTAAGCTACACATCATACTATGCATTCTCTCATTGCTCTCTCGCCAACTAAAACACGCATGAACATACACATCATAGGACACACACACTTCTCTTCCTGTATATTTATATTAATTATATGCATTTATTTATATATATTAAAATTGATATGATCTTTTTTGTTTAATCATCAAAAATTGACTGAAACATACACTTACATACAATATTGACTCGGACAAGAGGAATGTTCATATACTTTGTCAGGTAGTAATTTTAAAGCTTTTCATAACTCAAAAAAATGAGCATTTTAAACTATACAACATATTTTGAGGTTTATTTTGTAATGTTTTTTGAACTTAAATTACTATAATGCATTAGAAATATGGCAACAATGTACAATAGCACACCTCAAAATTAAACATGGTAACACACGCAATATTGCACATGCTTTGCCTTTTATTTGAAATTGGTCTTTTATTCGCTAGCTGCAAGTAAGATGTTTGAATACATCTGACAAGAGGGCAGATATATCTATCTAGGTCTATCTATCTATATATTTATATTACTTATACAGATTTTATGTATGTATTGCATTCAATGATATTTACTTTTTTAAATAATTTAATTGGGTCGAGTCATTATTTTATTCTCTCTTTATCCCACTAATCTTTGTCAAACTTAACAGCCACGGGCTATTTATCAGCGTGATCAAGTTTCTGGATAAACAGACAACCCTATGCCTGATTTTGTGTACCAATTCTATGCGCTAACAACATGCGAACTCTAAACACTTCACTTGGCTTCTTTGGTAGAGCTGGGATGTTTGCCATGCTTCTGGTCATGATGACGATGATGATGATGGCGATGATGGTGATGACGTTGGCCTTTACGGCTTGGTTCAGGCTTGGGATGTCTGTTAGGTTTTACTCAGGCATTAGATTCTTTTAGGTTGTCGAAATACTCCATTAGCTGATCATAGTCCATGCCGAGACTGAAGTCAAGGCCCACATCCGTTTCTAGCCCAAGCTCCTTTTCGATCCTTCTAGCAATAACTTCGTCATCTTCTTCTTCTTCATCTTCATCATCTTCGTCTTCTTCATTATGTACAAGGTGCCTGGCTCGTAGTGCCGCAGAGTACATTGGGTTTCCTACAATATTTGCTCTCTTCACTTCGGGACTGCATCTTCCGTGGTAACCAACCATACCTGCTTCGGCAAAATCCACAAACTCTGGATTTGGCAAATCGTCGCAGACTTGCTGCTGCAACAGTTGCTCATTTGGCATCTCCTCATTTCTGCACTGTTGCTCTTCGCGCCCCTGCGCTTGTTCCTGACTAGCAATTTGGCCCCCACTGTTCTGCCTGTTTTGTTCCTCCTCCATCATAGTGTGATGCTGGTTGCTGGTGTACCTTCGGTGATGGTGGTGCCTTCTGGGAAGCGGAGGACCGACTTCTCTGGCATTTGGAAGCACACGCACCCCACCCCACGGGGCATCGGATCCCCCTCCGTCTTCGTGGTGCTGTGGCTGAAGAATGAACCTATCTCGTGGAGGTTCGTGGATATTCTTTGGTAAGTGAAATCCTGGTACCGGCTGCTGGAGTTTGGATGGACCGATTCTTGCTGTGACACCTATGTTCCGATGAGGTGGCACGGGAGGCTTGTAATCTCCGCCCGCATCCTCCATGAACATGTTACGTTGCTGCATTTGAATCTCGGGTGGTACTGCATGTGGCGGAGGGGGTGGCGGTGTGTTAGGTACACCATGATGCGGTGGCATGTGGTATCCCTGATGGTGACCTTGTACAGGTGGTACTGGCAACTGTCTACTCTTCTTATTGTATGTCGAGGTATCTATTGGTGGCCGGGAAGGCAATTCTATATGGTTCGGATTGTCGAAGCTTGTCACATCTGAATTATCAGGCTCCTGAAAGTTAGGATTTGTCGTGATCCTGATAGTTTCTGCATTTGCATACGACATTTGACTTTTGTTGTTGTTATCTTGAACAGGTGGTTGGGGGCTTCCGTTGATTACCGATGCTCTTTCTAAGGTCGCTCTGCCGAGCCACACCCAATCGTGTGCATTGGTTGTCGATTCCCTCTTCCCGTACTTCAAGGACTCCGTCTTCTTGAACTTGGATGCGTATACAACACACGAAACTACAAATACAACAATAGCAAAGCAAAATACTCCTAACAGCACATAAAGACCAATTTCCAGTGGAGCCATCCGAAGATGTTTTGCACCAGGATGCTGCCTTGCCTGCACTGTTGGTTCGTGATTGTTCTCATCCTTCAAATGGATCCTTATTATATCATTCAAGTCGCCCATTTCATACGCCTTTCTATCTTTCCCACGAACACTTTTGTTTCGACCTTTGTTGTTGGGATCACGATTCAGGTTTCCGTCGTTTTGGACAAATTCCGGCCTCTGGCTGGCCGTGAAGTCAACGTCGACCTCTGCAACGGCTGTGGCAAGTGGAGTCGTCTTCCTGCGATGACACTCGTCAGCCAGCTCCAAGGTGACCCTCAGAAGATTCCCACGACCTTCGTTGATGGCAATGACCCTGGGATGATGTGAAGCAACCATCGGAGCATATGCAACAACATCCCGATCCAAGCTTTCCACTTCCAGTTCATAATCGTCAATGGAAATATCTCTGAGGGGGGTCCGGGAACCATCTGTGTATATAATATCTATATCCAGCAGTCCTTCCTATGGAAAAATAGGAAAAGTTCTTAAAGTATGACTTACTACAAGACTGTATATATTAATTCTGCATTCAAATGTTAACAGTGGTGTTTTTTCCATAGACTAATTTATGTACACACACACACACACATACAGAGGAAACACTTACCAGACACTAGAAATGTTTAAATTTTCATGACCATGTTCAGATGATGTTAAACGAAGGTGGAAACTAAAGAAAGTGTTGGACCTGTAAGGCTGCCAGAAACAGAGAAATTTATTAGCCTCCGGTTTAGAGGGTAGCATGCATGCTACAAAGTCAAGAGATCCTGAGTTTGAATCCTGGATAGGGCTGGATGTTTTATAGTATGTGTTCATTCTTCTGTTTCATCTAATCATCAGGATCAACCTATAGAGAAGTGACAAACAAAATTTATATTTTGAAACATGATATAATACAATGTGCTGTAAAAAGCCAATGTTAAAGTTGACCTCAGGTTTAATTTGTGTCCAAATAGGCTAATCAGTACTGGACCTACAGTTTAAAGTGGGATATGAACCACCATACAATCTGCTTCATTGGGGATGTGCTGTAAAAAAGATTTGCATATAATATTATGCACAACAAAAACTGAAACAATCTTCAGAAACTCCTTGTTTTCATCAGGGACTGAAGAATTCCCATCAGAAGGATACAAAATCCATTCCTTGGGAACTGACTATATTAAATAAACAGGATTTTCTTTTATTTTCAATTTCCATGCTGTTGGAATGAATATGAGCTTTGCATGCATGCTCAGGAACCTGAAGTGTTGCCAAAACCTTACTTCACTATAATACAATTAAAGGAATCAAGATTAAATAAAACAAACTATGTGCTCATTACACAGTACATTTTTAAGACTACAACAAAATTTCCATGCCATTACAAACTAGAAATATTTTATTACAATCTTAAATCGTATAGGAACTACTTTAATTTTCTTTCAGAATATGATTTATTGAAATGCAAGTTTTCATATGGCAAACAACATGCAGATTGTTCATACAACTCTTTCACCTTTTAATATATAATTTTGCATTTGACTGGTTGGTTAAAAGTTTTGTTCCTTTAATGCTCATATATTTTTTAACATAAAGGAGCATTAACATGTGGTAGTTATACTTTTAAGTATTTTTTAAATAACTTAGCTATAATTGATGCTAGTTTTAAAGGAAACCTAAGTTACCTGATACTGAGCAGTGAGTTTCCTTGTTACAGTTGTCTCTGCAATGTACCCATTCTCAATGCTGCCATCGGGAACTATTGATAACTGAAGACCAGACACAACTTGAACCACAAGTTGCTTTACAGACACCCTGTCACTGCCAACTCGAATTTCTTTAGCACCAATAACACGTCCTGTATTTGGTGACAAAACCTGAAAGTAATGTTTACAATTACTAATCACAGCTTTCGTACTTTGTAGTCAAAAGACAGGTTTATAATACATATTGTGCTTTGACTTTTCTTACATATATATTACCAATACTGAAATATAAACATGAAAATAAACTAAAACATTAAAATACTGAAAGTAAAATTTCCACAAAAAATATAAAAGAACACTTTTTACTTTCTAAAACATTCTAATTCTACCATTAGCTGTATCCACTGGTATTCACCTGCAATGTATTTGATTAATATACACTATGAAGCTAAAAATTAACTGGTCACCTCTGTGCTCTAGGTGAACTTGCCCAGTATGTCATCAACGCACATGATTAATGCAAATAAGTGAAGGCACAAATGCAAGAACACTCTAGGCACCTTTTCTGTCAGAACTAGGTGCTTTCGAATGGAGCATGATCGTCTGGGCCCATAAATTCCGGCATTCCATTAGAGATATTTCTTGTCAATTATGTTCTAATACATAAAAAATTATGTACATTTCTCTGTAGGCTTTACAAGAGTTGACTGTTTTACACTGTAAAGCTTAATAAATATATGTGTGTGTTCTAATATATAATTGGCAATTTTAAAATACTGAAATGTCCAAATATTAATTGGCTAGAATTGATAATGCTATCCTTTTAATTGCTTCTTGACCTTTTATTTCAAAATAAAAAAAGGTAAAGTGCTCCCCCTGTGCTATGCACCATGCCATGAAGGCATATAGGGGGTGTGGGGTTAGGGCCCCACACATTCTTGATCACGACCGAAGGTGGGAGTAATGTGATCAGCACCACGCCCCTGGCCACCTATACCCACCGGAGTTTCCTCCAGATACCCACTTTATACGATGCTGGGTTGGCACCAGAGCCACTTGAACAGGTGGAAAAATTCCCGGTTCTCCCCCGCTGGGGATTGAACCCAGGTCTCTCGCATGAAAGTCAGATGCCCTTACGACTGAGCTACCACGGCTCATTTCAAAAAAATAAATATTTTAGCAAATACATTTTTTATCTACAAGGGTCATTTGGAAAGTAACCATTGTTTGGCTTCAAATAGAAACCCCGCATAGATACAACAAATTTTTACTTTACATCTGATAGGTACAACTATCCTCTATTTTTCAACATAGTCGCCATGTAAATTCAAGCACGCGTTATAGCATTTCACCAACTTACAAATCCCTTCTGCATAAAACTCGGCCGCCTGGGAATTCAACCAACCTGTCACAGCATTTTGAAGATCCTCATCGTCAGCCCCAAGACAAGCACAGAACTTCCGGTAGCCTAATTTTCCGGAGGCAATCTCGTACAAAACAGTCCGAGAAATGTTCGGAAATTTTTCAGAAAGTTCCCAGATTGTTCTCACAAACTTTGTTGTCAATTTTCTTGACGAGATCGTCACTCACTACAGAAGGCCTACCACTCCTAGGTTCATCATGAATGCTTGTTCTTCCTTCTTTGAAAAACCTGAAAAATCTGATCCACTGACGCACAACACCTTCACCCATAATGTTTGGGCCGTATACAGCACACAATTCACGATGAATGTCTGCCGCTGACAGATTTTTTTGCCCAAAGAAATCTTATCACTCCACGTACCTCGCATTTGGCGGGATTTTCGATGGCAGCACACATTTTGTGACGTTATAACCAGCACACACGCAGCACTACAATGCTCTCAGTAGCACAGCTGGAAGCTTAATGAATCACAGATTTTGTGATGTAACAACGGTTGCGCTCTGCCCACTACTACTAGCGCCATGCCACAACGGCGGTTACTTTCTGAATGACCCTCGTATAAAGGTGAAAAAATACAATTAGAAGCCAGGAGTGAATTGAGAACAGTGTGAAAAACCAAAATAATAAAAAAAAATAGTTATTCAAATTCTAGTAAACAAGTAACTTGCTGAAAATGGGAAAACTAAAATAACAGCAGACTGAAATATCAAAATTATTGTATATAAATAGTCTTAGCACTGAGATACTCGTATACAGCCCAGTAGTGATGTCTAACATACAATTTGCTATTGATGGGATCAAAAAAGGCATATAGAAAATATTCATGTTCCTACCAGTAATGATTAAACAGCACAACAGATAAAAAAAAAAATCTGTCAGCCTGCTATCAACTTCATGAGGGACAGATACAAGAAGGAGGCACTCCATGGCTGATTGGCTGTCTTTTCTCAATTGTAGATAGCAGCACAATTGTGAGGATCTACAGTGTTTTATCTTTGTGAAATCTTCAAGAAATAATGATAAGAACATATTTGTCAGTATGTAGCATCTAATGTTTTGTCCTTCAGAAAAAGACACACTTTATACGTGAGTTAACTAACAATTTTGATTTGCACATTCGTACATTTATGGCATTACTTGTGTTTTTGTTTCTGTTTAGTCATGCTCCCAGTTCTTCCTTGAGCATTCATGAAGTATTGTTGCTACAGGGATGATGTTCAACTGCATCAATCTTCAACTGTCACTGTGGCTAATGTGTACATAAAATTTAACTAGAATGCCATCTATTGTCAGAATTGTCAACCACTTCCAGATTTTATTCTACTCTTTTCTTCCAAGACCAAAAGAGAGAGCAAAAAGTTTCATCCCACCCTTTAAAGAAGATGGAAGATAAAGAGGTAAGTGTGGAAAATCTTATGCTTTATTCATCTGCAAACTTCACGGCTTCCACTTCAAAAACCATTTTAATGGCTGAAAGTTGCCAGAGCTTATGCAGAATTTAACCATCCTCCATTTGAATCAACACAAAGAGGGAGGCTTTACACCTAAGCCTCATTCCCAGATCTCTTAATGTATGGATATCCCTCGGAAATCCTGTTCCTGAAGTAGGTGGGGAAGAGTTGATTCTTAGGATTTTGCAAGAACACTATGAGGAGCTGCTAAAGTATCTCCTGCATGCAGATTTCTTTAGTGCACTTAAGTTACGTGGAGCTGAGAAAACATTATGGATTAAATCTGCACAGAAAGTAATACTTTTACTTTGTATGTACTTCATTTTCAGAAAAGGCTGACTAGAAGAGAAGTAAGTTTAGAATAGAAGAAATATTCCAGAAATACACTTGAGCAGTGCTGGAAGTAGTGTAATACAAGAAATGCCTCATTCAACAATATATTATAATGTCAGGATCACAATCAAAGCCAAAGTTTTAAGTCCACGTTGTGCTCAGATAGGCTAATCAGGACTGGACTATAGTTTAAGGTGAGAACCAAACCACTGTGCAATGTGCCTTCACCAGGGATCGAATCTGGGTCCCTTGTTTACAAGGCAACAGTGTAACCACTACACCATCAGGCAGAGGCATCTCCTAAACGCATGCGGTGCATGCTGCACATGTGGCAATTGTGGGAAAAAGGCCAGCTTGCTCTACGATGACATTAATGAGCATTTCTACATTCTAATTTCTTCATATAGGAGAAGTATTTATTTCAGACGAGAGGGCTCAACTAAGCTTATATTACATTTATTGGATCTGAAGTGACGCATGCGTCAATTGTGGAAAACTAATTATTACTTTTTTCACTTCAGATCCAAGAAATGTAATATAACCATAGTTGAGCGCTCTCGTCTAAAATAAATACTTCTGCTATATGAAGAAATTAAAATGTAGAAATGCTCATTAATGTCGTCACAGAGCAAGCTGTCCTTTTTCCCACAATTGACGCATGCACCACATGTATTCAGGAGATGCCTCTGCCATCAGGATACCCTAAAAATGTTAAAAATCTATACCTTTTACATGTATTTTTATGGTACTTTTAATATTATTCTTTTCATTATGATTCAAGCCATGGTGATGTAGTCAGTAGGGCATCTGATTGCTATGCGGGAGACCCAGGTTCGGTTCTGGAGGTGGGTGATCTAGTCAGAATAGCCTTGTCCCTGCATAAAATGGCTCTGGGGCTAATGCAGCCTCAAATCAATGGGCACCTGTGGTCAGAGCATGGTGCTGATCACATCACCTCCCAAATGGCCGAGATCGAGAAACCTGCACATCCTATAAATGTGCTTTCATGGCACGGTGCTATACACATAGGAAACTTTGCTTTTACCAATTATGATTCAAGCAATATATTTGATGATAAAACTTGCAGTGCAGATAGAATAAAAAGCATATGAATACTTTTTAAAATACATTTGAAGTTTTTCCTAATAACATCCATCTGCAGAGAGAAAATATATTGCAAAGAATACAGGCATGTGAACAAACGGATACTACTGAATACCTTCAATATGAACCAGGTCAGATCACAAACTACATTTCTATAGTCAATCCTAGAATTGTGACCAGCTCTGGTCATAATAATTCAGTAAATTGACATAAACATTATTCTGATATATTGGTATACTCAAATGTGTTATGATAACATGAAATTCAAATTAGAAAACAAGACTTCAAATGTGAACTGAATGTACCAAATCATCAGAATAGTTTATATCAGCCACTGAATTGCTTTGTACACTGACTAAAAATTCTGGAGTGTTATCTTTGACAAACATGTGAGGAAAAGAACAGAAATATCTTTAGCAATGAAATCTACATCAATAACAATATTATTTTCTTTATATGTAAAATATGTTATAGTAAGTGTTAGCAAGGTAGGCTGATTAAAAGAAGTCATTAAAATATATTTAGCACAATACTGAAACCACTTTTGTCAATTCTCTTTCTTGATTTTCTTTCCTTCTGCTTCCTTGATGTTCTTTTGCAGAGATCTAAGTGAGATTTCACACCGAAGCGACTAGTGACGGGCAACACATTTCGTTTGAGGATTTTACCAATTTTGTGTGGCCTGTCATGTTGCTGTTGATTGGCTCATTCCCAAGCAACATGTCTCACGTGTCACTTCAGTCTGAAATCTCTCTTAGACACGATGTATGTGAATTTGCTGAGAAAGATTGTGAAAACAACTGTGAGCCATAAGACATTAATTAATATTTTGAACACCTTTTAACTGCTACATTTTTGAAGCTTTGGTATTGATATTGCTAGAAATTGGAATGAGTATCAGTTCAAAATGGTATCGGCTCGTTCCTAATGAAGATTTTCACAAATTCTATGATAATCCATTAATTTCACTGAGTAAGGAAATGCACTAACCTGAACCTCTGTCCTTCCAGTGCTTTGCCCCTGAAGAATCTTCCCTTTCAGTGTTGCTATCCTTGTATCAGATACCCTAAGCAGACTCTCAACCAGGTCTGTAACTCGTAGCCATGTTTTTCGAGAGACAAAATATGAAACTCTTCCAGAATCATGCTCTTTTGCAAAAAATCGTGCATACACCTGGAAAGATATTTAACATACAATTTGGAATTCTATACTAGGTACAAATATCAAAATCTAATCTTTGAAATCTTTTTATTATGAAGGCAGTAGGCTACTTGAATTATTTCTAGCCAAAATGACAATATGTGTACAGGAAGAGAAGAGCATGTGGAAGAGTGAGTTGGGTCAGTTCTTAGAATAGATGATCCAAATAATGTTAAGAAATTTTTTTTTCCACTTGCAAAATTTACAAATAAACAAACATACTTGATACTGAGGTTCTGGCCCAAATTTAAGGCATTTCTGCCCCTAGGTCGATGTGATAAATGCAACCCCTCCCAGACAATTTCTTCTGTGAATGTATTGTGGGTTTATTTTAGATTCCTCCAGGGGGAGGCAGGTGACTTTTTTGATTCATATTTTACGATTACTAACCAGTCCAAAAATATCATGGTTATCTTTTGCTGTAATAACAGAACTTCATACTGCACAAAACAATGTGAATGCCTAGTATTTATGAATCAGATTTTGATTAACAAAGTTCCTTTGCATAAGCTAACAGAACACATACAAAGAAAACAGATATTATGGTTTGTTTTATATATACTAGCATATATGTAATAAAAACATATAGAGTTACCAGTGAAACAATGTTTTTTACCTCTACTGGAGTCTGCTGGTATCTCAAACTGCAAACATGTCTATCCACATCTTGCGTGTCTTCTTCAGGCAGTATGGCACTTTGCCACCTGTAGGGCCCTGCTCTGTTGATATTGTTATCCACTGAACGTTTAGTTTTACTGCTGCTGAAATTTAAGAAAATGCTCAATTGTCTTGCATGGTGGTGTGGTAAATGCAAAGTGTGAACATGTAATCAAGAAGAATAACTAAAGGACTCATCGCTGATCGTTACAAACATGCAACCATGGTGTATAGTTAGTACTGAATTATAATACTAATGCAATGAAAATCTGGCTTTATATGCCCAATGGAAGATTTGAGAATTATGATGTAAATAGCTGAGGATTTCTTGGGTTAACATTAACCCTGAATTAAGGTGGCATTTTGATCTATTCTAAATTTTTCATCTCAAAAAATTAAAAAAGAAAAAACAAAAAAGAATTTATTTCATACGAATATACTGAAAATTATTCCTAAAATATAAATTATAATGATTTTAAAGCAATTAAATGTAACATTGAAATTTTGGAGTTCTAATCAGATATTGAACCTGTGAACGCTTGAACCAAGGCAATCGTTGAGCTTCATGGCAGCTCGTTTCCTTGATTAAAATTGCTAAAATTCTATTTTGTGATGATATATTGACTGAAACATTTTCCACATGAAGAAATCTTTAATATTACCTCTACATCTATGTAACAATTATCTAACATCTTCTCAGAAAATGCTATTTTACCCTTTTAACTTCATATCCACATATATCAAGGACTAGCAGGACCCATCAGAGACAATGGGACCATCTAAATGTCTATGATTAACACACTGATATTTGAGGGTCTCTCCTATCGCACTTCTGACCGGCAACCGCTCAGTTAAACCCTGCCCTTCAATGCATCACAATACAAACACTAATATGATATGCCTAACCTAGTCATGTAATCACATAGAAGTGGGATTATGGCTAGAGATAATCTTTTCATAGGGAGAATAGAAACGCGAGAAGGTTAGGCAAGATAGATTTGGCATTCTTAATATTTTGTGTAATGTGATTCTTCAAAGGACAGGGTTTAACAAGCCGTTGCTGGTCAGAAGTGCATATTATTTATCTTCCATCAGAATAGTATCGTCCATTTTTATGTTTAATAAATTTTAATATAGAGTTGTATTCTTCTTGTAGCCTTTATGTATTGTATCTAATTTACAATTCTGCATACTCTTCATAAGACTGGCAAATATTTGTAGAAGGGAATGCTGAAATTTATTTGCAATCCCCCAAATGCTGTTCAAGCCCAACATGGGTGAGTGATACACTTATCATAAAATTTAAGGTTAAAAGAAAGAACTCTTACGTCTTTGTATTCTCTGGAACCTTCCATCCTTTGACCTGGCTCAATCGCAAGTCCTCCACCTGGACCTCCAGAGGGAAATCCGGGACCCAGACTGTGAACCTGGCCATTCCTGTGTACGTTCCATACTTCACAGTGACTGTGGCATTTCCTGAACCCCTGATCTCTGATCCATCGACATACACTGAACTGCACGAGGATGACACCTGAAACAAGTTATAGCTTTTATTAATTTCATAGAATTATATCAACCTGTTATTTGCTTTTCTTTTATTATCTCAAATAAATTGGTGTTTCATGTTAGTTCGACTTCATTTTCACACACTCATGTTGTATGCGTATATTATATGTGATAATTTTATAAGATTGGTAAGAATCTTTCTATCTGTCTAAAGCAAATATTTTCCCCAAACTTTTAGATTGGGCAGAATGTTCATGACAGTAGGACAGATTCGAATTCTAACACAAAGAGCTACAGTTTCGAAACTCCTTTACTTATGACATCAAAACAACATTGTGTTAGAGCTGAGAAACATGTAGGACACAACCCCCTACAGCAGTGTGGCCAAGATATCTGACCAGACCTCCCTTTTCATACCAACCTGGAACACAATATCTGCTCTTTATTCAATGTTACAAAAACAACATAGTGGAAAAAGTTAGTCAACTGAACCTAACTAGTCTCCTAACTTACTCAACAGCCATCTTTATGATATTCAACAAAGGGCAGAGCTTCCGTTCCATGTTGATGTGAGTATGGAGAGACATCTCTGTTGGTTCATTCATGTTCATTATCAATATCTTAAGAGACAATCTATATATATATTATATATATAAAAATGGATGTATGTGTGTGGGTGCGTGTATATGTTTGTTGCGGCATCTCGAACGCCTGGAGCAATTTCAACCAAATTGGTACACGTATCACTTGCAATCTGCAAAGAATACTTTTGACATGTAAAAATAATCCAAAACGACCGATATTAAATTCAGCACAAACAGACATCCGTGACTCTTGCAATCCCGCACAACAATAGTGTTTCTCGGGTTGTCTAACATTCAGGCTGTGTTGCGAAAACGACCGATATTAGTGCGGAATCCATAGTTTTCATGACACTCCCAATGCGGTTCAACTTCAAGTTCATCACCTATCGGCATTGGGGGGGGGGGGGGGGGGAGGGGGTGAAAAATAAAATGCCACAAATGACCTAGATTAGTGTCAAATCCATAGTTTTCGAAGTCTCTAAGCTAATGGGTGACATTCATGATGAAATAAAATTAGTTACATTTTACAATATAGTTAGAATTCATTATTTTCCTGGCTAATAGAAGATTGGGATAAATAAATACCCAAATAAATCAGCTAGTACAGCTATAAACATACAATTCATTGGGTAGTGAGACCCAACCATGATTTAAACTTACTACATTTCTGATCATCTTAGCTGGGAATTTAGATTTTCACCACAACGTGAGTTTCTACCCTGCCTCACTCATCCACCATGCTTCTAATATCATTGCACTATATTGTGTATTTTCTAGTACAGTAAAAATGGCAATATCAAATGAAGTAATTTTCGTTACAAAACTATCAAGTCTCTGTTATTGGGAGTGATGATACCCCTGTGAAAAATTAATTTAATAAAATTAATTTATATACACTAAAACAAACATTTTCGAGGGTTGGGCCTACCTGATGACATAGTGGTAATGTCATCCCTTTGTAATCAAGGGGTCCTGTGTTCATACTGGTGGAGCCACATATAGTGTTTCAATTCCACTAAACTGTAGGTCTAGTTCCTAGCCTATCTGTGCATAAAGTGGCCTTAAAAAAACTCCTATGAGAGTTAATGTATATACATAGTAGTATTCCCAGAAGCTATTCTTTCCTCTCGAATAACAAAATCCCTCCTGTAAAGATTACTTCATTTTCCAATTAAATGTATCTGTCAAGCAGATATATGCCCTATATTGATTTGATTTGATTTGACTTAGTTTATTTTACTTCGCGTCTTGTGCCTCTTGGCTAATTTGCGAAGATGTGGATGAGTGATGAAATGATGAAATTGATGAATGGACATTCACAAACAACCAAGCCCGACCGGGATTCGAACCCGGGACCCTTGGCCTCGCAGCGCGATGTGCTAACCACTTTTTTTTTTTTTAAAAAAAAAGGAAATACCCCCTACACGGAGGTATCCTCCACCATTCTCTCTTTTTCTCACTTTTACACTTTTCAATTCTTACATTTTTCTTTGTTTCTTATCAACTGGACGAACACAAATACCCATGCCTTACCCGGGACTCGAACCCAGAACCCCTGGCGTTGTAGCGCGCTCTGCTAACCACTTCGCCACGGAGGTCGACACTCGGCCACAGGGTCGGGCATGTCCTATATTAAAACTGTCGTCGAGGGACATTCTGCATAGCTCGATGCAACATGTCCGCAGGAATCTGGACGATAATTTCCTCACGGATCCTTTTTGACGCGACCTGCTACAACTGAGGAATCGCTCAGATTACTGAGGACATGTTACTTCGTTCGAGCTATGCACACGGCCGTAGGCAGGAAAAAGTTTCGGGGGGGGGGATTCATTCATAATTGTTCCCATGGCGTCGCCAGAAATTTGAATAATAGAAATAATAATAATAACTGTACAATAATTATTAAAATTTCATAATAATAAAACAATTTTATTCCATAATAATACTAATAATTATTATTATTATATTATTGTTATACCTGAGGGGGGCTTACTCAATCCAGCAGATGAGTGAATATCCAGCACAAGTTTCTTTTTGTTTTTTTACGTTTCATACAGTGTGTACTGAAATGCACAATTATTATACTTCGTCATTAAACTTTAGACACCTTCAAGAAAAAGCTTTAAAAGTTAGATGGAAATTTTAGTCAAAGTTTTTGTTGTTTAACTTTAAAATTACATTTTTGGAATTTTGAAAAGTGTGGAAGCAGTTATTCTTTTTAAAAACTTAGCCTGGTGCATGGATTGTAACCTCAATCGCGAACGTAGCGCTACGAAACTGGAGGTACTAGGTTTGAACTCCTATCAAGGGGGGATTTTCAACTTTATCGGACAGGAAATTTAAAAGCTGGAAAGGGAATTTTGGGACAATCATAAGGGAATCTTCAGTCTATATTCCTTGTGACGCAGGAGCAACACTGGAAAGAGGACAGTAGAAGTGAAAATGGAGGGGTCGCGGGTTGGTTACGATTCTGAGAATAAATCCTGTTGCACTCAACTTTCAGAATTCCAAATGTATGAAAATTCTAGCTCGATCGTTTCAACATGGTCTCCTTGTATTTTTGTGATGCTTCGAAAAAAAAATTTGAAAATTTGTTACAGATTTTGGTTTCTGAACTTCCATTAATCCAACATGTCAGAAGTTTCGGGGGGGGGGGTTGAACCCTAGAAACCCCCCTCTAAATACGGCCATGGCTATGCAAGATGTTCCTCGACGACTGCAGAAATGGTTGCATCATCAAGCCATAAACCTACCCATCTTTACAACGGTATGTTATTTCCATGATTAAATCTATTGCAACTATTTATTCTCTTCTCTGTACCACCGTTTCAAAATGGCCCACACCTTTTTGAGACTCCTTTTATATATTATGCATAGGAATGTAAGATACGTAAAATTTATGGCTATATTTAGCGATATGCCCGATGACTATCAGTCGATTATTTAGTTCTATTCGTATTTAATGGTAATTATAATGAGTCGGGAATGTATTTCCTTCAATATTTTTTTCCAAAGGTCCTGACTCTGTCTCTGCTCGCTACAAGTGATATTAAAAGGAGAAGTCACAGCAGGTGGTTTCACGATTTGAACAAAGTTTTGATGGCGAGATGCCAAGGTTCTGCGGAAAGACAAAATGCGAGAAAGTTGAAAGTTGGAGGACAACAGGAAGATACAGAAACTGCGGAGGAACAAACCAGGAAGAGGGCAATACAAGAAGAGCAAAGAAACAATTCAAAGAATATGCTATTTATCGACGTTGAACACTGTATTTAAGGGAAGTTCCAAAACAGAAAACATTTTAAACTGGATAGAAAAAAAACCACTAAATAGTGTTAAACAAAACAGAACATAACAGAACAGAACCAAACAGCCGCATAGCGCAGTTTCTGTGCCCCCTCCCCCACAAGTAAATATTCGGCCGGGGCCCTTAGGGGGGGGGGAGGGAGCAAAGTTGCTCGGGCCTCTTCTGCTAACGCAGTACGACCATCTGACCACATATTAAAATAATAACAACATAAACACAGAGTCGTGAAGTTATTTGTGGTTCATGTTGACTCGCACAATAGGCTAACTCAGATTGTTGATACTCGTACATCTCAAGGAATATAGAGCGTACATCTGAGTTCACCAACATTAAACAATGAGAACGACTTTTTCCAGTCAGTGCTCGTCTCAAAGAATTAGTGGTTCGAATTGTTATCATTGTTGAATTTAACCAGATGACAAACTTTAAAAGAGAGGACATTTTTACATTTCACAAAAGATTTTACAGAAATGTTATATAGGCTATACGTAAATTAAATAAGTTAAATTTCTAGGATTATACAAAATTTCTGGTGCCTTATAGCCTTTAGGCATTTGGTACCAAGATTACACAGAGTTCAGTGTCATAATAGCAGAATTTTTGTAGATTTGTGATAAAAGGCGAAGAGCTGAAGATATCTATTTGGTTTTAGAGTGTGTGAGAGAGTGGGAGTTGCAGTGGAAAAAGTTTCCTTGTTCCGTTCAGTAAATGACATTTACAAGCGTCCTTGTATCAGTCATCAAAGACGGTTTGCACCAGTTCTCGATATTTCAAAATCTGTTAGAATTTTTATAAACTAGGTTCCTGCAATATAAATGATATCGAATTGCCTGTCTGCGAATCAGCATTTCACATCTCGTGGCACATAATGTTTCTGGAACTACACAGGTCATCTTTCATCTCTCGCGCCTACGCGGAAAGTTCGTAGAAGGTATGACAATATCGACATCGTCTCATATGTCCGTAATGGTAAACAACATCAACCTGCAGATGTAATAACGAGCGAGAGAGTGGGCGAGCAACAAGATGGAAGTTTCCTTATACGTGTATTCTCTATATTGCTCGTTTGCTGGAAAGGGTTTGGATTGGATAAACGCGCCGTTCTTCCTATTGAGAGATGGTCGTGATGAACATGAAAGTTTGCGAAGTGTATGGCGGAAAACTATGTAGAGCCAGGAAGTGTAACGCTAGTCGACTGATTACTTGATACCAAGGGCGTATTCGGGGAGTGGGTCCAGAGGGTCTAGATGCTCACTCCCCAAATTTTGAAAATACTGTGGTTGATTCATAATACTTCCCCATGAAACACATGATCTAGCAGGTATATAACAATTCTCTCTGCGTGCATGGTTTGTGGATTCTGAAAATAATAGTCACTAAATGTTTTTAAGTTTCACACTGGGTAGTGATATATCAGCTGAAAACCTGACATCAGTTCTTCTTGAACAATGTCACAAACTTGGTCTTGAAATTAAAAAAAAAAATCATAGGTCAAGGTTATGACGTGAGTGGCACATTTAATGGTGTGCAATCATGAAAAAAAACAATACCGCAAAAGGAATAGGTGTGCACTGTGCCAGTCATATAGTAAATTTACCCTTATCTTCAGCCTTGTCGAACTTTGTCGTGAGAAACTGTTTTGGTACAGTAAGTAAATGTTTTGTTTGTCAGAATAATAGGTGCAGTGGTGAAATACTAAAAACAATATATTGTATTATGTACTAGTAAGAAACACTATTTGTCAGTGTGTGAAATACGATTTACAGAAAAACATGATTCACTTCGTGTGTTTAGTAATTATTATTATTAATATTAATATTTAATAGGATAGTCGTAATTACCGGGAAATACTTTATGGGGCTTATGACATGATATGGGGGTGGCATACAACTGGCATTGGGGAATGGGCACCCCTGGCTGGACCCCCTCCCAAATTTTATTTCTGGATACGCGCCTGCTTGATACGTATAATTGTCTACATCTAATATTTATGGGTAGTGTCGTATCTATGGGATTGGAGATTGAGGTTGGAGAACGACAATTTTTTGAAAATATGAAAATAAAATTTCTGGTTTCTTTAAGAGACAGTCATAAGCTACCATTACCACAACTCCCGTTATTAAAAAAAAAAATCCTGGACACACAGCACAGGTAGTCAGCAGTTTATGTTCCTTTTACCCCTTTACAACGGATTTGCATGCCAGAGAAATCCTTCCGGGAAATGCTCTCCACGTTCTTGATCACTGATTTTACACAAGGTATGTACTGAAAGTAATGAGCCAAGTGATAGGTTATTGCCCAAAGTCTGGAGTAACTATTATTATTCTACCTATGGTAATACATAATTTGGATCTTCTTTTTACATTTCCACGTAACATCCAGATCGGTCAACACATTTGCGCCACCGTAACGGCAACTGGAAAATGCTACTCTTGTAAAAGTCAGTTTCGGCACGACGTAACCACCGGCAAACCTCGTCCTTCACCGCGTCATAGTTGGCAAACTTGGTACCCCGAATGCTTTTCCGCAACGGAACAGACAAGTGAAAGTCGGACGGGGCTAGGTCAGGGATTAGGAGAGTGGGGCATTAGCTCCCAGCCCCCTCTTTTCAATATCCCGTACTGTGCGTCCAGCTGTATGAGGAGGGGCGTTGTCATGCTGCAAAATGACATGTGCTTGTGATAACCAAGAGTCTTTATGATGTCATGTATAGCACTGTCCAATGTTCAGATAATGTGCAATTTCTCGTACAGATATTCTCCTTTCACTTTGGATAAACTCGTCGATGCGGTTGCGCGTGTTGGAATCTGTTTTCGGTCTGCCACTACGAGCCTTATCAACAATGTTTATGTTACCATCCTAAAATGTTCCACCCACCTTTTCATTGTACTATAACCCATGCAGGCATCTCCATAGAAGTTCTGTAAACGTTGATGAATTTCTGCAGCTAAACGTTTTCATTAACAAGAACTTCCAGGATAGCACGTTAACGAAACGAACTGTCGGTGGACGCCACTCTTCTCCTACCGACAGCGATGACAGTGAAATTGCACATGAGCCAGCATATGGTTCACGCAGTGGACAACAGATGCCTGTATCTGTCACACGTGTGGTTTCAACCGAAATAGTCAAGGCCTGAGAGCAGTGCCGGATCTACAAGCCTTGCCCCCCCCCCCCCCGCAAAATATTACCAATCTTACCCTATATTTACACACACACACACACACACACACACACCCAACTCAAAATTTTCAAATGGGGAAGGAGGTTGGTTATGTGATATATATATGTGATATATACTGTTTTCTCACACCTGGAAAATGATAGGTACATTTGTTACAATCACACAGTCGTAACTTTTTCCTCATTAAGATTGGTTGAAGGAACCTTTACTCCAGCATTTAGCGTGAAATTCAAGCCAGATTGGATTCTAGTCTGACTGCCACGCGGGAAATCTTGGGTGGGTGATCTATGGTCGAAATTTTTCCGGCTTTGTCCCCGCATAAAGCGGCTCTAGGGCCCACCCAGCCTCGAATCAAATGGTACCGGGTGGGGGTAAAGGCGGCCGCTGCGTGGTGCTGATCACATCACCTCCAAGATGGCCGACATCGAAAATATGTGGGGTCCTACCCCCACATACCTCAAATGTGCCTTCACGGCACAGGGAACTTTACCTTTACCTGCATATATTGTATTCGTTTCTGTACCCCAGAGTAACTACGTTTATTTTTTACATACGCGAACCCTCTACTATTATATGCCAATGGCTGAGGGCCCCCTAAAGGCTTACTTGTCTCCGCCCCCTCCCCCGCACTGCCGGTTTTTGCGGCTTGTAGATCCGGCACTGCCTGAGAGTAATCGAACAAGGCTTAAGACTTTCGGTACGTGCCTCATACTTCAACTATTCCCCCAACCAGTGTTGTGGAACGCACTTGGTTTGACTTCATACTCTGAGTCAGAATCTAAGAAAATAAACATAATGCACCAAAATGATTTAACAAAATCATCTGCTGACCAATTATAGTTATAGTAACAACTGTCCAAGGTATTAAAAAAAATGGAAGACGTGTGACCAAGCATATTTGCATGAAATGAACTAGACGAACAAGTTCCATCGTTGTGAACCAAAGTGTGGCAGAAGTGTCGAAGCTGAAGACACGTGGCATGGATTGGCTACCCGGCCGAGATAATTCGCAGTTACTTTATGTGCTTCACCATTCCAAACACACACTCCGACACTTCAGCCAACAATGGTCTTCACCCGAAAGTGCATGGGATTGACAAATTCAGCTGCTACAGAACATGTAGCCTTGGCTTACCTTCAGCACGGTCTCGTCCTGAGAATGGCAAGAGGACTGGAGGGTGATGTCCGCCACCTTCCCAGCCTGGCTCACGATGAACACCTTCATGGGCTGAGACACCTGCTTCCCCGTCAGCACGGCCGTGTTGATGATCTCCCAGTTCTGGAAAGATTAAAAACAGATGCATCAGTAATGCAAACGCAGATGCATCAATCCATCACTAGTTTCGAGACGTCTATACTAGACACTAACTTAAAGGATAGTAGTTATATCAGGTATAATGAATGCAATATAATGCTGCGTCACTTCTGAAATCCAAGATCAAAGGATGAGACTGCTAAGTACAGTTTAGTGCATCTAGGAAGATATATGATTAAAACTCTTAACATATAAGGATATCGTATTTAAATAAAAACAGTTACCCAACATAAATCGATATTTTATTGCAAAGAAATTTCTCCATGCAATTTGGTGTCTTGTAAGCGCTCATTTAACAGCTGTTTGCGTTCTCCAGTGGTTTATATCAGTGTCTTCAGAAGTATCCATTTTCGAATTTAATGCGTTCGCAATTGTTTACGTCCCTATTAGCGGTTTCTCAATCATTCGTTTTTCTCTTTAGTTCCTCTCAGATTGCCTATTCCTCTGTTTAGTGCCTTCTCGATTATCCTTTCCTATTTACTGATTGTTCTGGTTGTATATTTTCCTATTGGTCTCTCACCGAATTGTCCACTTCCCGATTTAGTGCCCATTTAATTCTCATTTTTCTATTTAACATCCTTCCGATTGTCCATTTACTCATTTAGTGAGTGCAGTTGTGTCTGTTTCCCTATCTGCACCTGTTTCATTTCCTATTTCCCTATTCAGAAACTTTACCAATTGAATGAATATTTCCCTATATAGTGCTTTTCTGGATTCAATTTTCCTGCGTACTAGTTTTCAGGTTACTAACTTTCATATTTGGTACCTTTCCACCTGTGTTCTAATACAGGGTGGGTTATAAACGATAGAGCACATTTCAAGGGTGAATAAAAAAACAAGGTAATGTACCATATTTAGATTTTTAGTCTTAAAAATATTACGTTTAACAGCATATTTACAAAATGTACACGTACAACATCTCATCACTTTAAATAACCAATTCCCTTGCAGCCTCGATACTCAGACATAACACCTATGGATATCAATGTGTAGGCAACGACAGTTAGTGACATTGATGAACTAAAAAGACGATTCAGTGAAGTAATTGGAGGAATAACTGCCCAAATGCTGCGTAACACATTGCTAACACGTAATTGAATACGGCCTGGATATTTTACGTGCCACACATGATTTTATGTGGAAGTTATTTAAAGGGGTGAGATGTTGGGCATGTTGTAAATAAAACTGTTCAACGCAGTCTGTTAAAGACAAAAAACTAAATGTGCGTACTTTTATTTTTATTCATCCGTGAAATGTGCTCAATAATTTATTTATTTATTCCAAGTTTCAGGTACAGCGTTGTAATGGCCATTTTACACTGAATCCATGGACGTCCGCAGGATTATTTCCAGGGAGGGGCAAGAAAGGTATTTTCTTTCCAGGGGGGGGCAAACAAAGCACATTTTCCCAAATAGTGTTGCTCCCTTAAAAAAGATTGCTTAAATTTGAATTTATCATATTCATGCCATAATTAACACATATTATGAGCCTGAAATGAAATTACATGTGTGAAATATATAATTTTTGTTGAATTTCATTTTCCAGGGGAAGGGGGACACGGCCCCCCTTGCCCCCCTTCTGGACGCTCATGACTGAGTCTGTAATAGATTAACAAAATCAAGTCAAGATGGTTTAGGTAAAAAGAAGAAAGGTAAATATAAACATAACAAGACATAAAGAAGGAAACAAGAAAAAGATCTACAGATTCATTGTTAGTGTCGATCGGAATGTCAATGTTTGCGGCCAGTTTATTATGGAACTGGAGCATTCTGTGGAACAGAGAGTTCTGTACAAGAGAAAGCCTAGTGGTAGAGTTGTGGAACAGTTAAGTGTTTCTGGACGGTACTCTGAAATTGAATTCTGTAAGTAGAAATTCCAATATTCATTTTTCCATTGATGATTTGATGATTTTATAAAAATAAAAAAATCGCATCGGGTCTGCAGTGCTTTGTAACCACCCTGTTCATTTCAAGTGTTTATTTCCAAGATTGTGGCACATTTGCAAGCGTCTATTTCTCCTATTGAATTTGCAAATTGTAATTTCAAGCATGTTTCCTCATTTCAGTTCGTACCTGCTTGCTGTCCAATATCGAATGCCTTTACAGACGTTGCTTTGCAATTAGGCAGAATATCTCATTTAGAGTATGGACAGCCCGGAGACCTTAGAGAAGCAAGTCTTCACCTACGGATCGATCCCCTGACACGCGGCGGACGTGCCTCCTCCGAAAGTGGGGCGGCGTATAAATTATGCCTCGTTCATAATGGCGAAACACGATCTGTCGGCTGCCGAGAGACCGAAGAAAGGAAGCCCCTCGACCGACATCGGTTGGAAAGGATCTGGGATGGAGTTCATTTCGTCGGACGAGAGAGGCAAGGAATTATCCCCGCATTTGTTCCCCTTTGGCTCATGCTCTAGAATAGCTCTTTTAATTTTCTGCTCAATCGTGTCGTCGTCGTATGGCTTCTTGGGCAAATCCGTCACGCGACGAAGATAAAACTTGGGGAGGGGAATTCCACATTAATTCCGCGTTGCTTTGACGGAGGAAATGGAAGAAGGGGGTGCTGAAAACTACTCATACTGCAGTTTCGACTTCAAAGGAATATTTTTCTTGTACAGCGTGATCAATGTACGGTCACCGGCATTAAAAATGGGATACCTAGTTCCTGAAATACTCGCTTCCCTGCACGGCATTGTGTCTTGCCTAACACTAAGGCGGAGGCCGAGCTTGCTACTGAAGATTTGCTATAGATGTTCATAACGCAATGCAGCAAAGGGAGTGTTTCAGGATATAGTGTCCCATTTTTATTGCCCGTGACTATACATTCCAAGGTTTCGTAGCTACGGTCGAGTCAAGTAGCTTGATGCCACTTTGAGGACATGCCGACATCCGTGCTACGACGACAGAATAAAACCTTCGCTTGTCACACGATAACGCTAAGCTCCATACTAGTTGGAAGACCAAGGAGCATATTGCAACGTTTTGCTGGGTTGTCCATATGACACTCAACCTGTAGACCAGATTTGGTGCTTCTCAACTTCCATCCGTTCTGGACAATGAAAGGTGCATTGGGGAAACATTTTTCTCACAGGGCGCCGTCATCGCACGCTCCTCGCTAGCGGAAATGAATAGCCAATGGCGGTGACGGGTCGCCGAGAAAATCGCAAACGGATTTAAGTACAAAAGTGAAATTCGCGCGCTTCATCAGTTTCGTTGTTGTACTTTTCGCACTTGGTTCTTCGCAGTTATTCTAGTTTTTAATCTGTTTCGTGGCTGTTTTTTTCGTACCCATTCCTTCATGGTAATTCCAGTACTTGCTTCTGCATTTGCGCTTAATTTTGTTCGCGATTATTCCGGTGTCGTTGAATAATTTCACATTCAGTTCTGTTTGCGGTTGTTCCTTTCGCGCTTAATCCATTTCCCTCCCCATTTTTCCACGCTTAATCCATTTCCCTCCCCATCCTTCCGCGCTTAATCCATTTCCCTCCCCATCCTTCCGCGCTTAATCCATTTCCCTCCCCATCCTTCCGCGCTTAATCCATTTCCCTCCCCATCCTTCCGCGCTTAATCCATTTCCCTCCCCATCCTTCCGCGCTTAATCCATTTCCCTCCCCATCCTTCCGCGCTTAATCCATTTCCCTCCCCATCCTTCCGCGCTTAATCCATTTCCCTCCCCATCCTTCCGAGCTTAATCCATTTCCCTCCCCATCCTTCCACGCTTAATCCATTTCCCTCCCCATCCTTCCGCGTTTAATCCATTTCCCTCCCCATCCTTCCGCGCTTTATCCAATTCCCTCCCAATCCTTCCACGCTTAATCCATTTCCCTCCCAATCCTTCCGCGCTTAATCCATTTCCCTCCCCATCCTTCCGCGCTTAATCCATTTCCCTCCCCATCCTTCCGCACTTAATCCAATTATCTCCCTATCCTTTCGCGCTTAAACCATTTCCCTCCCCATCCTTCCGCGTTTAATCCATTTCCCTCCCCATCCTTCCGCGCTTTATCCAATTCTCTCCCAATCCTTCCACGCTTAATCCATTTCCCTCCCAATCCTTCCGCGCTTAATCCATTTCCCTCCCCATCCTTCCGCGCTTAATCCATTTCCCTCCCCATCCTTCCGCGCTTAATCCAATTCTCTCCCTATCCTTTCGCGCTTAATCCAGGTCGTTCCTAATACTTTCGCGTTTAATCCTGTGTTACCTCTCGCACCTAGTCCTTTTCGCTGTTATTCCACTATCCCTTGGTGAGTATGTGTGAAAAAAAGTGTTTTGTAGGTGTAGTCTATTTTAGTCTATTGAACGGTTTCATTGTGCTCTCTGTATCTATTCTAGAACTAGAGCAACCAACAACAGAGCGCGACACACACACACACACACAGAGAGAGAGAGAGATATATAGAGAGATATCCGCCTGAGTGACATCGGCGCCATCAGCTCTCTCGGCCCTGTGACAAGCACATTAGTGAGGTCTCTTAGTGAACAGAGGACTCCACAGGCAGAATCTTGTCAAATCGTGGCAGAGGATCAACTTTCCCCATCAGCTGAATCAAATTTGCAAAAAAATTAGATTCGTGAGTGCTAACTGGATTCTCGCTCCATCCATTTACTCCTTGAAATCCAGGTGGCGGGGCGAAACGTGAAACAAGTGGATTTGATGCCACCTCTTCACTCCTCCACCCCCTTCCCTCCCCTGGATGAAAACGTTACCATCGCAGACACTGACGCGAACAGAAGAAGAGTGATGTGTCAAAAGTTTCACTGAAATGCTACAACTTAAAAAGCATGCCTCCGGCACACTAATAACTAAAGTGCACAGTCATTTGGTTTCCTCTCTCGCGCCTTTTGACAGTACTGCCCAATTTGGCAACGCAGGAACACGGGATCAATGTAAGCACCTGACTGCATCGCCCACGTTCCCTCCGCTCCTTACGGCTGAAAATTCGACTACAGCGTCATAGGGGCATTCTAATCTTGGTTAAGCTGCATACAAATATTTAAATGGGAATACAGAGAAGAGAATAGAACATTTAAGGTTGGCCCCTGTGTTCAAAAAACTTGCTTCACGCAAAGAAATTAACAAATGTCTATTGATTGATTTATTTAGTTTATTTAAATTCGCTCTTTTGCCCTTTTGACTAATCGTAAAGATGAGGACGGATGGTGATAAGATAAAATGAATGAAAGGACAATCACAAACAAAAAGGGACGACACAAAACGAGCCCACAGAGGATTATACTGTGTGTGAGTTCAGACGCCAGAGCCTCGTTAGTTTGCGAAATGAAGTCCAAGGCGTACTTCGGAGAAGGGAGGTTGACATTTGTCTGTCTTTGGAAAGGGTCACCGCTTACATCCCATTTATACAAATGTGCATGAATGTGTATACACTGTGTTAAAGGAATAAGGATGCTCAGCACACACAAGGACCAGGTACAGGTAACGCAGAACCGCAGATATTATGCTGACTGTGGGTAGAGGCGCCAGAGCCTCGTTAGGCTGCAACACAGCAGTTCCAGCGGTTTACCTTCCGAAACAGTCACTTCCTACGCACTGTGGATCCTTGAGAGTCTTCAAAAGTAAATATTTCAGTTCTGACCTGCCATTTACTATACCCTGTCCCAGCGAACTGTGGAGCAAGGCTGCGCATAGCATCAGAGAAGCGAGGGAAATCGAGTGGCCAGAAGCAGTACACGCTGCTCGAATTCCAGTCGCTTTCCCCCTTCACGCAATTCTGTCCCTCTCATGGTGGAGCCGTCTCGCGTCACTACTTGCGAAGAGACTCGCTTTCGTTCACCTGCTCCACAGTTAGCTGGGACAGAGTATACAAAGACTTCCTCTTATCGGGGGAAGCCGGGGCAGGCCAAATCCCGCCAATGATTATCTGCGAGCCAAGTCAGACTTCCCTGCAAAACGATATGTCTGTTGCTTAACTCTGCGGCGGTGGTGAAAATTTGCTATTAAAATCCACTTATCGCAGTACAGTTAGGAAACACACACAATGCATTGCAGGGAAGCGAGTATTTCAGGATCTACGCTTCCCATTTTTATTGCCGGTGACTGTACCTTTGAGGACAAATCTTGAAACTTAAGTGTGCATTACCCGAACCATAAACCGTCAGAAAATTACTTATTCTTGTTTAATAACGTTGCTTTTCTAGCAGTTGAGATGATTCGCGACGATGAGATGGGACGAAACAATCGCGGCTTAGCCGAGACCCGAAGTGAGAGAGTAATTCGATAATTCAGTTCCCAAAACACCGTTCCTGATTGGTAAACATTTCCAATGTCGCAGTTAATCTGGCGGTAAGAAAAAACAAACAAAAAAATACCTTGGCTGCGTATCGAAAGTCAATTTAACCCACCCATTGCAATCTGCACTAAGCTTACCCGTTATCTCATAATAACCCGGCTTCTATTGTACAAGTCCCCTGTTCCGGAAGTTGGCAGCGGAGGGGAAAAGAGGACAGAAAGGGGAAAAACAAAAGGGAGGAGACAAATGAAAAATTAAGCTACCCACAACCAGAGGGTAGCTCTCACTGCATACGCCACCTCCCTGGTGAGCCAGCTTACGTTTTGACTGTGCGGATCCTTGCAAAATAAAAAAAAAAAGAGACTACCTCGCTGGGAGAAAATCCTCTCTCGCGTCCTCTGGGAGAAAATGGAGCGCGCTGGACTCTCTTCTTCCTTTCCCCTCCCCCTGGAGTTTCCGGAGAAATGTGTGGCTTAGGAATGTGCCGGATAGTGCATGCAAGACCGGCTCTTTCATTCTCCACATTGCCTGCGTTAATATTCCTTGTTTTGCAAACACAGTCTCGTGTTTATATTTGAATATGTGCGTCCATGGCCTTTCCTTTCTCGAGCCTCACCGCGGGAACATTCTCGGTCTTTAATAATACGAGGGTTGACTGAAAAGTTCTGAACCTGACCATGAAGGAGTGGGAGAGATGTGAAACTTGGCGTTTGTACGAGGGCTGAGAGCGTAAGTCACGGGAACATATTTTTTCTCAAAGTTAAACTGTGGTACAATAATATGATCATATGTCCAGAAGAACGTGGCACCCGACACCGCACTAGTCACTCGCGGGAATATGCCCATCGGGGTTAAATGCCCACCCCTCGTATCTCGCGCAACGTTAATGTTATGACAATTCTCCGACCCTTGTTTGAAAGCGCACTCCGTGGTGGGACGAGGCAGCAGGTTTGGAGCTTGTGAGAAGAATCTGAAGCCATTCAGGGTTAATTTCATGAGATAAGAAGACAATTTTTGAGGTAACAATTTCTTGGACGTTGCTGTGTTAACAGTGTGCAATAATATTCCCAAGAGAGAAAGAAACTGAATTATATTTGGTGTAAAGATCAAGAGGCAGGGAAACATATCTGCAGAGTGAAACTGCCGCATGGTGGTCAGAGTTGTCAACCCAGTGATTCAATTTTCTGTATGTAGCTGTGGGGTGATATGCCCACAGAAATTAAGTACAATATGCTCATGGGCATTATTATGAGAAGAAAGGACCACAATGTGATTGGATCCAGTGCATTAGTTGTAGTATGTGGATGCATGACATATGTACGAAATTCACGTCTATGTGTCCAAAGTGCAATGCAATTTCTTACAAATGTAAACAGTAAAAGAGGCTATGATAAATTCAAAATAAATGATGTTAGAAACACTATGCTTGTCTGTATAAATGAAGTTCTGTTTACGAAACAAACGTTAATAATCTTCCAGTTAATTCTGTGTATTATTTTCATTTAAATACACTATCTACCAAAAAGTAATTGGGCACCTATGATGGTGGTTAATTTAGTATCTAATTTGAATAATTTAGTATCATTTAGTGGGGCCACTGGTGGTTGTTCGTGGCACAATGAACTCGCAGGCATACTGTACAATACTAGACAATGAAATGCTCCCAACCTTGTGGCGTCTTTACGGAATGGACCCCTGTTACTTCCAGGATGACAATGTTAGGTGGCATGTTTCGGAGGCTACTGTGTAGTGGTATGCTGACAACAATGTTCACCGATTGGTCTGGCTTGCACAAAGTCCTCATCTCAATCCCATAGAACACCTTTGGGAGGCATTGGACTGGCGGGTGAGGTCTCGGGAGATGCGGCCAAATTCCATTGTCCAACTGAGTGAGATCTTGCAAGAGGAATGGCGAAACATTCCAATGGACGTCCTCCACAAACTAGTCGAGAGCATGCCTGACAGAGTGGCTGCTGTTATAGCAGCAATAGGTGTCTCCACGAGGTTCTAACAGGGTTCGCACCACCAGACAACCATTTTGTACACGTGCCAGTGTATGTCATGTCAAGTATTAGAACAATTGTTTCTTGTATTGGGCATTTTACCCTGAACACGCGGTGATTTGCCCAAATTGACGTTCATCTGTTTATTTTTCTATGGTCCTTTTGCTATAAGACTTACAGTAATAAAACTTATACGTAACAATAACAAAACATGTAGCTTTCATTTGACATCCTTTGCATTGCGACACTCCTTCATTTAGCGAAGCTATAAACCGCCAAAAAAGTTGGGCGTATTTCCCCGAGTGACTCTATACTCTATTCCGGTATCTCTGGAGGAAGGTCGCCCATAGCGGCAAAGGAGGGGCGGGGGTCCAATGGGCAGAGCGAAGCCAGTACACACTGCTACGAAGGCTGGTAACAGCAGTTGCTTCCACCTCTCCACGCAATCCCGTTCCCTCTCCCGTGTTCATTTGTGGAACCGTCTCGAGTCACTACTTGCGCAGAGACATGTTTTCGTTCGCTTGTACCCGAGATAACCGGGACAGAGTATAGATGACAATGTCATGAACAGAGAGCAGTGGTAATTCATTGTTGATTTTTTTTAAAAGAAAAAGTCAGAATATGCAAGGGAGAATAAAAACTACCGGAGATCGCCAATTGGTCAGAGAGATTACATAATCTCTCAATATTGTCAATTGAAAAAGAAATTGAAAAAAATGGCCAATTGTGATAAGATAGTTCGTGATTTTGCTTATTTTTAGTTGCATCAATGTTGTGAATTTTTAGTTAGAATAATGTGTAATACATACTTTATAATGATGTTCTTTTTTTCAGAGTTGAATAATTTTAAATTACAAATTCTTCTACTAAGAACATACAGCACACTGTATTATTTACTCTAATTATTATTATTATTAACCTTTTCTTTTGCCCAAAGTAGTAGTAATAGTACGTTTTTTTAAAGATGTTCTTCAGACACTAAGATAACTGAAACATTCCTTTTTAATCAGAAATGCAAAATACGGATCCTTAAACATAACCATGGCATAAGATGAAAATATCGAAGGACGCCTTATAGTGCGGGGGGAGGGGGGCACACCCCGATCCTGCCTAGGGTGCCAAAATATTAACGAGGCTGTCCATGTGTGTAGGTTAATCGCGAAGATGATGACCAACGATGATTATATGAAATATATTATAGATTGATTGATGGATTGATTTAGTTTATTTTACTTCGCGTTTTGTGTCTCTTGGATAATTTGCGAAGATGGGGATGAGTGATGAAATTGATGAATGGACATTCACAAACAACCAAGCCCGAGAGGGATTCGAACCCGGGACCCTTGATATCGCAGCGCGATGTGCTAACCACTTTTTTTTTCTTCTTTTCGTAAAAGGAAAACCCCTATGCGGAAACTTCCCCCATCACACTTCATTCACTCATATCACTTCATTCATATTTCAATTTCAGGACTTTTCAGGACAGACAATCACAAACATCCACGTCCGAGGCAGGAGTCGAACCCGGGACCCCTGGCGTCGTAGCGCGATGTGCTAACCACTCCGCCACGGGGGCCGACACCACTCGGCCACAGGGTCAGGCTAAATTAAAGATGAACAGCAATTAAACATCCCTGCCTTACGCAGATTTCGAACGTAGGACTTCTGTTTTCATTTGAGTTTTTGCCAGGCGAGTCTGTATGGCGATTACCGCAAACCTCGTTTTCTGCACGAACCGCCGCTTGAAGCAAATAGGCATTTCGGAGACCCTTCCTGACGCTTAAATCGTTCCGCTACAGTCAATTTTTGGAGGCACGATGCAGTTTCCTCCAAGTGGGGGGAAAAACCGGGCATTTTTTTTTAATTCTTCCGCTCCCCATTCCCGCAATTTCCATTAATTCCGCTCGGGGATGACGTAATTCGGTAAACACTCCAACGTCACTTCCGCAAGACGGGCGGTTTTGAAGAAGGACGAAGCAATTCCGATCGCTCTCCACCCTCCGCTTAATGTCTCGGAAGAAACCCATAATTTTCTCTCTCCTTCTCTCCTCGGCTCCTTTCTCTTCCAGTCTGAGCTATTTCTCCCGGTTCTCCCCGAAGCAAAATTTACAGAGGGTGTAGCATTCATGAGCCAAGCTTCTTTGATTTATCCCGAGGAGGGCTGAGGAATCCACACCCCCTTTGCCTCCTGCTCCCTCCACCTTCTCCAAGGGGCTGCAAAAGAAACGGTTCCCAACGCCGAATATATTTTCTCCGAGAGGCAACCGTTCCTGCGGATCCCACGTTATTCCTAATCCCACGTTGAAGATACGGATGAAGCAAGGAAGAAAAATTGACTTGGGCGACGGTGGGGATTGGGGAGGGCATTGGCACTGTTTTGGGAAACGCAACACTCCCATATATATAATGGTCGAGGCTCTAAGGTCGACCTCAGCACGTGACAACAATAGGAAAGTTCCCATATGGATATGGTTGAAAAAACTTACGGAGTGCAAAGCAAAGGAAATGTTCTCAGCGAAGCAAATTGATGTGAAGTATTACAAATGTCGACCAGGTGAAAAGAAGTAGAAATGCATGGTACTTATCTTCTATAGGTATATATAAAAATGTATGTATATGTTTGTTCCGGCATAACTCTCGAACGCCTGGAGCAATTTCAACCAAACTTGGTACACATATGACTTACAATCTGGAAAGAAATACTGTGGGGGTAAGACACCCCTGGCTCCCCTTGGGGTGGGCGTGGGAAGGGGTGACGTAAAAATAATCGAAAACGTCCGATATTAGTGTGGAAGCCATAGTTTTCGGGGTCGATAAGATGAATAGTGACACTCCCAATGCCGTTCAACTCCAAGACACCCCTGGCACCCCTAGGGGTGGGGGTGGGAAGGGGTGACATGTAAAACGACTGATGTTAGTGTGGAATCCATAGTTTTCGGGCTCGCTAAGATGAATAGTGACACTCCCAATGCCGTTCAACTCCAACGCGTCTGACTACCATGCTAAAGGTCGGTTCAAATCCGGGAACTTTTCTAACGTTGGAAGCGGCCCCGGCGCCCACCCAGCGTCGAATAACATGGGTACCTGGGGGAAACCCTGGGGGGTAAAGGCGGTCAGGGGCGTGATGATGATCACATCACCCCCACTCACGACCAGATCAAGAAAGTGTGAGGCGTTACCCCCCACCCCCTATTCGCCTTCATGGCGTGGTACTAAGCACAGGGGAGCACTTTACCTTTTTTTAGTTAGAATTTATTATTTTCCTGTTTCATAGAAGTTTGGGGTAAATAAATACCAGGGCAATGCCGGGTAATCAGCTAGTAGTTAATATAAATATCAACGAAGCAGAAACATTGTCAATAGTAGGAGTAGAAGCGGAAATGTATGGCAGTCAGGGCTAATATAAATATCCGTACGGCAGGAAGTGTCGACAGCAGGAATAGAAGTGGAAATGTATTGCAATTGTGACTAATGTAAATATCCACAGGACAAAAACAATTTCGACAGCTGGAATAGAAGTGGAAATGTATGGCAGTTATAGTTAATATAAATATCAATGAAATACACACTAGAAAGCAGGAGTAGATATAAACGTACATAACAGTTGCAATCAAAACCAATATCACTGTCGACATCAGGTGGGCATCTATGGTCATACTTAGTAAAAATATCCAAAGCGCAGGAACAATGTCGACAACAGAAATGCAGGGGATATGCATCGCCCTACGTATGAGAGGGGAAGGGGATAGGACAATTCCGGTTAGTGTGTATTTGTATTGCATCGAACCAAGTGATGCCACCTATATACAAAAATCTACCCAAAACATACCCGGTTCACTATCCCATTACTTTTTCCTTCCAATATTATATGTTATGATTGTTCTTTTGTATAGTAGCCTTTTAATACAGTGCAGGAGTACATCAATCTGCGTGCCCACTCAAATTGCACGAAACCTAGATACAGGGTGCGTCACAGGAAACGGCTTTCAAATGGGGATATCGAAGCAGGGAGAAGGGGTAGAGATGAAAGTAGGGTGGCATTGAACTCGCTCGGCCATGCCATTTTCGGCACGGTTCGGATAGGCTCGGCACCGGGTGACAGCAGTACACGTAGTGTCAGCTGCACTCATCATAAGGATGGCGTCTTCATGTTTGCGAAAATGGCGAGCATTTTCCTGGCGAAGGCTGAACGTTGTGGATAACTTCTTCGGGTAACTTCTGCACGATCACAAGTTTGTACGGATGGAATTCCAAATCCTTGTGTAAGATTCGCCGTGCTGTGCTTTCCCTCAGCCTCAATTCGACAGAATGTCGTCGAGCAGAACGTTATTGTTCGTGTTATTGTTTCTGACGACTTAAACATAAAGAAACATAACAAGCAGCCTTATTTTCCCCGACGAAATTCCCTGTCGCTGAATGTTAACAAACGGACGCAACAGGCCGGTGGCACCACCCAACATGGCGGTCTCCGCAAGCTATTTTGGCTTCAGCTGACGTCACACGCGCGCTCTCTATTTCTTCTTGCTGCCACGCCGAGCCGAACCGTGCCGAAAATTGCATGACCGAGCGAGTTCAATGCCACCCAACTTTCATCTCTACCCCCTCACCCTGCTTCGATATCCCCATTTGAAAACCGTCCGTTTCCCGTGACGCACCCTTTACGTGGCATACCTTCCACCCATCTTTAAATGAAGCCCCTATCACACGGTACTGGATTTCTAGTAGGAATGCCCTAGTTGGCACTGAACTAACTTCCTAGGTAGCAGTCATGGCCGCCTGGCTGACTGCTTGACTGGTTTGGAGGATTAGGACATGTTCTAATTGCTACTTGCTTTCCTCGACTGGATTCTGTGGAACAGCCAATCAGAGCAAAGTTTTGCCATGTGAAGATAATCTGTGAGTGTGAGCTTTTGTCTGTGGTTTCCGAGTGTTACTCCAGCAATGTATAACGTATACAGCATGAAAGGCGCGTTGAGTTACACCATCTATGCTGAGTGCACGGTGTTTACATTTGAAACTAAAATATTCTTCCATACGTGTACAGTAAACGTTGTAAAGTATGTATTTAAGCAGCGCCATTGTTTTGTACCTAATAACGTTTTATACGAAACGTTATTCCTCTCGGTTGAATAGTTATCAGCTTTTAAAAATGTGAAGTGATAAATTGCTTACATCTCACGCGGCCGCCATTACAACTTCCCTCGTATGGGAACAAAAGTCTATCGACAAGTACGCTGATAAGTATCGTGTGAGGCGAAAACTAGCAAATTGGTAGCCAGTCCTGCGCCAACTAGGGCATACGTACTGGAAATCCAGTTCCGTGTGATGCGGGCTTCATTCTACAATCTTTTATGTTAATTGTAAGAAAATGGACCTCGTTATTTGGTGCATGTCTCTATATCCTTCATCCTCTGACGCAGCTAATTTGCATAGAGGTGATCCGCGACGAATTAGTTTGAAATTTCCGAAATGCAAGACCACCTCAACAACTGCAATCGAGTTCCTGACATCACACACTAAGAACATCCTTCCTCCAATCGCAAGACTCGGTTCCTTTTACCTTATTCCATCCCCCGGGCGATCCTTATCAAGCTAAGAGCCCGGCAGATAAGAGAGACGACTTCAAAGAGAACTTTGCGCCTCATCCAAGGAGGAGCCGAACCGAACTGGATGACTCCCCGCAACATCTTGACAGCCGCCAAGTCAAGGAGAGGGAGGGCATCTTCAGCTATTGGACCTCCCCGCCTCCCAGCCAATCTATCCATTACCTCCATTATTACTTCTCCTCTTTGATGAGTTCAAAGGGGAAACGACGGAGGCCCCTGCTAAATCGAATTCCGATCGCGGTTCTTCCCATCTCTTTGTCCAAGTTACTTTGCCTTCGGGAGATTTTTCTCGGTTCCTTCTCGGAGAGCTCTCCTCTCTCGTTCCTTCGTTTCCAAAAGTTCTCGCAAGGAAGGGTCCGAGCTGGTCTTGCCTGGACTCGAATGAGCACAAGCGAAATGGAATGGTCCATGATAAGACGCCTACACTACTGGCAGCTAGGTTATTCTTTCAATATTGTTGTTCTCAGCCTTTTCACAATTTCGAACCTTACTTTTTCACGGATCTTCTTTGTCACTGTTCTTTGAACTCCATGAATGCTTTCCAACCCATTTTAATCTTCATCTTCAGTTCTCTATTCCGCTTAGGGCATTAGTTATCCTCTTATTCATTTCCACTGTTGTTTTTCTCAGTCCCTTTCCTCTTTATTCACCATTACTTTTATACATGTTCCTTCCATAACTGTTCTCTTCGATTCTGTGCGTGTTTACAGTATTACATTTCATCCCATCTCTCTTTTGCTCTTAATTCCCTCTTCAATCATTTACCTGATCAGTTTTCTTTCTTTTCAACTTAATTCGTGTCCCATCTCTTTTCTTGTTTCAGTATTTCTCCTTAATTCCTAGTCCCTGTTATTCATTTCACTTTAAAAAATGACTAAGGTTAGTACTTGCATGATTATTCCATTCCCCGTTATTCCAGTTCCAGCATAATTTACCCGTTTAAACCTTTTCCCTATTGTTACGTTACTCTCCTTTCCTGCTTCGAAATTGTTTCTTCTGCTTATTCTAATCGTGGTTGTTCCTTCCGCTAATATTACCTTTATTGCTCTCTCTGTTTTCAGCACGTCTCTAGATTCATTTCTGTGGATGTCTGTCAGTTCTTCAGATTTCATATTCCGTCTAATTCTTTCCTTTAACTCATATTATTGTTTCATTATTACTTTACCGCTTATTCCTTCCTGCGTTGTTAATGCTACTGTACCAGCTTTCTATTAAGCGTTTAGCCAAGCACACCCAATAATGTCCTTCTTAGAACTTCGTTAACTTCTCACTGTCTTTAGAATTCTATCGATGATCCCTTTTCCCTATTTTCCTGAATTTATGGGTTTATATGGCTTCATATTGTTTTAGCTTCTTCTCGCTTTAACAGTTATGAGCCTCCTTTTCTCTCTTATGTTCATATATTCACTTTTTCGCTTTCTCTTGGCATATTTCCTTCGCTGCTGTTCTAGTACTCAGTGCGAGGCTGACCATAATCCACCTATTCGTTCCTCTTGTATACAGATTCCTAATTTCTTCATTCTTGCTCTTGCACTTCACTCAACAATTATCATGGTTGTCTTGCTTATTCTCATACTGCTAGACTTTAAGGAAAGAAAAAAATATAGACACATGCAAACCACAAACTTACAATCGCAAAGAAGGCGGTTGGCCACAGCTCTCTTGTCCATAAGTCGTGCAATCTTTCAACCAGAGTGGGCAAACTTCCAAAACCCAAAACCGCAAGTTGTCTTTGCCTGAGACTGAAGATTCCCTCGCACACGCAGAGAGAAAGCAAGGACTTCGCGGGAGTATTCCGAGCCGGTAACTTCCTTAATAACTTCGTGCTGCTTTTGCAAAGGACTTTGGGAAATTTAAGACTGAGGCGCGTGACATGCATGCTGTTTTCGGGGAAAGGAGTACGGAAGATAACACAGGAAAGTTGTACCCTCAGTTTACGGCTAAGTAGATCTCTCGGCTCCAAAATTAAAATTACAATGTGACTAGAGGGCTGGTGCACTCCTTAGCTTATCATCGAACAATTACGCAATTTGCATCTTGCCTTTCTTATGTAAATCTGAAATAATGGGGTTCACATAACTCCCCAAAACAGACGAGCTAACCTGACAGATCATGGCACGTCGGAAGAAGAAAACTATCGTGAAGCGCCGTAGATTAAATATGTCTCTAGAATAAATACTGACATAATAAATTTCTAAATAATTAGGAATATAAAAAAAATCGTTCGAGTTGAGCACAGTTGATAGTATACTCTCTCCCCCAGTGGCGTGCCCAATGGGGAGTTCGTGGGGATCATTCCCCCTTGGCCCAGTATTCATAAAAAAAGAACGGCAAAGGCAGGAAAAGTCGGCAAAATGAGGAGTGACTACTAAAAAAAAGCATACGTAACCCCCTCCTTTCTAAAATCTTGGGCACGCCCCTCTCCTCCTCCTCTCTCCCTCTTTATCTAATTTCTTTCGCACTTTTCCTCTCTTCTCTCTTTCAAGAGTTTACGAAAGAGAGAAGAGAGGAAGAGTGCGAAAGAAAGTGGAGAGAGAGAGAGAGAGAGAAAGAGAGAGAGAGTATAAAAGAGGACAGAGAGAGACGGAGAATGTGAGACAGAAAACAGATGGAGAGAGGGAGAGAGAGACAGAGGGAGTATAAGAGAGGGCAGACAGAGGGAGTATAAGAGAGGGCAGACAGAGACGGAGAATGTGAGAAAGAAAACAGATGGAGAGAGGAAGAAAGAGAGAGAGGAGTGCGAAACAGAGAGAGACGGAGAATGTGCAAAAGAGAGAAAACAGAGGGAAAAGTGTATAAGAGAGAAGGCAGAAAGAGAGGGAGACTGTACATGAAGAAGGGAAGAATGCGTGCGAGAGAGTTAGAGAGAGAGAGAGAGAGAGAGAGAGAGAGAGAGAGAGAGAGAGAGAGAGAGAAGAGAGAGAATGGAAGAAAGTGAGGAAAACGAGATAAACAGAAGAGGACAGAGAGAGAGGAGAGATTTTTCGTAATCAGTTGTAACAGCTGTACCTTTCACAAGGAAACATCTATTCATTACAATTCTTCACAACAATGGGGCTGAATGACTGATTTGGCTTTTGATAATATGATGAAACTAACGAAGGGAAACTCCCAAAGAACACCCACACCGTGATTCGAACCCTGTTCTAACCATTCCGCCCCGGAGTTCAGCGCTACGGGAATGATTACACACATAAAAAAAAAAAAATTCTTTGAATAATGTTTATGGTTCAGGCAACAAAACTAGATACTTGAAATAAGAGTAGCGTAATGGCATATTCCACAATGAGTTCACGACTGCCAGATTGTTGCACAGCCGTTCTTTCACGGAAATAACCTCAACGATAAACATTGAACGACAGAAATGTCAATATTTAGGAGCGGTTCATAAAAATTCAGCATGTTGCCAATTTCCCTCGCGAATTTCTCTTCACAGCTTCTGCACCTCAGGAGAAAAGGACGCCGTCGGCATCTCTTCACACCTACAGCAAATTGTCCACCGTTGCGGCTACTCATCAAAGCGCTTCCCCTCCGCTGGGCACTCACGCGTACTTCCCCTTCGCTCGCTTCTCGTCACACGCGCGAGGGGATTATGGGAGCGCAAGGCTGGTTGCGTCGTAAAAGGATAAACGGCCGCCCCGAAGCGGGGAAACAATGTTTTTGATTTGCATTAGATTTTTGGTCGGAGCTTTGTGGCAAGCGGGATTCCGCTGCGATAGAGACAGGCAGTACGGTGCGGATCTGACTTTGTCCATACAGTATTTTCTTTTAGATACATGTAAATAAATAATATATGCGTTCTGAAAAATTAGGGATTTTTTATGAATCAACAGAAAAATACCTAATCGAAATGAAATCAGGGAAGGAACACCGAAGGCAGTTATGCTTGGAAAAGGATATATATCTATTGAAGGTCTATGCTTCGTCCAAGTATCCATACAGAAGTTGAAATTTCTTTGCACTGTGTTCCTTGGAGTGTGGGGTGTTCCACGGTAGCTGGGAGTGTTAAAGTATTAACAAAATCGGTTCATATATTGTACTGAGTGTGTTTTCTCTCCATGATAACTTGTGTGATCAACAAATATTATTCTTATTCTTGCTGTTGTTTATTTTATCTGGCATCGTGATTACTGTGCTAATGCAGTAGAGAACTTTGGATAACATGTCGTGCAAGTTCAATTTTCAAAATATCGATCAAATCGATCCAATTTTGCATGAATAATTCTATAACAATTCCGTACCTATTTTGTCAAGAATATTTCAGTTACATATAAAACAAATTGTTTGGCGTTTCGTGCGGTACCTCTGTTTGGTGGGAGGACGGTGTCTTTAAGCTTCAGATCGCATCCCATTTCGCCTAATGGCTTACCAGTACCTATCAATCAGATCTTACAGCTATCACGCCATTTTAGGCGAAATGGAATATTCCGTTTCGCCTAAAACGGTTGAAAGGGAAATATTGCAAGTGAGGGACATTTTGACGGTCTCTAATGTAGCTAACGCACGGTAATCAACGTAAAACACCAAACAATCCGGAACACGTGCCGATGTTATTTACGAACAGTCACATGAGCCAAAAAGTCAGCAATATAACAGCCAATAGCCTTAGTCGTATGCTAAGCGCTAGTTAAGGTAAGATTCGGTTAAGCGCATACCTCCCTGTTGAGAGAGACTTAAATTTCACTCATTTGAAATATTTCCCATTCAACCAGTTTTGGCGAAAGGGGTATCCCGTTTAACCTAAAATGGCGGCCAGGATATAAATCACATTATCTTGTGCTGATAAGCAATTAGGCGTAACGGGACAGATACTCCCTTTTGAAACTCAATATGTTGCCACCGAGTCACACACTGGGATAAACTTAGAGGAAAACCCGACAATCTGACACGGAAGATCAGCTCGGACTTCTTTAATTGAATCACACTAAGGCGAACAATCTAAAGAAAAACAGCCTGAATCCACTACAGACAGTTATTTGCTATGTCGTTTCATAAGGCGACATCGAAGAGAATTTTAGTTTTCACAAAAGAAAAAAATGAAACACGTCAGCTTTATTGCCCCGAGGGCATCGACAGAATAGCACGACATGAGAGAACGCGTCAGAAGAGCAGTAAGAAAAATTGCGTCTTCAGGGAACGACAAAAGAACAATGTTTGTTTGATGTTAAAAAGAGCAGAAAAAGTAACTAATAACAGAAGAAAAGAGCGTTATAAAGAGGAAAAACCATCACTCTTGAAAGCCTTTCAAAATATTGGATCTGCGGCAACGTTCGAACATATTAAATGTATCGAAAACTTATAGGACAAGATGCCCCAAATATGTTTTTGATGTGTGCCGAATATGCTTAAGGTGATTCTTGAAAGCACTTTTCCTGTGACAAGGCACGCACAAAATGGTTTAGAAGCGCGATCAGTGGCGTACGTACAATTTTATTTTAGAGTCTTTTCTCACCGGCGCAGATTACTGCTTGAGAATCTGTGGAGCAAGGCCGCGCGTGCTGCTGCAAACGTCTGGTAGCTACAGCCACATTTTACGCTCCACCTCCACGCGTTCATTGGTCGCTTGCTCAAGAGATTCCATGGAAACAATGTAGCTGTGCGTTTCCTAGTTTACTTGAACGACGCTTCATGATGAACAACTCGTTAAGTCCTTCTCAAATTAGTCGAGTTGAGTTGGTGTTTTAAGTCGACTTTATGCACAGTAAGGCTAACTGGGACTAAACATACAGTTTCAAGTGGGATCCGAACCACTATGTGCTTCCACCGGGTATCGAGCCCGGGACCCCTTGATTACAAGGCGACGACGCTACCACTTCGCCAAAAGAGAGGCACATTCTCAATTTAATTGTATAATCTATGGCAGTAGTTCAAACGCAATAACAAGCTCCTAGTAGCTGAAATCTACTTTGTTTTTCTACCTGAAAATCAGCAGGTTAGTCATAAGAACACATGAGAACATTCTGTTTACGCATACTCAATTATGCCTAGGCGTAACACTTCTCCAATGGCAATATTAATCCCTTCCGGAAAAAAATTGTTTTCTCACTGCAATGTTGCACACTGGAAAAAAATCCTCCAGGTATATGCTTTAGACTGGTATAAATACATGCTTGAAACTGCTGCTACTTAGGAAGGTCGCTTTTAACTGTTCGTGTCGCGTTTATTTGTAAAAATCGGTGTTTTGTGCCAAACGGCGATCGCGTTTGAGAAACAACGAAAACATACCCTCCGTTACTTTCAGAAACATATTTAGCCACGTTTTTGAGCCTAAACGTTTCGGTGAAGTTAAAACAGAACCTTCGTCACCATTGGCCATCAATAGAGGCCAAAATTGTATGTAATTATGTACTTTATTTCAAGGTTTTAGCCCACATTCAATGAGTCAAGACTTTCTCAAGTCAACACTTTCTGTGTTTTCAGGGTGTACCGACCTAGAAGCTACTTCCCATCTGTCTCGACTAAGACTAAGAATTTCGAAAAGCCGATGTCCTTGCTGGGACTCCAACACAGTACTCTGTGGTATAGTGAGGATCATACGAGAATGAACGCGAGAAAAGATATACATTTACAGAAGAGGACGAAACTATTAAGAACAAGGAAATGGTAACAATGAAGAACAATGGAAAATGAAAGGGAGAAAAATATAAAGGAAACAAAAAAATAACATGAAAATGTTGAAACAAAAGAGCAATGAGAAGCAGTAAGGTACAAGTAACAGAAAGAGGAAACATGAACATAATTTTTTTCTTCTCTACCTCGTGGAAGGAGAAGAATAAAAATAAGAGATACAGTAAAACGTCGTTAATCCGGACCCCGATAAGCAGGACTTCGCTTAATCCGGACAGGCAAAGGGCAAAAAAAAGCAGAATGCAAGGTTTTAAATGTGGCTAGAAGTCAACAAGAGAACTTCCCAAAGAAAAGACAGTCAACCACTGATGAAATTCTGTTTCCCGCAGACTTTGTACTGTACTGTATAGTGTATTTAGGCCTATGCCTTTTAAATATACCATAATAAACGTGTTTTGTTGCTATAAACGGAGTTTTAATGCACTTACTACTGTTCTTTTAGGATATTTCAGTTGATCCGGACGTTCGTTAAACCGGTCAACTTATCCCCTCCATTAGTCCGGATTAACGAGGTTTTACTGTAATTATCAGCAAGAAGTAAAGGAAGAGGTTAAGAATACGGGTATACTAGTGGAAACAACGGGAAATTAATGAGGATGATATTTCACATGATTAACACATAACACAAGGAGATAAAGAATCAAGAAAGTGCAAGTACATGCATAAAAACAATAAAAAGTAATGAAGAGAGATATCGATTAATTGATACAAAAAATGAACGATTAGTAAAATCGCTTCTGATTAAACAGAAGAATAACACGGCCATTTGTACATTCTGGCAGTGTTGCCAGCGACAGGAAATTTATCGCAGCGATATGATTTAAGCCACCATGTACCCTTTCCACATTAGCAACCGACGAGCAAAAAAAGGGGATCGAACGCACGTCACAGCGAGCATGTTTAAACTTGAAACATCCCGGGCAGAAACAGGCAGCCCAAGCGAGGCCTCTCTGCAATGACAAAGGACCAACTTTGCGGCATGCACATTTTTCTGAAAATTATACGAGATCGCATGCCATTAATTACACTCCCCTCGCCGCCATTTTATACCTCCCGTGGACCGCTTCCGCCACGGCAAAAAAGCGCCATAACTTTTGTTTCAGACTCGAGCCTGGGAAGGAGGGAATTTACAGGCCTCCCCCGTGCCAATTTATAAACCTCTGAACTAGTTCCGAATCGACTTCATTAATTAACGAAGAGAGCGGAAAGCGTCCTCCTGTTCTGTCCCGACTTTTTTTTTTACAAGTTTGTCCGCAGAGCGTGGCGCTAGCGTCGCGTTTATTTTATCGCTGGTTGACATATCAGGAAGGATATGCGAGGGCCGACAGAAACAAGGAATGGCCGTGCACGCAAAATGTGACCAAAGGTGTAGCACCGTGTCATAAGTGTACATAAGCTAGCGTAGGCAAGTATAATTTTCATTTAGACATTACTTCGGCCACCCACAAGCACATAACGAACAAAAAAGTATATTTTTTAAGACATTACTTCAGCCACCGGTAAGCAAACAACCAATTATTTTTTTTTTACTTCAGCAACTGGAAAGATAGCCTAAAAAAGAGTGTAATTTGATTTTGGACATTACTTCAGCCAATAAGAAAATTAGCATAATGCTTTAGGGCACCACATCAGCTACTTGCAAGGCAACAGCTGATTTTTTTTTTTAAAAAAAAAAGAAGTACAGGTTGGCCATAAGTTAGGGGTCAAATGGCGATATTGTTATTCAATTGCTGGTGAGAGAAGGGTTTTTCTGAAATGGTCACCACGGTCACCTGACTTCAACTCCAATTATTCTGTTAAAGGGGGTATTGTGAAATCTGAGTTGTATGCTGTGAGAATCCTTGATCTGGATCATCTTCGGGAAAGGATAACCACTGCAACGGTTGCTCTGGGTCCTCAAATTTTGAAGAGAATTCAAGGAAACATGTTGTAACGTTCCAAGAAGTGTGTTTAGACTTGTGTAACGGACATGTGGAAGACGTTTTGCATTAAGGAAATGTACTGTTCAGCAGTTCTCACATTTCCAGACTTTGTGGCAAACCTTTATAATTTTCTCTTGCATCACGTTAGTTCGGCAACCGCCAAGAGAACAGTTAATAACAAAAATAATTGATTTCAGGTTCAGGAACGGGCCGGAGACGGTCGATAAAGAAAATAATCATTATCTGAATTTTGGACATTAGTTTAGCAACTGGAAAGAGAGCAACCCAAAAGAGAATATTTATCTCTAATGGGCTTGTATGTTGCTGTCAATTATTGTGTGCCTCCCGCATGGAGCTTCATCGTCAGTCGATGTCGTATTTACAATTCATTTCGGGGCGGCTTTGAAAAAAATGTAAATTTGTATGTCTCAGGTTAGCAAACTTTGCGATATTACTGCAATTGTTCCTGTGATTGGTGCAACATACTATTGCACCAGGAATCCCGGTTTCGAATCGAGGGAAAGACTTGGATGTTTGTGCTTCTTTTTATCAACGAAAATGAAATTGAAAACACAGCATATATTTTAAAAAAGCGGCTCTGGGGATTAACAGCCTCCAATCGATTCGGGGGGGATAACAGGCAGCCGGAGCATTTCCCATGTAGAGAATGTGTTTGGCACTACACTCTGTCGCAAGTCTCTGCGCAAGTAGAACTCGAGGGGGCTTGAGCAATGAACGCGTGAGAGGAGAAAAGGTAACTGCAGCTACCAGTCGCTTGCTATCCCCCTTCTCTTCAGTTATGCGCGGCCTTGCTCCACAGATTCCCGAGATAGAGGGTACCTCCCCCACAGCCCATATGCCCACAGGGGAGAGAATTTTTTCTGTCGCCGTCATCAACTGGGGAAGCAACAGATCGGGATAAATTTCGACACACTCAAATTTTGCATGACGGGTTACGTACTTAAGGTTCTATTGTTATTCACAGACTGCACCCCGAGCAAGATAATATCTTGATACGACACGGTAAGAACCAAAGTACCAGGCACCCTCCGATCACAAGACATTCAGCAATAACTTCTGTGCGAAGATAAAAGTTATCTCACCAAGCAAACGGAACTCTTCAGTGCTTTTACTGCATACGATAAGAGGATCTTGAAAAACGCTCGCTAAATTCTTCACCCTGTAGACGAACAGTCAGCGGCTAAGATAACAGTACGTAAACTGTTCATCACTATAATGCGCTCCTATCTTCTACACCTTACCTTTTTTAAGGAATGAAATTATGTTAAGGAGATGAGGTACAATGTTTGCATAAGGTTCACATTTGTTTCGGTGCTCTCAAGAGTACATTTTTCAGTTGTAAGCGATTATTAAGTTAGATAAAAGCTCATTAAACATATAAATAAATGTGTTTCGGCTTGAGGGAAAAATGAAAACGCTTCAACGTAAAGTGTCCTCTAATCAAAGCACACATTTCGTAAAGACTACTTGTAATGACCCCAAGTTGGTCATTTTCCCACTTACAGAGTTGTTTTCATTGCACGATATGTCAATTATTTTATCGTTACAATGTGCAAAAAAAAGTGAAATAATAAAATATAGAATAAAAAACAATTATTTTAAATCTTATGTTTTACTATCTAACGCACCTACTAATGCTTCCTGTACTTTCAGTAGGGATGCCAGAAGAAAAGCAGAAATGGAAGGGGACAAGGGGGCAGAATACAGACGGGGAGCACACAAAAATTCCTAGAATTATTACAGAGTGGTCCAAGAAAGAAAACCTAAATGATTACTAATACTATCGGTTACCTTTTTGGGCCACCCTGTATATACTTAGTCCCCAAAACCCACGATGAATAACAGTTGCTATTCTAAGGGGGCCGTTTGAGCGTCGCCACCGTTAAATTGACAATTTGAACTACATTTACATGAATTATTTCCCAGACCGTCTAGACAACTGCCCCTACTTCCCCTCCCTAGGGTCGGATCTGGTTGCAGCAATCTCCATTACCATTCCCAGTTAATATACTTGCTTCAAATTTCCAACAGCACCTCCCCACCGCGACCCAAATGCCACATTATCTCCAGAAAGCCAACTTGACACGAGCAATGTCACATAAGGTGACACTCTTAATCATCGTCTTGGAACCTCCCCTCCCTCTCTCCTACGCCATCTTAGAGCGGTCGGCCACGCCCTCCTCCAGAAGACAATATCTGCAAGTTTTATGCTTCTCCCCCACTTGTTATCACGTCCTCTCTCCCGCGATTTTTTTCATTTACTCGTTGAAACAGGCGACAGGAGAGAACCTGGCGGCGACAGTTGGACTCATATTTCAGCCCGTTTGACGTCAAGAGCGCCGGGCTTCGTGTAACGGCGACAGCTGCAGAGGAAGGGGGTCGGGGGAGACGAGACTTGAACCCAAGGCCTCTCCTCGTCTGGTAACGAAGTTACTAGCCTCCTTGCTTAACCATTCATGGATCGGAAAACGAGAAAGTCGCTCTGCTTTGTGACGTCAGAATAGAATGAGTTGCCAACACTGATTCAAAAAGATGGCTGTCGCAAAACGAATCCAATTTTATAAAACGATTTGTTGCTAATTCAAATATATTTGGTTGTATGTAATATCTGTCAAGAAGGGTAAACACTGAAGAGGTTCTGGGTTCGAATCCATAACTTTAGTGTTCCCAGAGAAAATAAGAAAAATACAATGTTTACAATGAAGACGTTCAAAATCCACATTCGATTTCAACATTTTGAAATGTAGAAAGAAATACAATTATGGATTATCTCAATTATAGTGTCAGGTACTCCTAATTCTCGTTATCTTTAACTGAACATACTTTCATAAACTACAAAAAATAAAACTTATTGACGTGAAACATACATGAACAAACTATTTCTGACTCAACAATTTCAAACATTGAAATTCCGGACAAAAAACTGTTCCAAGGACTTTATGGGTATGTTCCCGTATTTACGGGGCATCTAGAACCCTACTCTGCTTGGTACAGATAAGCAGTCATTTTGTTTCAACGCAGACAACCATTTTGTTTCCAGTTCGCATGCAACGAATGACCCGGAAGTTACACTGACCACTGCATTGCATTCGAAACGCACATCAAAGAAATCAATATATCCACCCCCTCCTTCTATCATTATCAATTCACACACACACACGTTTGTATCCTGTTCACAGCTGCAGCTTCAAATTCTCACAGTATACATATCGTTAACAAAGCAGGGCCTGCAATTACAATATTTGCTGCATATCGAGGGGGGAAAAAAACATCACATCATATGCAATTAATTAACAACGACCATCACACCAATCTGGTTCGCAGGAAATGGGATAGATGGCAGCACGACATTCTCACCGAAATTTTACAACTGTGAGAAACGATACATTCATCAAATGGCAGAGTGTTCAAAATTGTTTGATTTTATTACAACTTCTATTCAGTGTAAGTTATTATCAGACAATTGTGACATTTAGAGAAAGGAATTAAGGTCCTATTCAGTAGAGCTCTCAAGTAATTTTGTCTCAGCAAATAACAAATTCGTATTATTGATTCAGGCTCCATACCTGATCAAATTGGTTCCATTCCTTTTGGAGGTTTTGAAATTTGTGGTCATAATATTTCCTTACTCCGTTACTTCGCGTGCCATAGTAGTTGTTTGGCTTGTCAGTCAAGTTCAGTTCCAACACCTCCAAGAAGGTAGGAAAGAAACATGTGTTACAGTAATACCAACTTTTTGATTTCTTATTGTGCCACGGCCTTCTTCATTGGTCATATTCAGTTCACGGATTTATGTGTAAATACCTAGGTACAGTCACGGACACTGCCGGCTTGTAATGAATACATTGACTTTCAATGCAATCGTTACAAGCCGGCAGTGTCCGTAAATGTACATATTTACGTATGAAGCTGAAATCAGTTATATTTTGTATTATCTTTCCGCATCATAGCATGTTGACTCAAAAAATCAGTTCTTGTTTTCCATATTTGTACATATATTACTCATATTTTACACATTTTAATTGTATTTACATATTATTTACATATTTCAGAATATATCTCAACATATACTCCATATTCGCGTAATGATTACGTCCCGGTGTGATCGAAAGAGTTGGGTGAATTTCTTGCAAACAACCGACAAAGTTAAAAGCGACGTTAAACAAATTAAACTTTACGACCATTTAATTACAAGGTTTCTGTCATCCGAACAATAATGTTTATTTTTATTTCACACCTCCAAACTTTTTGCTCTTGCTATTGTAAAACACTTGAAATTCCTGTTTATTTACAACTGTTGCCAACAATAGAGAATGAGGACTCAAGCACCGGCTCCTGGTTGTTACAAACGTTATTTTGGCAACGTTGGAAAGAGTCCCACTAGTTGGGCGCCGACAGCAGCGTCAAAAGCAACGATTTTATGGCAGACGTACGGGATTCGCTTCTGGTTTCTTTTCAAGACATCACGGAAATAGTTACAATGTCGAGAGAAGCACAAGCAATTGTTTTAAAACTCAAGAGTTACGTACGCAGTGTCTCATATTATAAACAAGGCATTATTTTACAAATTTTAAGTCATTATTTTGGTGAAAATAACTAAATATGTATTTACATATTTAGCACATTTTTGTTACTACTAAATCCGTCCATTGGTCGTATTAATACAATGTATAACTGAAGGTAATGTGTGTATTTCCTAGTCTGAATGTTCAATCGACTTCAGCGCCCTCGAAAATCTAGAAAACGGAACAATGGATGCCCATGAGGCAGTTAAATATATGGTTTCTGTTGACAGCCATATTTGTCCATCATATGGAATAACTCATACTAGGTTTGTAGCAACTTCACAATGAATAGAGAGCACCCGAATACATAGTATTTCATACTAAATATGCCTATCTTAGTCCCCTTGGTGCATACATTTTGTCCATATTAACTTTATACGTGAAAAAATAAAATATTAATTTCAAGGTTAAATTGTGCGCAGTTACGTCATCTTAAACTGTTCCTCGAAAAATTGAGGAAGCATTTTATTGCTGACTAACGATCGTCAATATAAACGTGAAACCGAGAATGGTTTATCGTGAATTGTAAGATTATTAGCCAAGAAAAGGGTGGCCTTGCGACTTAAATGTTGCTCCAAGAGAAGTGAGCAATGAAAAAATTCGCCATGCTTTTATTGTGTGTGGAAGGTGAGTTGGGATTTCCAAGTACTTAGGCGGGTCAAAACCCCTGATGAAACTGACACTCAACCAATACCCAAACAGCGGTGAATAACGATAAAGTCCGGAGGGTTTATCTTCTCATCTCTTCATTGGGGCTCTTGGGAACTCTCAACACGCGAAAAAGAGAGTGAGGTGAGGAAAGTAACGAGAAACCATGGCAACTGAAATGAGTCTCTCCAAGTGGGAAGAAATTAAAAGTACTATCCCTCCATTCAGATGTCAGGGTGGAGGATGTCTGGGAAGGACCCATTATGACAGGGTAAACAGTGGTAAGAAGAAAAGTCAACGAAAAAGAGAAGGTTGGGGATTGGAACGTGAGGACACTCTTTCAAACGGAGAGCTTGGAAAACTTCAAAGTGGAAATGAGAAGCAATAAAGTAGATGATATGTGAATATCTGAAGTGTGGTGGGAACAAAAGTGGCGAGTTGGTAAATGGAGGAGAATGCAAAGAAATGACATCGATGAGTTATGTGAACGAAAGAATCATTGTGGCGAGACCATAAATATAGAAAAATACAATGTGAAGGAAAACTGCTGTAAAATTTACGAGAGAACGGAAAAAGAATGTCATGTACCATTGTCAGGGATGACTGGAATGGTGCAGTAGAAGACCAGGATGGAAACACAATAGGAAGATGTGAATTAGGAGACAGAAATAAGAGAGATGAAAGTTTAGTGGATTTCTGTACAATATTAATTGGTTTGTTGTTTTAAGTCCACTTTATTCATAGTAAGGCTAATCGGGACTGGACCTACAGTTTAAAGTGGGATCCGAACCACTTGTCTCCTCCGGGTATCGAACCCGGGACCCCTTGATTACAAGGGGCGCTACCACTGCGCTATCGGGAAGGTCTTCTGTAAAAGAAACTCACTAATTGTTGGGAATACAGTATTTTCGTCGCGATTAGCCAAAACGTGACAAAAACGACGTGAAATAACACAAAATTTCAAATACGCTATTCCAACAACATAAAGTAGATCATACATGTTGAATGCAAACAAACTATACCAGAGACATTACCTTTTGTCTGAAAAATGAATAGACCGTGCCTGGAGCGTAAACAAAATAAATGTCCGTTTGAAGAAAATAATAAGAACTCACGCAAAAATTAAGGAGGAAGATAGAAATTACGAAAATTTCAGGGTGAAGTTACTAAATCAAAAGGAAGAACTGGAAGTAGTAATACGTTTTGGAATGGTATAAAAACCTCTCTATATAGAAAACAGAAACAACAGGGCATAGAGAAGGGAAGGATACTAGGAAACGATGAAGTGCAACAAAATGCTGGAGAGGATGGAGCAAAGAAGAAAGTGAAGGAACGTAAACAATGAAGGGAGAATAAACCAGCTAAGACGAGAAATTGATAAGGCAAAAGAAGAAAAGATGAAGCAGAAATGTGAAGAAATTGAGGAACTAGAAAAAGGGGAAAGGAACTGCGAGAAGTTGAAAAACAATGTAGATGACCGCAAACATCAAAAGTTGCGAAATTATACACACAAAACAGGATTAGGGAATTTTCTGGGGAAAGCTGTACGTCAAATGGAATCGTTGGATATCCTACCTATAGAAAAATGTTGAGAAAGTGCTGGCCACTTTGAAGATTAGAAAGGTAAGAGAAACTGATTGGATATTTATCGAACTAAATAAGTGCTTGGGCAAGGGAAATATCTTGCGCTTATGTAAGGAAATCTCTGAGTGGCCCAAAGACTTTACGGAGACAATTTCAGTATGTCTACAGAATAAAAAGTTACGCCAGGAAATGGACTGAATGCATTGCAATCAGCCTCGCATCGAACTAGGCGAAATGTTCCTACAAGTACTAAATACATTCTTGTATGCTAAGGTCAATGAAGATTTAGAACAGCAGGCTTTCAGGAAGGTCAAGAGGTATGTCAGGTTAGCAATGCAATGGTTCTAAATCTTCAGTTGAAAGTTTTACGGCTTAGTTGTAACCTTGATCAGAACTATATTAAAGAACAGAGGAAAGTCCTATAGATTTCAATTGTTAGCAATAGTGCGACGCGCCAAACAACGCGTCTACAAAGCCCTTCCTATAGGGGTCTTGAAATTTGAATCACTGCATGGATCCTGGAAGATTTTATGAACGCAAATCATTGCCGAACGCTGATGTATAAATAATAATGCGTCTGGAATATAATTGAACGGAAATAAAAAAATAATAATATGGTAATTGTATTGCTGTTTACAGTACTGGAAGAATTGTGAGACATTTGACGATAGTCCCTGCACCAATCAGGGTGCTTCCAGGATTTCAATTCATCAGGAAGATTAGCGTCATCTGTTGATGTGTTTCTTTACAAGACATTTGAGCGTCAATAAGTGCAAAATTCGATTCAACGGGACGAAAACTTTCGACCGGATCGATTCGAAAGAATCGATTCTTCCGAACGATCCCACCCGCAATGGCTAATTCGTGGAGAAACTAGCACGTATGACGCAAATCGCTCGCGAGGGAGGCCGTAACGCAGCACGCGGCGAAACGAAACGGTTAATCCCGCGTGATGGCTGCCAAACCGTACGCTAATCAGGCGTTGACGTGAGGCCAGCGCAGGCAATGCGCGAATAATTGACTACACGTGAAATTTGCAAAGCCCGAACCGTACTTCGTAACGAAACGGTGCTTTCGCGGTCCTTGATAGGCGCTGGGTTGTGATGTTGAAGGATGTGCAGAAAACAATGACGACTTTACCACTTTGTATTCAATTATCCAGGATTTCGTGCAGATTTCGTAGCAGAATGGCCAAATTCAAGGGACATGTGCGCTCAAACCCCTTCCCTGCGTCGTAACAGGAACATTTGAATCTATTTTGCAAGAATTTCATCCGTCACTTCATACTTTCCAATCCATTTTGACATAAGTAAAGGTCGAATTGATCCAAGACTCTCCAGAAAAGAATTCTGTTCTCTCCCCAACTGTCCGTAAACGATGCAATAGACAACAGAGAATACTCGAGATATGAAATAAGCAGAACAATCATAAGAAATTCATTTCAACTCTGTCCCTAAACGATCAAAGCTTTATATTTGGCAGTGATGTCCTTTTCTTACTGAAAAAGTAGCAGTTAAGTGGCTTTGGGCCTGTTTGTTAATATTGGTGGAATAAATATGATCCAGAAGAAAATAATTTGTGTGGAAATAAGGGTACACGAAAGAACTACTGCTGCCTACAGCAATTCCGAATTTGAAGAAAGTAAAATATTTCGATGAGTATGAAAACTTGAGATCAACACATACTATTTCCTTAAAATTCCTCCACTAATACTTTACAGTTGAATCGATGAATCTAATTTAAAACAAGCTCAACTCTAAACACTACTATTACTGATTTCCTCCTGCTACGTAGTCTTTGCTACTGATGTATAGAAGCGAATAAAACAATATAAATAAGGATGTAGTTCGTATTCATCGATACTGTTACGGTCGACCATACAACTGTGTTCATATAGTTAGTGTTTCTTTATTCTAATTTTACCATATCACAGTATAAATAAGAATTTTGTGACTGATCGATGATTTGTTCGATAACTATAGCATGTTCTCTGTTTGTTCGATAGTAAAGTTTGAAATCATTATTAAGATCCAGTTCTAAATAAAAATTATTGAATATAAACCTTGAATACGAAAAATAATCACGTGCTCTTGACATGCTTTCAATGAATTATTGAATTAAAAATTCGCTCGTGTATGGGGGACTTTAGAATCAAGGTGGAGCACTTAAAGAGGAAGGATTGAGAGGCACCTCACGTGAACCCCAGTTGCTTGGAGCAGACCGAGAAAGCAATAAGTAATGGAGGTCGCCAGTGCTTCTTCCCTCCAACCATACATCATTAACATCTAACAGACAGGCAGCAAGGGGGAGAACGGAAGTGATATGACGTAAACGTGACGTTTCCATGGCAACGCGGTCGGCAAGAAAACATCTCGAATTGTGGAAGTTCGAGTCGCTCCGACCAAAGCCAAAAGTTGCACGTATTCCGTCCTTCAATCCAAATTCCTCCTCCCCAAGCCTTCCTGCCACGTAATTTATCCCCCACCCTCTCGTTCCTTCTTGATGAAGGGAAAATCTCCCTCCCTGCACGGAAATTTTGTGGAAAAGCATATTCAATTGCAGAAGACTATGAAAAAATCTTTAAAGAGAAAGTTTTAAGAAGTCTATTAAATTTCTAGAAATGCTTACATTTGCTTTACAACTTTTACACAATAGAATTGGATTATTTTTGTAGAATTCATAGAAAGAAAAATGTTACAGAAAATTACAAACTTCAATCAATTTGACAGGAAGTGCTTTAATATTAAAAATGAATATTTATTGAATAAAAGCTACAAAACTTGTAGAGAAAAAATTAATATTGAGAAGGAAATTTTGTAGAAATATATTAAATGAAAAGAAATTTTGCAGAAAACCAACCTCCCATAATAAAAGCTATGAAAATTTTGTAGTAAAATCACAAAATTGCGAAGGAAATGTTACAAATGTAAGGAAATATTAGAGAAAATGTAAAAAATGCAGAAAAACTTTTTTTAAAAATCTCTCCTTTTATTATAATGATTTAAGAAATCTTAAAATGGTCTGTTCCTAAAAAAAAACTATTTTTTGAACAACGCTCATATAATACATAATAATCATATTTCAGCAAAATCTCTTCACACGTGTCTGTTTTGGAGCTGCGTACCAAAGGCCATCAAAATTGGTGACTATGAGGGCCAATTTCTGCCTGATTTGACGTGGAATGACCTATATACGTCGAATCGTAATACATGTATTACCTGTTAGTGATTTACTCGGCATTATTTTAAATCCAATGATCGATGAATGAAAATTGGAATTTTGGGGGTAGATGAGAAATATATTTTTGTGAAAATATCCCAGCCTTTTCTTCAAACTTTGAGTTGAGTTGATTTGGTGTTTTAAGTCCACTTTATGCACAGTAAGGCTAATCGGGACTGGACCTACAGTTTAAAGTGGGATCCGAACCACTTGTGCCTCCACCGGGTATCGAACCCGGGACCCCTTTCTTCAAACTTTGATAGCGTATTTACATACTACTGAGGATTACTATTTTCACAGAACCACCGTGTTATAAGACAAAAGTTTTGGCTTCCTGAGGGAAAATTCATGTTCTGAGAGTATCTCACTTCTTTCTCGTCTTCGTTCATAACGTCTCCGTTGTTCTTTTCGGACCGCCATACTTGGATAAGACGGAAAGTTTCTCCCCCACACGCAGGTCAGTGATTCAATTAACGAATTCCTAAATATGGTTAGCCTCCACGGAAAAGGGGGAGGACACGAATTGAGGATATGAGGAGGGAGCGGAAACTTCCATCCCTCTCCGCCAATCACCTCAGAGCGCCAGTTAGGGATCTCGCCCACGCTAAGCGAAGGGCGAGAAGGTAAGGTCATTTTGATGGAACGTTTCTGTATGATCTCCCAATGCCTTCAGATCACATATGAATTGATAACTCCGTTCTTTTCGTAGCGAGACGAAATACATTAAAACAAACTCTTCCGTCTGGGTTTATATTGTGGTGATTTTTTTAAGAAAAATATTTTTGGTGCCTATGTATTTTCCCGTGTATTTAACAGCTTTAACTTCTTCCAGAAAACATGTCTCCAGGCAGTGGCATATTATATGGTGAGTACAAGATCTGCATTATGAACGAAGGGATAAGTCTAAGCCTACACCATTTTCCCCCTCGTTTCCGGATTCTTCAAGGAATCCATGTTATACCGTAACAGGTTCCCCTGATTAGAGAAAAGTAGCAAGCCAAAAGCAATAACCTCCTTCGTCGGCCGTTACTCTCTCAAGCCTTCAAAGAATGCTAGGTCAGTATCAAATCAATCTTCCTGGTTGATTGAAAGTAAGTTGCTGATCAACGGGTATTAGGGAGCAATAACCAGGTGGTGGAAGAAAGGATAAGTGAGAGCGAAGTGGGGGCTTTTGCCTTGGATCGAGGAACGAGAAACATCGGGGAACTTAAGCGAGCCTGCATAGCGCAACTCTAAGAGTCTTCTCCGAGGAACTCTTCATCACCGAATAGACAGGTAACATCCTTCTCTAACCATGTTGATCTAAACTAGAAAATATAAACCCAAATTCTTAGTGTTGTGCCATTTCATGTGTGAAAAGTAACCTCTCGCCCATTACCATCAAGTTATCTGTCAAGGGCGAGTGCTCACCAGTGAGGATGAATGAATGACAAAGCTACATCATCCAAGCATAATGGTTAAGATTCTTGGTAAGATCCCACGAACCTTGCAGTTCGTTACGATACAACCATACAATGACACCCGGGCTGCAAACTTTAGAATCACCGTCACCTTATTGAAATTAATAATTTTCTTCAGAATTTCTAATCGACAATTCTTCTGTATTTTGGTCTCTGGGGTGTAGGCTTCGCTGATAACCAAATCAGTCTAGAGAATAGGCTCTTGTCTTCAGGCATTTTTACACATGCTTTCCTTTCAAGACAGTACCATTCGCGCAGCTGAAGTTTCTTTTATATTTGAAAAAATTCCCTATTTCCACACGATCGTTCTTCATCCTGTTAGTATTTTATCTTCTTTCCAGTACATTCCAGCGTTTTTTTCCTTAATACGTTTACGTTCCACATAAACAAGCATATTGAACAGAATGAAATTTTTCATCACTCATTTTCCAAGGAAGGGGTAGTGTCCCCTTGCTCCCCGTTGGATACGCCCGTGTCTGAACTTTAGTTGGTTGTTTATGTTATACCTTTTCTTTGTCCCTTCTTGTCAGACCCAGTACGCATCTTTTCCTTCGTTGTGCTGCCTGAATATTTTCAATTGGCTTCTTATTGAAGATATACGTATCTGTTCGCGCACACGAAACGTATTTCTAATGATTTTTCCCACGCTCTTTCTGATTAATATTTTCATATGATCTCCAATACTTCTCTTTTGGACAACATTATTAGCCACATTTATTATTTCTTCATCCCAAGAATATTTGCCCTACCTGCTTTTCTCATATACGCAGACATTTTATATTTATCTCCTTTTGAAGATATGATTTCCCCCCTCACCCATTTGAAATTGCTTTCTCATCCATCACTCATTATCCCTCCCCCCAAATTTCACATTCATCTCATCCAGACAATATTTTCCCATTTATTCTACATGCTATTCTGATTTGGATAATATTTTCTACAACATTGATACATATTTTACCCCAAATTATTTTCGCCTTTTCCTCTCATCCAGAGACTATTTTCTCGCTAACTTCGTGTCATTTTCTTATCCCGACAATATTTTCCCACACATCCACATACTACCTCTTGTTCTCAAAATAATATTTCAAACCATATTCTCATTCAAGGAATATATTTTCCAACGAATTTAATATGCTTTTAACTTAATCATTATGTTATATCCGCATCGTCTTTCACACAAAATCCATTCCTATTTCTTCATATTTTTTTTCATTTCACGATCGTACCTTTTCCAAAGATATATCAAACGATTTTCCTCATCTACATTTTCCCCAAGGAATTTCACTTTTTGTCTTATCGCTATCTATGTCATGCTTCTTCCTTCTAATTACATCAATGTTTTCTTACGTATTTCGCATGCTTTCTTTTCTATCTCACAAGTTTTCCCCATATATTTTACACGTTTTCCCCTTGCCTACAATATTTTCCCGTGTATTTTACTAGACTTATTTTCCAGCACACATCTCCAGAACTGCAGGTAGCAGGGACTTGATTTCAGTTGCAAAAGTTTGGTACGGTACACTACAATCGGCGACATGAAATTAAGCGGATGACAGAATTTGCGGTGTTGTCACATCGCTGCCAGTTCTTGTAACATGAAAACTGCACAAATATTTTGTTGGAAAGATCAAGAATGATAACTGTCTATTTCTCTTTGGAGGGATGGTTGAATGTCGATATAGGTAACACAGCAAGATGAACGTTCCGACACACTCCATTTGACATCTCATGTGGCAACAGAGCATATGTGCCCAGCCACCTAATTTAATAACCTCTGGTACACATCTCGGCGACAAATCTTGAGTATAGGACACTAGAGCGACGACAGAGACCTCTGGTGGAATTTTCAATTACTATGTCCCCTTTATTTAGGTTTGCAGAAGGAGAACGAGATATGCCAGAAGAGACTCTCCTCCGCTTTTCCGAAGCCACTTACATTTCAACCGACGAGACTTTGTCTCCCACTTGACGTCATAATTCGACAGTGTCATGTCAAAGAAGGAAGGAAGGAAATGAATCATCGCTTCCTTTGGTTCATCTTCCTTCGCCTAGGTTCAAAGTTCACAGGAAGTGTTGGGAGGGGGGTGAAGGGGAACTCCAGGGTCCCCTCTCGCTTACAACATCCAATTAAACTGGTACTCAGCTTAATGGAAGTTCGAAATTTTTGACACCAGAGGCGCTTCAATATCTCTCCCGCTCCGAGTTGATCCCACAGACTTCGGAATTCCAACACAGGCTCTTCCAGCGGCAGTGTTGCCATATCCAAAGAAAAGTCCCTAGATTAACTCAGATTGTTTTCCTGGTAAAGGTTATCTAAGTACCGTGAGGACGGTTGAAGATACTTTTCAAGAGGGTGAAAATTTATTAAACGAATAAAACATGGTTGAAGGCAGTGACTCTTCGCTACCACTCGGGTTGCAGGAGTAAAATATTGAGACATAGTACTTGTCTTCTTCTTACAGTAAGGCACCTTCTGATTCGTCGATAAACCCTTTCGGGCACGAACTTACTTTCTATTTTGTTTTCTCTTACAGCTTCACTTATAGAAAAAATTGTTGACCACATTGATGACAGCTATATTTGCAACAGTTTTTATGCACACAGATCTGTTTTATTTTGCATGTGTTTCAGTTGATTATTATTTAGCGTCGCTTTTCTGCCACTTTTAACTATTCGCGACGATGAAGATGGAATGATGAAGGGACACACTCGCGCAGGCCTGGATTGGAAGCCGAGAAGGCCCCTAGTCGTGGAGCATTTGATAACCACTTCGCCACGAAGTTGGGCTATTTTGCATGAGTATTAATTATTATTACTGGGACATATGGTTTGGGCTCTCACTTTTGGTGCGAGCAGTCCAGAGTTCGAGCCTTAAAAATTCGGTGCTGACCCACTATCTTCAGGACGAATTTACCGGAATTCGGCCTCGAAAGCCGGAAAACAGCGGCAATGGGATTTTATGCGCTGACCACAATGAAAAAGCCCCTTAGCAGGATCTAACCCTCGCAGTGCTGTTGTGACATGTCGTTTAGTTTAATATTAGTAGTGCATTTAATTAACGCCGTTTAATTGAACTGTTAGGTTAAACGCGACGCTAAAACGAAAAGGTAGAATAGAAGAAACGTGGAAATTGGAAAATAGAAGGTACGTAAATGTGCTCTTATTTTTAAATACGTACATAGCTTAACATTTTCTGAACTCGCTTACACATTTCTTAAATGTGGTCATCAGAAACAAGTGACGATTCAAAGATAAAATAATAACAATAAACCACTTGAGAATTAAACATCCCGGTACGTCACTGCACAGAACGACAGTTTAAAATGACGCCTTGTGACAAAAAGTAATTATAGATATGAACATATTTTAACTGTCAAGTGGCAACACTGCTCACGAGGTACTGGAAGCTGGAAGGAATGCTTTTGAATTCCGAAACAGTTTCGAAGGAGGCGAAGTCTGCGTAAGACTCCTAATTACGAAAGCAAAGCCGTCATCGCTGCACTTCCATCACGTTGTTATGAAGGAAAGCCATGCGCTGCGTAATTCGAACCGCAGAAGAAATCGTTACATTCAGAGGAGCTCGAAGACTTCGTTCTTGTTTAAAAGTTTGTCAGAGATCGTGTTAACTCCGCGTTATGCTCTGATGGGGGTAACGGGAGCTGATGCTGCAGTTTTAAGTTTCGTTGGGACAGGGGTGGATAAAAGACGTTTTCTCGTAGAAGTGTTAATGAGATTACCCTCCCCCCAAATAATAGCTATTCACATCCATATTCGTTGAAGATACCAGGTGGTCATAATTGAAGGTTGCGGTGTATAGAGACAATGGACACCATGGAGAAGCGAACACTGACGGAAAATAGTTCAATTTTTCACCACCAGGTGGAAGTGTGGCGCCTAGGATTAAAATTTCCTTACTCAGAGACCTCTGGAGCCCTTTGGAAGCATCAGGTTTCGGTGAAACTTGGCATAGAGGCTATGAAGACCATGGGGAAGCGAATGCTGACGAAAAATAGTTCAATTTTTCACCACCAGGTGGAAATGTGGCGCTTAGAATTAGAATTTCCCTACGCAGAGCCATCTGGAGCCCGTTCGAAGCATGGAATTACATGGTTTAGGAGTCCATGCGGAAGCGAATGCTGACGAAAAAAATAGTTCAAACATTCACCGCAAGGTCATTTACGTTGACGTTGCGCATATTGAACACTTCCCCACTGAAACTAGAAAATAAAGTTTCGCATGTCCCATTTTTGTTGTTGTTATTTTAGCACAGCGCGCTATTGACCCATGGGTCATGGGTTCGAAACACAGCCTGGGAATGGGTGTTCTTTGTGAGTGCATTTTCGTCAACTTCATCATATCACTCATCCTTACCTTCGCGATTAGCCAAGTAAATCAAATCAATGAACAATCAATAATCAATATAACCGAACTAATATTTCGTATGCGCTCAGTGGTTTTCCCTGGAGATATAAGTGTAAAGAGGAGAGAACTTGGATTTTTTGTCCAAAGCTGGATAAACTAATCTTTTTCAAGCCACGCCAGTCCCTACTTTTTGTGGATCAAAACAAAAATGCTCCACTTGAGGTAGCATGTTGCTACGGTCTCTCTTCATCGCTGGCAATCAAAAACATCTTTAAACTTCTCCCGTATTTTTATTAATGATAATGATTATTATAACTAGGAGTTTGTAAGCCTGCTCAAATAAATACCTTTCCAGCATATGGAACCTCCTCTCAGGAGTAAATACGGCGAGGATGGCTGGTCAAAGAAACACGGCTCCTCTCGAAGGTGAAACGCTTTAGGGTGGCAACTCGGAAACGAACCTGTGTCGTTGCCATGGAAACCAAATGTTCCACTCCTCGCACAAATGGGGAAGGGGGTTGCGGGAAGCTCTGCGCCCCCCGAACGCCTGGCCTCTGCCACGAAATTTGGATCGTTGGGGATGGAAGATCTCCCGCAATGCCTTTGCACGGCAGACTTTCTGGCAGCGAGATTGTTACGAGGAGTAAAATTCCCTCAGACTGGGCAGTAACATCCCTCTTCGTATCGAAAAATTTTCCGACAGGGCTGCATCATTGATTTAACTGTGAAATTGTACAGCCGGACAGATGGACTGGTGCGAGTATTTTGCACTCATCAAACTATGTACTGCAGGCGCTTCATATGAACCAGCTTTACTTAATGACTACTTCAGTTCTTGATATATTGATGACGCATTCCCTGGCAGGGTAGTGGCTACAGCTGTATCAATCTACTCAAGAATTCCCGGGTTGCCTGCATTCCTTGAGAAGCAGACCTGCAATGAGCATAATGGTATCTCGCAATGGACCAGTGCAGGAGCCAGTCTTCAAAGAAAATGAACAACACCAAAGAAAAGAGGTAAGTTGATTTATGAGAAGTAATAACTGGTTAGATGCTATAAGTAATAACAAAATGAAATTTCGTGTGCTAATACTGCATATTTAGATGTATTCTTCCCTGTGTGAGAATTCCGTTGTCAATGAGGCATGTCCCTGCTAGAAGCTTCTGAACATGACCATCTTTCTTACAGGACAGTGGTGCAAGATCGGGCAGTGGATGATGGAAAGGTTTGCAAACGGCGTGATTACGACCCCCGTAAACTTAAAAATTATAATTCATCATCATTGGACAATATATAAGGCTTCAAAAGTGTTTGGGATAACGTGGAGTACCCTCAAGCTCCATGTAAAGCAGTATGCATGCATACCTCGGATAGTTCTTCAGATGTAGAACTTGACATTCCTAAACTTGGGTGGCCATTCGTGTTTTCGAAGGAAGTAGAAACTTAAGTTCGTGAAATATCTCATTGAAATTCAGGAACTTCGTTTTGGTTTATAAATTAGTAATGTTAAGCAACTAGCATTTCGACCAGCGCAAGCTTCCTGTAAGACCAGCCCTTTTAATGAACTTCTGACGACCGAACTAATGGGACTGCACCTTCTACAAGTAAGGAAAAAGCAGATGATACGTTTTGTGGTGAGTGTTCTGGCTCCTATAATAAGGATGTACATTTCAAAAATGAAGCTGCATGGATTCAGTGTGGTTTTGGTTTTGTATGGTACCCACGAAACATGCGCCAACATCGAAGAATTTCCACAGTTCATGTGCCAAAAATGTGTGGATTCTGTGGACGATGACACTGATTAAGAACGGAACTTGAATTTTGCCAAAACTTTTTATATCAGACACTTAAAATATTACTACATAAGTTTCTTGTTTATTATATTGATTAATTATGTGAAATACATACTGGATTTGGGTTTTTTATATCACAATATTAGCAATCCTGTATCACAATATTACCATCACTGTCACAATCCTCTGTGGAGGCACAGGGTTTCGGTTCCTTGATCGAAATGAAATTCTGGGTGTATCAGCACTTAGGCTACTTGCGACCGTCACATTATACGGAGCCAAGCCCCTTGCCATAACTAAAATCGACACGTGTCTCTGAGAACTAATCTCCTTACCTACCTTTCAAGCAGAGGCTGTAAAGGGGCGGTCAGACTCCAAAAATGCGATTTTGAGATTTGTCGAAATAAACTCCCCTGAAGAACTCCATTTGAATTCATGTCGACATATCTAGACTTCTGAACCTAAGTACAGTAGTAAGGTGGAGCCACGTATCTCCAGTTAACTGACACTTTTAATGAGCCAGACATATTCCTAAGAATACATTATTTCCTCCCTCCTGTAAATTTGATAAAATGGAGTTACCTCCTACTGGTGCTCACACGACGAGACAGTCCTACAGAGGATTACACTAACTTTAGGTCCAGCCTGCAACACTGCAGTCCCGGGTGAAGTATGTGGAAGAGAGATTCACATTTGTGCGTATTCAGTAAATATTTTCCCTTGCTATTGTATGTTTTAATCATTCACAAGTAAACTGAAACACAGAATAAAGGTAGCCTCATTCCAAAAAAAGCTTCTTTATCTTCTCTTAAAGATCTGAATCTGATTGTCTTATTTGATGTGAGAAAGCATCCTAGCTCAACCACTGCCAGTAAAAAATAATAATAATAATAGTTCGCAAAAATTCAGTTTTGTTAATTTATTATTGTTAAAAGATTGGATATATATTCATGCATGAAAAACTATGTTTTAATATAAAAGTTCTCAATTCCATCCTCATATAAGGACGATCTAGAACAGGAGAGACGAGATTTTACCGTATTACTTGAAACTGTGGTAAAGTTTGCATTGCGCAAACGGCAAGGTTCATTGGTGTGAACATTTTGGTACCTTTCTCCATTCATCGTTACTAACAGCTTTCAAATATATATCTTTCGTTTTTCACCAAAATTTCTTTACAAGAATCGGCATTCTCGTACGCGACGAAAAATTTCCCCTAGATCTAACACCGCGGGATGGAGAGAAAAAAATGCTACAGAACTCCACAATTCCTCCCCTCGAGAGGGCACGTCGGTCGATACACGCTGCCACCTTTACTGCGGCAGTTGACACGAGAGGCCCTCGTGTGGGACGAGGCAGAGGATGTAGCTTTCGGAGGCGACGGGGCGGGCAAATGTCGCACTTCGCATGACGGGCGGGGAAAGGCTGCCGTAAATAAAGGGAGATCGTCCCTTCAGTAAAGCGGAAGTGGCCGGCGACTAGAGTTGAAGCCGGACTGGACACTACATTTTCTGTCGAGTGTGTCGTGTTCTAGTTACTTCACGTCCGTACGCTGATGACTAGGGTAAGGATTTTAAAGTGCAAAATTATGGGGAAAAAAGTTCTGAAAATGTTTTTCAAAGGTGCTGATAAAATGCCTGTATTCAATGCTCTCTTTTCGTGGGCCTTCTGTATATAATGCGCGCGGACCGGATAGAGAATTGTGGTTCTGCCGAATAGGTTTTGCTGAAGTTTGTGTTTTCTTTCGCGGATTTTGCTACATTGTCTTGGGAATTATTGGGGTTGCAATACCATTTTATAGCTCTCGTTCTGCTCTACGAAATGATACTATAGGATTTTATGCAGATGCTCAATCAGAGTGAAAACCATTTATTTTTTTGTCCCAATTTCTTAACAAAACATGAAAGAAAAGGAAGGGAAAATGTGCTGAAGCATCAAAGAGGGGATAAATGTGCTAATCTCACGAAAGGGGGCACAAAGATGCAACAAAGTGTGTTCATGATTATACATTTGATGAGATGGTTCCCGCGAGCCATCTAATCTAATGTATAGGTTACGCTGTGGCATGCGTTACAACAATTATCACTAAATAACCTATGCTATACCAAACCAAAATACCTTACGTCATCCTACTTATGTAAAATTTTATGTTATCCTTATGCTTATTGTTTACTTTTGCAACACCGATTGCTTTATAGAACTACACATTTACAACTCTTACATCTTCAATAAAGATTAGGGTCGCCCCGGTGGTGTAGTGGTAACGTCGTCGTCTTGTAACCAATGGGTGCGGCGTGAATACCCGGTGAAGGCACAAAGTTCAGATCCCACATTAAACTGTAGGTTAAGTCCCGATAGTGTATAAAGTGGACCTAAAACAAAAACTCGAACAACACTTATGTAAAATTTTATTTGGTTTCCTTGTGCTTATTCTTTAATTTTACAACTGACAAAGATTGAGAAGATGAACAAAATGAAAAGATGTGCTGTGTCGGATTAGATTATGTTTTGTTATGGTTATATCGTTTATGGAGTTTGCAAGATGAGGTGTTAATAAATACATATTATTTTTGTCTGAATCACAGTTACTACATCAACGACGACCTCTATTCATCTATTGCTTTATAGAACTCCTCCCTGGTGGCATAATACAGTGCGTACATTTTAAAACCGGCCCCTAGCAGAAATATGAGAAATGTTACAATATAGTGATCTGCGCATTTAGTACCTTACAACAAATGTTTGTTTGTGTATATTGTTGTACCTTGTTTTCAATTCTTGCATACTTATACTCCCCTCCCCTCCCTCCCTCCTCTTCTTCCCCTTCCCTACCGCATTACCTGTTTGTCTGAAAGAATTTCTTGGCGACTGTTGTTTCACAAGGACTATGGCCCGCCAGATCTCTTAAGTCCGGACTACTTCCTATGGGGTATTTTGAAACAAACTGTTTTCAGACATAGTAATCCACACATCACATCACTGTCGTCATTCAGAATATCACCCCACAAGTACTCCATAAGGTCCCTAGGAATACGAAAAACCGTCTGGACACGTGTATCCTGCAAGACGGACGTCATTTCCAACATTTGTTGTAAGGTACTAAATGCGCATGTATGTAACATTTCTCATATTTGTGCACGGGGCCGGTTTTAAAATGTACGAGTAACGTTTTCGCTTGTAATCAGGGGATCCCAGTTCGATTCCCAGAGGTTCGGATCCCACTTTAACTGTACATTCAGTCCCAATTAGCCCATCTGTACACAAATTGGACTTACAAGAGCTTTCAATTATTTTTTTAAAAAAATAAACTTAATATTTATATGATAATAAAATAATAATGTGCATTATCACATCGTTTAGTGAGGAGAGGGGGTGGGAATATTTTCTTGGGGTACCCCTTCAATACTATACAAAGAGTATTTATTTATTTATTTATTTATTTATTTGAGTTTTCACGTTCTCATAGGGGTGGTAATGGGGGGAGGCCGGTCGACAGTACGTCTAACCCCCCGCTGTAAGGCGTTGTCACCAAGGGTTTGTCACATAAAATGTTAGTCACTGTATGCTATATTCCTTAACAGCTCCTACTGCCCGATACTTTTAAATGTATTAGATCAACCGATTATAAGAGGATACACATAAGAGTTTTATTTTTGCTTATTTACGGTTTCCAAGTGAATATGACAGGAATCCCGAAGCAGAATTTTGCAGTGACACGACACGGTAGGACACCTGTCGGTGAACGGAGGTACTACACGCGTCAAGCGTCATCTCCAAGTGGGAGCGTTATGGAGAAGGGCAGGCGTGAAGTGACAAACTGCACGAGGACGAGGGATGACTGGCGCTGTGGGATAGAAAGCGAATGCTCATACGTCACCGTTCTCTGTGTGCGCAAGGACAGCACCAGGAAGTTTTGAGCGGGTGGACGGGAAATTGTAGGCATATGTTAGTTACAATGCACTTAAAATACAAGAACGGCCATTTATCTTAAGGTGTCCCACTGGCCGGTTCCGTTACCGTATTTCAATGTTTGAAATTATGCTTTGAGAGGCAGTTTCCCTAGAAATGTACTACGCTATTCCATATGGCAAACGTTTCATTTCTTGTAGCTTATCGTTAACGGAATATAAAGCAATATTCCGTTAACGATAAGGAGAATTACACTCTCGTCTCTCCCAGTACCTAACATTATAATTTAAATAATTCATAATTTATTTATTTTTATATTTGAAGAGGGTTTTTGAATGTATGCATTGTAAACACTGTTTGTGCGTTTATTAAAACATTGTGCCAATTTTGAAAAGTAATTGTTCCTTACTCATTTTATGAAATACTGGGAAGACAAGTCACTTTCTTTATTTTTCTTTTTGCTCATTTTACCCAGCTGTTCTAATTGTATTTTTCTTATTTTTACGTGTCTTTTTATTTGAAATACAATCCTGTACAACACAATCTATCTATCTATCTATCTCTCTTTCTCGGAGCCTACAACCCTATTCTGATGCCTAATGTTGCTATTTTTAACCACATTTACCTTTCAATATGACTATTTTTTCCATTTATTTTTGTTTTCTTGTCGTAATTTATTTCGTTTACTGGCCCCTTTCCTTTATCCACTACCTATACCATGCATCCGTTTGTCTTCTCCTCTCTTTTTAAGCCTATATTTCCCCCGTCCTTTAGTAGACGCACAACAACCGAATCACTGAAACTGGGTCGTCAACCCGGATTCGAACCCTTGGTTACGCTGGTATAGTCAGGTCATCTGCTAGTGTGTAAGTGCATGCTTACATAAAACAATATTTTTTATTTGGCCTTAGTTAAATTATTAATGTAATTAAATTAAATTAAGTGTGTAGGAATAATAACTATCATTTTATTTGATTTGTGGTTTTAAGCCCCCTGCACGCATAGGCTAATTGAGACTGGACCTACAGTTTAACTGTGCAATCTCCATCCACGAACTATCATTTTAAGAATGAGATTATGAGAATCAATACAATAATAATATAGCATTCAATGATTTACATTTACAGCAAACTAAGGCACCCTGGCTTTGTATAGCATATCTCTGGATGTGGATGACATCATCAGCAAAAATTTCTGTGGGTTCCTCGTCCCCGTCAGTTGATACCTTCACACAAGCTTAAAGCATATCCCGATTCATCCTATTTCTTAATTCAGCAGTTATCAAAACGAACGATAATTTCAATTCTTACAAGCAGGGATGAATCAGAGCTTATTGCTTTACGAAAATACCAGAAAAATTACGTTCTATGATTAGTGAAAGAAAGAAAGCAAAAGGTTTCTTAGCTATTGTAACAATGCTTTCTCAGGTTACCGAAATATTCTGGGAATGGGGCTTTTTAATTTCCGGAAGGGATTCCGCCTTTCCCCCGGGACACCCCTGAATTCATCACTGCCTGTTTATGTTTATGATTTTTATTTTCAACACACATTCCAGTGACACTAGCTTGAAGAAGAGAGAAGAAAAAGGGAATAGGGGAGTGAGGGAAGAGAGAGGGGAGAACAAAAAATTTCGCCGGGATTGAAGCGAGAATCAGAATCCCGAGCACCATGAAATTATACATTCAAATTAGGTTCCCGCTTTTCTCCTGCACAAACACCCACGAGCCCACCACTCGCAAACGAAGAGAAACTTAATTCCGAAACGAACTAATTTAAGAATTCTTAACTTTTAATTCTGTTTGCGTTTTGTACAGATTCATTGTAATATCGAGGGGAAGATGGTTTTTTGCCGTCATGCATACAAAAGAAGCGTTCGACGTACGAAATAATGATCATGTAGGGTCACTGACACACATCAATGAGTCATATATGATAATCAGGGCCCAACAGCCACAAAATCAGTTTGATCTCTGTCCAGAGGTACTCGAGAAATAATCTCTTTCGTGTTTTTCTTTTTCTCTCTCTGCCCTAACATTTCCTTCTCTTTCTCTTTATATATTTGTTTCTCTAGTATCTTTTTATGTCCCTCTCTTTTCAATTTCTATCTTTCTCTTTCGACCGTTCTCTCTCTCTCTCTGTTTCAATCTTCCATTCTCTATCATTCTATGTTTTTATTTTTATGTTCTGTTCTCCATCGTTCTTTCTCCCTCTATATTACTATCATCTCATAGGCGCCGACTCCATGGGGCTTGAGGGGGCTCGAGCCCCCCCAATGTTATCGATGTGGGGGCAGAGCCCCCCAAATAATTTTGCTTAAGATAATCTAATGTATTATTTTGCTTCTCTTGTAAAGTTCTGTACTCTGAATTGTGTTACATGTACTTAACTTTAAATACACATTTGAAATGTTCTAGACCATCAATTTTGGGGGCTGAGACCGCTAAACCATCAACTTTGGGGGGGGGGGGCTATGACCAGAGACAGCAAAACACATGACTTATTACTATACGTATACTAAGTATATAATTATGAGTATTGTTAACATTTTTACTAAAAAGAGTTTCAAAAGAAGATGTTCATGAACTAGGAGAGTGGATGGGACGTTCGGGCTACAAATGGCTCTCACATGACATTCAGAACGAGATCATTGATATATTAGGGAGATCTGTTTTGCGCTCCGTGGTAGCAGATATTAAAAGTCGGGAATATTTTGCTATTATGGTTGACGAAACTTGTGACATATCCATCCGTGAACAATTGACATTTTGCATTCGAACTGTAAATGTAAATTTTAATATTTTTGAGGAATTCATGGGCTTTTACGAGATTCCGAACACTGAGGCCAAAACTTTAAAAAGGGAGGGAGTGAGCCATTCATTAATTTATTTCAGTGACCAGAGCCCCCCAATAATTTTGACAATTCGGCGCCCCTGTATCATCTGTTCTCTATCGCTCTTTCTCTATCTTTATTTTTATCTTCTGTTCTCTTTCTAACTATTTTTCTATCTTCTGGTCTCTGTCGTTCCTTCTCAGTTTGTTTGTTTCCTTCTCTACTGACTTTTCTCTCTTTGTTCCTATCTTCCGTTCTCTATCGCTTTCTCTATGTCACTCTTTTTCTGTTTTTTTTTCATCCTTTCCTATCCCTTTATCTACAGGGTGATCCGAAAGCCTTGTCACCCCTACCGAAAAGTAATAAGAACAATAGAGGAACAAATATCAAACACATGTACTAGTTTTAGTATATTCACTTTCATTGAAACTGACACAGTCACAAATCGAGAAGGTCTGTACGAACACCATCATTTTCGTGGCACAAAATGATGCGGCGCCATGTCCTCACCGCGAAGGTCTTTCCACCCTGCCATTGACAAAAATGATTGTTCCTATATTGTTCTTATAACTTTTAGGTAGGGGACGACAAGACTTTCGGACCACCCTGTACTTCTCTATTTTTGTTTATCTTATTATCTATCTCTATCTATTTTTATATCATTCTGTTCCTACCTTTCTCTATCTCTTTTTATGTCCCTCTTTTTTCATTTGACCCTTCCTCAGAAGTACTCTGTTAGTTTTACCTTCTTTGGAAGGTAAGACAAAACAATTGAAGAAAATATAGAAGATTGATTGATTGATTTGTTGTTTAAGTTCACTTTATGCACAGGAAGGCTAATCGGGACTGGGCGTACGGTTTAAAGTGGGATCCGAAACACTGTGCCATGTGCCTCCACCGGATAAAGAACCCGGGATCCCTTGATTACAAGGGCAAGACGTTACCACCACGCCATCGGGGAGGCCCTGAAAATATTGAAGAATTAAAGCAAACGATAAAGAGAGAAAGAAAAAGATTAGAAGAGGAAATTAAGAACTAGCAGATGTACAGAGTTTTTAAATAACTGGGGACCATGACAGATACGAGAGTAGAAATAAACAGGAGAAAATTGTCGTTGTTAGGGATTTATTATAACTTACAACCCATGCATGTTGCAATGCCTCTTATTTTGTCATTATACAGTACGGCGAATCTGCCAAAAACGAATGTAATTCTATGTCGGCGGCAAGTTAATCCTGATTGTATAATCTTCTAGGGTATGATTTGAAGTAAAAATGCGCCAGGAAATTTTAACAGAGCCTTAGTTCGAAAACGTGAACACTGATGAAAAAGAGTGAAGGCAATAAGGCGAGATTTCTTACGAGAATATTAAGAAAGATGAACCAATATACGAACTGAGGAAATCAACGAAATGGTGTAGGGTAAAGGTTGGTAATATTGTGATAGTTGCTGTGTAAAATTATCACAGGATTGCGAAGCGAGCTAGACGTTTTATCTCTGCTTGCCTGCATTCCTTGAGAAGCAGACCTGCGATGAGCATAATGGTATCTCGCAATGGACCAGTGCAGGAGCTAGTCTTCAAAGAAAATGAACACCACCAAAGAAAAGAGGTAAGTTGATTTATGAGAAGTAATAACTGGTTAGATGCTATAAGTAATAACAAAATGAAATTTCGTGTGCTAATACTTCATATTTTGATGTATTTTTCTCTGTGTGAGAATTCCGTTGTCAATGAGGCATGTCCCTGCTAGAAGCTTCTGAACATGGCGGTGATCTTTCTTACAGGACAGTGGTGCAAGATCGGGCAGTGGATGACGGAAAGGTTTGCAAACGCGGTGATTACGACCCCCGTAAACTTAAAAATGCCGTAAAAATGATAATTCATCATCATTGGACAATATATAAGGCTTCAAAAGAGTTTGGGATTCCGTGGAGTACCCTCAAGCTCCATGTAAAGCAGCATGCACACCTCAGATACTTCTTCAGATGTAGAACTTGGCATTCCTAAACTTGGGTGGCCATTCGTGTTTTCGAAGGAAGTAGAACCTTATGTTCGTGAAATATCTCATTGAAATTCAGGAACTTTGTTTTGGTTTATAAATTAGTAATGTTAAGCAACTAGCATTTCGACTAGCGCAAGCTTCCTGCAAGACCAGCCCTTTTAATGAACTTCTGACGACCGAACTAATGGGACTGCACTTTCTACAAGTAAGGGAAAAGCAGATGATACGTATTGTGGTGAGTGTTCTGGCTCCTATAATAAGGATGTACATTTCAAAAATGAAGCTGCATGGATTCAGTGTGGTTTTGGTTTTGTATGGTACCCACGAAACATGCGCCAACATCGAAGAATCTCCACAGTTCATGTGCAAAAAATGTGTTGATTCTGTGGACGATGACACTGATTAAGAACAGAACTTGAATTTTGCCAAAACCTTTTATATCAGACACTTAAAATATTACCATGACTGTCATAATATTACTCTATGCTGTGGACATAAATATTTTAATTGAAAAATATTTAATGTAATTGTGCAGTGTGTTTCTTTGATAATGACAGTACTTAATGAAGCTGTGTACATGTCTCGTGTCATTGCCAATTAGTTTTCTCTTATTTACTTTGGAAATAAATAGAGTTTTTCTTCAAAATATCACAATATTATCAACCTTTACCCTACTTAGTTTTGTCTCGGACAAGCTCCCATGACAGGATCTTGTTGACATCTTGTTGGTCTCGTTTGGTGATTAAGGAAACTGATTCTTCGCAATTATACTCAAAACGCGGCATAAAACTTAATAACAGATCACAAAAAAGAACATCAGGATCGCAAAACACACTAGTCACAGGGAAGAAATAAATTAAAGAATCAAACCGGAACGCTTACCTTGGAGATTGGCAACACTGCTTGAATGTCGTCCTTCTGGATATCAAGCCTTGTGGTCATCTTGCGCCTGTCCTCTTCCAGGCCATCCTGCAGGAACCGAAGTCTCCCGTGGTGGTTGCGAGCGTATCCGCGGAAACGCGTGTCGCCCTCCAGCACGTAGCGGACATTCCAGACGATTCGTCCCCCGCCTTCCCTGGAGTCCACGGAATCATCCACTTCCAGGAGCCACTCGAAGACTTCCTCCATCCTGGAGAAGAGAGAGAAACGGGGTTCAGAAAGAGCGCAAGCACTAACTTTTTTGACAGCGCTATCTACGAGTCAATGTTAAACAAGGAATGTATTGAAAGAAATGTGAATGACCTCCGTCGTGAAGTCACTGATATATGAACACTAGACATTGTATACATTACTTAATCCGGTTGCACTAAATGTTTTCATTACTTAAACCACCTTCAAACAACAATTTCCAAAAGGAGTGTGCGATTTAAATTCCGCTAAAAATATGAAATCATGCAGGATAAGGGAAAAGCATACATTTTAAGTCTTAGGGCATTACACAGCTTCACAGCACCAGTAAATCTTTGGCCTGAGTTACTTTTAATTTTCCCCCCAATTCTGAAAAAAAAAACCATCTATTTCAAATTTCTTCTAGATTAGTGGTTCGTGTGATTTTATCTTGTTTTTGCCTAGACATTTGTGATAGTTGAGGGGAACCTTAGAAGAAAAAGCGAAAGCAATCCAGACGAACATTCAATGGACCAATGTAGAGAACATTCTAAACAAGTTGAAATTTTATTTTAAATGAAAGGGATTTCCGAATGCTTCTTTGTTAACTCGGGCCAAAGGACCAGTGGGTCCTTAAGGGTTAATATTACGAGTTTGGATTGAATGACATCTTGACCCGGAAGGATTCAATTGCCATTATAAGGTACAACATTCTTATATGTTAACCTAAAAAAAATATACGAACACAACTTGAATATTTGATCAGATTGAGATTCCTGCAAGTATATTTTGTGAATAAATGCATTATATAGTTGTTGGAGGCATGTTTACAACATATTTCACCACCACAGGATAGAGGACTGTCGAACAAAGATTTTGCATCGATATGTGGGACAAAAGTGATTGGCCTTTTACCACTGTTGAAAGGAAAGTCCCATTAGATGGTGAGCTTGCAGCACCTATCGTTCCGTACATTCATTTTTCCATTGCAGAATCATAGCGGGTCTCCTTTTCCCACGAGGAACGTCAAGAAACAGAAAGAAGCTGAAGGCTGGCAGTTTCCAAGACAACACAAGAAGACTCGGGGACAGATCAAATTGCAACGATGAATAATAACGATCTTCTTGCAACGTCCCCGAGCCGACTCGGAGACAGGAAATCTCGATTTCCCCGGCTGGAAATTCGTCATGGAAACGAACCGAAACGGGCTAACGACCAGGGAGCCGTGATTGAAAATGCTCCTTGGTTCGAGTCTACAAGAAGATTCAGGTCCCATCTCCGATACACGATCAAATGCTGGATTGGATGGATGGAGCCGCCGTCATATATAAGGCCTCCAGTAGGAAACGGAAAAGGATTCGAACCTACGAAGAGAAGAAGAAAGCAAGGCTTAAATTGCTCTTACCTGGAATGCGCGGTGATGAAGTGCAGCCATTTCTTACAGCCGCAAATTCCACCTAGGCAACGAACCCAGGACCATTTGCGTCACTGGAAGAGATTTATCGACCAGCCGCTCCCGCCTCCCCTTCTTAATGCTGGAAGTTTTAAACTTTTTCTCCCCTTCCTGTAAACCTGAGACAGAAATTCTCGTTCGCTAAGCTTTGGAAATGATACTCATTTAATTCCTCCTCTGCCTCGCTGCCTAATGGCTTGGCGGAAGAGTGCCGAACCTTGGAGAGCCACTCCAGGGAGCAGAGAGGTCCAAAGAACATCAGGCTTCCCAGAATCTGGATTGACCAACCCCCACTACTCGTTTGTTCAACCAACAGAAAAAATGTTATCCCTCATTCTCTAAAATAACTTTTTTCCAGAAAATGGTTAGGTACAGCCAGAAGCCAAAGAAATGCAGGTTTAAAATGTTCTGGACCAGGTGAAACTTACAACACTTGATAGGCTCAAAGGGACACGAAAATGTAAGATACAGTGGTACCTTGAGAACTCGAACCTCAACATCTCGAATTCCTTGATAAGTCGGATTTTTTGTCATAACAGTTAATACTAATTTTACCTCAACAACTCGAAGGTAGAGTATGAAAAACCTCTATGAGTCGAAGTTTGAGTCGCACGGACCTCAATAAGTCGAAGTGCAGTAAACTTTAGATCTATATAACTCGAAGTCGGCGATTTTGGCCCTCAATAATTCGAACCTTGGTAAGTCGAAATCCTTGTACCTCAATTTTTTTTATTTTTCCTCTCAAGTTCGAGTTATCAAGGTTCCACTGTATAACCTATATATTGAGTAGCTTTCCAACATGGAGGCCAACAACAAATTATTTACCCTCTGCTTCAATTTATCCGATTTTTATCATTTTCATTAGTGGAAGCTCAAAGATAAAATTTTAATTTAGATTATAATTTTTTTTAAATGTTAATTCCTTTTGAGAAATACAAAACATACATTTAAAGACAAAAATATACGATGTCCTATTTTGCGACGTTTTCCTTCACTTTCGGTTCATCCTCCTCGTCGAAATTAGCCAGAACTGGCAGAAAAGCGACGCTAAATAACATATACAAAAAATTGACTAACAACATTCGAAACGGTTTTAACTTCAAGGGATATGTTCAAACTCCCTAGTCTGAACCAGGCCAATCCCTTCTCTCTTTGGCTTCACAGGCTTGGACACATTTCTTCATCCCCCGCACTGGTAATGAACGTATTTTCATTTGACATCACGCTTGTAAAAAAACCGTACTAATGTCCTGTAGAGTGGTTCTCCTTTTAGGTGCCTCCAATAAGAGAAAGAGAAATAGGGCAAAAAAGGAGACAAAGAAAAAAAACAGTCAGAAATCAGAAATGCAACCGTAAATTGTTTCCCACGTCTGTTCCGTGTATCGGAGACTTTTTTCTCGGCCGAACAGTGCAGTAATCGAATTTTTGGTCGGGGCGGAAGTCAAAAGCATTTCCCACGGGCCCACGTGGCGGGAGGGAATGGCTGGATTTCCTTACATACAGAAGCAGTAATCAAATCTCCTGACCACAAACGACGCTCCTGCAGTCGATTTCTGTCCCGGCGTATCTCGGATCGAGAAACAAAAGGCGAGAGGAAGAAAAGGAACAAGATTTCTCGAGGGAGAAGGATACTTAATCCGAGTGTCGGTTGAAATTAAGGAAAAAAAAATCCCAATTGTTTTAGCCTGGATTTGTTACTCATGTTTACTAGTAAAGAGATGGGAGCAAATTGAGTACGAGTCTCGGGTATCTTTGGACCAAGCGGTAGGACTCGAGAGGTCTTAACCAATGGACACGCGAGAGGAGAAGTTAGAGCATGGAGGGAAAAACGGGGCTGCAGCAGCCGTTTGTAGCAGCGCGTACTGCCTTGTTCTGCCCTTCTCTACCGTTATGTGCGGGCTTGCGCCACAGAATCCCGAAATAGAGTGTATTCTGTTTATTTAGCGCTGTTTGTTCTTAGTGAATCGGGACAATGATGATAAATGGATGAAGTTGAAGAAAAACACATGATTGATTGATTTGGTTAATTTTACTTCGTTCTTCTGCCACTTTTGGCTAATCGCGAAGATGTCGATGGATGGTGATAAGGTGAAATGGACAATCACAAACTAGCACCACAGAGGATTATCTAGACTGCAGGTCCAGGCGCCAGAACCTCGTTAGACTTCAAAATGCAGTCTTAGAAGTACTACGTGAAAGTGAGGTTGGCATTTGGATGTATCTAGAAAGGTCACCTCTTACACCCCAGTGTACAAATAATTCGAACCTAAGGACTATTGTTAAGTCATTGATTCCGCTAGTTTGATCATCTTTAGCCTTGTAATCAAGGGGTCCCGGGTTCGATACCCAGCGGAGGCACAAGTGGTTCGGATCCCACTATAAACTGTAGGTCCAGTCCCAATTAGCCTTACTGTGCATAAAGTGGACTTAAAATAACAAATCAACCAATCATCATCCTTTAATACGAGCGATGTTCAAAAAGTAGAGGAAATCGACTTTAATATAAATATATCCATTATACAAGCACCCAAAACTGATTGAAATAACTCTGGCAGTCTGCCGCGGTAGCTTGGTTATTAGGAAGTCCGACTACCACGCGAGAGACCCGGGTTCGATCCCCGGCGGGGGACAACCGGAAATTTTTCAACCTGTCCACCCAGCGTCGTATAAAGTGGGTACCTGGAGGTAAATGCGGCCAGGGGCGTGGTGCTGATCACATCACCCCGAGATCAAGGAAGTGTGGAGCCCTAACCCCAAACCCCCTATACGCCTTCATAACGTGGTGCAAAGCACGGGGTAGCACAGAGAGAGAGATTTTTTCAACGGAGAGAGAGAAGGAATGAAGAGAAATTGGAAAGAAAGAGAGAAGAGAGAAGAAAGAAAGAAAGAAAGAAGAAAGGAAAGAGAAAACCGTTTCTTTTCTCTCTCTCTCTCTGTCTCTCTCTTTCTATTTCTTTTTCTCTGACACAGGGGAGCACTTTACTTTTTTTTCTGGAAGTTGGAAGGTACAAAGTTCAATATGCACTGGCAGATAAACTATAGCCGCAGGATACTATAGCTTGATGTAAATCTAAAGATTACCTTCAAAAGTGTTAAAATTGTCATGGCAACTGTTGCTACAACGATGCATGGTGCAGAGTTTGCCTCGGCACGTAACTAATTCGTTCTGAGCATGACGTAATGACGGCCACGTGAACATATCACTCAAGAAAATGTGAAACAATGTTGCAACATGCAGATGTTGCAACCTCAACATGTGCAACGTGAGCGTTAAGAAGAATCACACATGAAATGCGCAACACGAGAAACGTCGTTTTTGGTTGATTTGGTGTTTTATGTCCACTTTGTGCACAGTACAAGAAACGTCATATTTTAGGGATTTTAAAGATTAGTTACTACATTGGTTGCTTATTTTGCGTTGTTTTTTCTACGTGAATAGTGACGATGAATTGATAAAGTAGATGAAGGAAAGCATCATCGGTAATCACGGTTCACCAAGGATTCCAACCAAGGAACTATTGATCCACTCCTCTACGGAGACCGACATATGTTGACGAAAAGTGTTACTAGATTTCACATCACTTTTTTAATACGAGGGGTGTTAAATTGAATACTGATTGATTCAATTGATAACTGAAGACATTTTAGCAACTAAAGGGTCTTTCATTAAGAGTGATACTTTTTAAAATTGTCATTTCCAGTTTCTAATATATTTTTTTGTGTGCTTCCAGGTGTGAACATATCCAGCACAATTTGCAGTTTCATAATGCAGCGACTCACGCTTCTTGAACGTTTAGAAATCATTAAAAGAATTTACCAAAGTGGCAGCTCAGATGTGGGTGCTCATCGTTTGTTCACCAGAGAATTTGGTCACCATCGCCGTTTCTCTATTCAGGCTATACGCCTTACTGTTGCCAAGTTTGAGCGGAATTTCACTCTACACGACCAGAAGCCACCAAGAAGACAACGTCAAGCACGAAGTGAGAACAATATCGCAGCAGTAGCGGCCAGTATTGAGGAAGAGCCGAATGTGTCAGTTTCAAGACGATCTCAACGGTTGCGGCTATCTGAGACATCAACTTGGCGAATCTTGCGAAAGGATTTGGGCTTGCATCCATACAAAGTTGTATTGACTCAAGAGTTGAAGCCAAACGATCACAGATTGCGTCGTGAGTTCGCTGATTGGGCCGTACAGCAGTCGGAAGCTGATCCTGATATCAGTGGAAAAATCATCTTCTTAGACGAGGCGCATTTTTGTCTTAGTGGCTTCGTCGATACGCAATATTGTCGTTATTGTAGCGAGAAGAACCCACAAGTGGTCCATGAGGTGCCATTGCATTCAGAAAAACTCACTGTGTGGTGCGGTTTATGGCGTGGCTGCGTCATTGGACCTTATTTCTTTCGAGATGATGAGAGAAGAACCGTTACCGCCAATGGCAACCGCTACAGATCCATGTTACGCGAATTTCTGTGGCCAGAACTTGACACCATAGATATTGAAAACATGTGGTTCCAGCAGGATGGCGCTACGTGCCACACAGCTGATGCTACGCACGATTTGCTGAGGGAGAAGTTTGGCGACCGCATCATCTCAAGACGTGGATGTGTGAATTGGCCGGCACGGTCGTGTGATTTAACACCAATGGATTTTTTCTTTGGGGCTACATCAAAGCCCATGTCTATGCTAACAAGCCACGAACTTTGGAACATTTGGAGGCGAACATTCGTCAGGCTATCGCAGACATAACGCCAATAATGTTGAACAGAGTGATTAACAATTGGAGCCATCGTGTGCGTCAGTGTGTTCAAAGCCGTGGTGGACATTTGAACGATATTTTGTTCAGAACATAACTGCAATGTCTAAGCTTCAAAATAAAGCACAATTTAATTTGATACGTTGAGTGGTTTATTTTTTTTTTTCAAATTTTAAATAAGTATCACTCTTACTGAAAGGCCCTTTATATATTCGTATTCGTCAATTCATTTGTCAGATTTTCTTATATCTGCCTAGTGCTACACTTTCACAGAGATTCGAGATTCAGATGATTTCACCTCTGGCCACGATTACATCATCTGAATGAGCCAATCTTCGTAGCTGAGTAGTTATCAGAGTCTGCTACGAAGCTAGGGGTCAAGGGTTCGAATCTCGGCCTGGCATTGGGAGTGTCCCTCCTTTAATTTAATCATATCACTCATTCTCAACTTCGTTATCAACCAAAAGTGGAAGAAAAGCGAAGTAAAATAAGCAAAGTCAATCAACCATTCAATCGTCTGAAGAAAACAAGCAATTGGCCCAACGTCAATGTTGGTTTGAGTTTTGGTTTTAAGTCGAAGGCTAATCGGAACTGGTCCTACAGTTTAAAGTGGGATCCGAGCCACTTGTGCCTCCACCGGGCTTAATGATGGTGAGACCTAAGCAGTATCATTTATTGAATTCACTTTATTCCAGAAGCGGCCACTGCAATTAACGTCACATCTCAGACCTACGAATCCATTCTACATGTGCTGATAGGATGCACCAACGGAGAACATGCCGTGTGGAAAGACTCTCAACATAGTCGAGAACAGCAAGATGACGAAAGATGAGGACCGAAGGGTATCAACCTTAGTGTCGTTCCCCTTTCTGTCCACGCCATCTGAGACGGTGATAACAAGGATCCCGAGGCTGCACGGGTCGTAGAGCCGGGATTGGAGATCTCCCCCACCCCCTCTCATAATACAACTTTACGCCCGACTCATTCCTTCTCCGAGCCGGCTTTTTATGGCCCTCCGCTGTGTTCTCCAGAAATTCAACAGCATTTCCGAACTTTCGGGAACACGACTTCCCAGGATACAGCCCTTCCTTCTCCCCACTCGCTTTCGTTCGGTGAACTTTCATCTTGAATGAAATCTGACAAAATGTTTGTCCGGGCTCGACTGAATGTTGAAAGCACCTTTCTTTTTACCCATTCACTTCCATCTCCATTCCTCGCTTTCTACATCCTACCGTTCGAGTTTTCAACATTTATCCCTCCTCTTGATTCCTTTTGGAATCAACTTTATCCTTTTTGAAAGGTTATATTTTTCCGGACCGAGAAAAAAATCGAGAATTTAGTTTTTGTTGCACGTTTCACTCCCAGAAAAAGAATGGCGAAATACAAGTTGACCATGAACTGTTTCTTTCATTCCAAAGTTTAACTGTTCTGCTTACAAAATTTTGCGTGGCATCATGAGAAACTGAATAAGGTTTGAGCCAAAACAGCACGCTTGTGGAAGCGAACTAATAAAATAATAATAATAAGTTTTCGAGTTTATCTACATCCAATTTCAGTCTGTTCACTGTAAGTGCAATGTTTGTGATTATGTTTTTGGAAATGGGGAAAGACTTTACGGACACACTGCATTTTCTCTCAACCCGAAGAGTCGTCAAAGTAATACTTATCCTGGTTAAGGAATGACTTGTATTCCCCCTCATCTATTTAACGTACAATCGCCGGCAATAAAAATGGGCACCTTTCTCCCGAATTACTCGCTACCCTACAAGGCATTGTTTGTGTTGCCTAACTGTACGGCGGCGGTAGAAGATGTCACTGAAAATTTGCTATTAAAATTCACTCTCCGCCTTAATGTTAGGCAGCACAGACAGTGCATTGCAGGGAAGCGACCATTTCAGGACCTAGGTGGCCCATTTTTTTTCCGCTGACTGTACATCACGATTAACATAGAAGTGTAGACACACAACATAAATGAGCCTGAATACATATACACGTCTAACCTAACCTGAGCTAGGCAAAAGCCTCTCCGGTTACGTTAGAAGCAAATTGCACAGTGTTTGGATCCCTCTTTATTCTGCAGGTCCTGTCCCAATTAGCCAACCTGAGTACAAAGAGGACTTAAACCCTTTCAACGTCCTCATCACCGGCATTGGCAGGACCGAGTACGTTGAATGGTCCTTTCACGACCTCGGTACCGAAATGTCGGTTTCGAGTCCCGGCGATAGCATGAGCGCCTCGTCAATTTAATCCAATCATCGTTCATCCTCATCGTCGCGATTAGCCTGAAGGAAAAATGAGGAACAGGCGAACGACAACACTCTGTCCCGGAAATCTTTGGAGCGAGCGAACGAAATCACGTCACGTCTTTGCGCAAGTAGTGACTCGAGAAGGTTCGACCAATGAACACGTGCGAGGGAACGGGACTGCGTGGAGGGGAAGTAACTGCAGTCCGCTTTCTCACCGTTCTCTACCTTTATGCAAAACCTTGCTCTAGAGATTACCGGGATAGAGTATAGGTTAATTCCAGTCTCAGCAAGTCAAGACAAATGCTCACAATTGACATACGACCAGAAGAATCTTTGACTAGATAACGAACAAATACCACCGGTCTCAAGGGCTCGAACCGTAATACACACAAATACGCAGAGGTTGTTACACGTTTTAACAAGCTTTGCGAGCACAAAACATGTATATTAACAGTTATACGCGAGAGAAGCTCCTATAAAATTTACTGCATCAGCGTCAACGTGCACGGCTTTAAACAGGGAACCAATACATTAGCGACTACCGTTATGTCAGGTACTACGGCGGTCAGAGGGGAGGGAAAAAAGGGCCGGCAATTTACTGCGAGGTCCTGCACTGGCGGCTAAACGAGCGTTTGATGGAGTCCCAGGCTCGCCGAATGGAGAAGTCGGCCGTATTAAGGTCGCAAGAGAGGAGCCCTGATCAACATTATGGACGCACGGCGAATTAACCCCAGGCCCTAATGTTGTGAGAACTGGCTGCACCGCAGAGGGGGCATGGTTGGCGTTACGGGTCCCTCCCCTCCACTTTGACGCCGTTCTGCTTGAGCTATATGATCCCGCTTGTTGCCGGGAGCTCTTCCTGTGCATGGAGGAGATCCGCATCGGAATTTGTAACGAATTATACGCATTGCGTCTCGATTTGTGCTGTTACTGTCCCAGTCGTTTTGAGGGAAGCGGCCCAGTACCCAAAGCTGAAAATTGTTGGGGAGTTACTTTCGGTTACTCCGAATAATACACGGTGAGACTAAAAGAAAGAGACAGATGAAACGCTTTATAAATCTAAAACTGTTTTTTTTTTTTCAAGCATTTAGTACTGTTTTATAGAGAAATTCTTCAAGTTTACGACTTCCACTCTTCCTTTGTTTTCGTGACATCACGTGAGGGCCCTTGCCTGGCCGCTAGCCAGGTAGAAAAGGCTTCCCGTGTGCTTGAACTTGCAAAAACAAATTCTGTTACTGTCGTACAGCATAGTTTTACGTAGAACACGGTATCTAACCAACCACTCACAAGGCCAGTCCATCTAAGACTGGGGCAAGAAATTTGAGGAAACTGGTTGCCTGTGCAAGGGGAAAAGTCGTGTTGGACTATCACATTGATATCTGTCGTGTTAAAAAGGGGTCACTACATAGAACATTTGTAACTTAGCCATGTAAACTTCAGATCATACTCTTCCAACCATGTAAATATTTCAGCCATGTTATTAAAACTCTTTGTTTCTTTAAACTTTGAAACTGTATATTTTTTCTAGGCTCACCCTGTATATTCAACTCAAAGTACATAAAAAATCTCATCTCCATCAGCTAAAATATAGTATTTTTTGATGAATCATCATAAACTAATATAACTTTAAGATTTGATTGAATATCTTCAATATATTTCTTTAACACTTTCACTTTTTCTCATTCATTCTACATGCACTCTTGATATCTTTCTTTCAGCGTTTGTGACAGGAGTTTCTTCTGCTCTTACTACTCCTTTCCGCACTCTTATCTCGTCTTGTCTACTCGATCGTATCTCTGAGGTATTTTACTTTCGCTGCAGTAATGTTTCTCTGTGGTACGATAGCACGCTTCATTTTCATATCCGAAATGTAATCGCATGTTTCTCTTAATGGCAGCATAATTCATTTTTTTGTTACGTTACAGTTCACAGTTCTAGAACTTGGAATTTTAATGACAGTAAAATTTGTTTATGTTCTAACATATGCGCCGTTTTACCTGCATTCGTTAATCCTAATCTTCATTATGGTCCACTACTGACGCATTTCCAGCCTGGTCATTCACAAGTGGAAGTGCAAGGAGGCAGCGTACTGGCGTCCGAAACTTGAACTACCTCGATTTCAGGATTTCAGTGAAAGTTCGAGGCAGATGGCCAATCCAGCAAGAGTAGCCCCTTTCACCTGGTGGCACGACGCGAAAACAACAGAGCACAAATTACCGGCACTTACGTTTTAAGAACGGCTTGTATCGTATAGTGCGGTGTTTCTCACGAGAGGTTCTCCTGAAATTTGTCGTTTTATTTTGTGGAGTTGGATTTTTCGGCACGAGTTTGTTTGCTTCGGTACGTTCTTGTTTCAAACCTACTCACGCTTAGATAGGTTGATCATAACTGTATGGGGACCTTCAGTTTAAAGCGGTGACTCCATGGAGTATGGAACCCGGGACCCTTTGGATAAAAGACGACGTTACCACTACGCCATCGGGAAGGCCCTGGAATTTTTCGGAGTTCAAAATGCAACATGCCAATAAAAATCAATAATTATAAATTCAATACTGTTGGCCTTATGAAACTAAAAATTGCATTAGATCCAGTAGTTAGCAACTAATTTGAACCCAATTATATTGTTTATTTATTAATATTTAATATCAAGGGTACATATAAATTAATGCATAAAGTTTAACACATTGAAAAGGTATTTGCGAGTAAAATGGTTGCGATGGGGGGGCATTGAGTTTAAAAAAAGAAAGAATTTACCGGGCCGCGGTCTCGCGATGGTTGCGAACCACTGGTACAGTGGAAGAACTTGGACATTCCACTCGCGCGAGGGTTTGAGAGCAAAGCGTGCGAGCAGTACAATGAAATCGCCCGACCGCCATAGCGACGCGCTGCATATATCACGGCTGCGTGACAGGAATGGAACCGCAGAAGAGACATCTCCATGATGCGATCGCTTGGGACGACGAGCAATGAGTCGCGCTCTGGCGGAGGATTAACAAGACTGGCCTTTCAACTTCCGGCCACGAAAAAGCAAACAGCTCCTCTGGCCGGCGAACCGTTATTTCCTTTTTATTGAGATATTTCGCTAAATTGTACCTATAAATGCTTAATGTACGAGGGATGATCGGAAAATAATAATAGAAAGCCTGTAAATTCCAGTAGGTATTTATTAGACTAATACAAACGGACTCACGTGAAAGGCTACTTTATACACTACTTCTCAACATAGTCTCCTCCCCGGTTCAGGCATTTTTCCCAGTGCTTTATGAGGTTCATGATGCTTGTCTCGTAGAATTCGGGGTCCTGTTGTGGGAGCCCAACATTTACTTTGTACTTGACAGCATCATCTGAGTAGCAGGACAACACACACAGCCCTACAGAGGCCGTAGGTACAGACGCCAGATCCTCGTTAGTCTGCAAAATACAGGGAAGGGTCACACCTTACGCCCCTCCCCAATCTATGGATCGGATATTCACTATGCTTGAATCAGTTCAGTTATTTTATAGCCACACCTCGTATATGCACATCAATGATCACCCTTAGCACGTGTGACGATTTGCTAATTTATTTACGTTTACAGAGAACGTGAAAACCCCTTAGTCTTGTTTGCTCCAGCACGGTGGTTCATCCGAGAAATGGAGACGCATTTTTTTCTCTCCAGATGGCGCCTCTTTCGTGTTGGTTCCCACGCAGCCACTTACCATGGTAATGATTCCCGCGTCCACTTATCCCGCCGCCTCGGCTCCCTACAGACGCACAAATCGCCCCGCGACAGCAAGATACGACTGGCTGCCTCCTTTGCCAGCTTCACGGGTCACCACCAGGGCGGCGCTCGGAAACTATATCATATAATAAACTATTCAACAAAAGTACCAGTGGGTTCTTTCAGGGAATTTTTGGCTAGCTTTTTTTATGCCTTTCTCTTCCATAAAAAAGATATGTAATTTTCTGTACGATACACCTAGGTTATACGCCGCAACTCAAACAGTGGCGGCGATTAGAAGGGGGAAGTGGCCCCCCACTTTTCGTCACTTTTGCCATCGAATTATGCCAAACCCTATCTACAAAGGGAAATATACTGTTTTGACCCCCCGTTTTGGCACTTTGCCTCCCCCCTCGATTTTGGAACCCAATCGTCGCCACTGAACTCAAAGCATAGAGAACGTGACTCATTGTAACATAGTCTAATAAGATATTCTGAGTAGTGTTCGTTCAATATTAATTATAACTTAATTACGGACTTACTTCGTGTGAGTGTTTAGCAACAGCCAAAAATATTTCGTTTTTGTCTGCTGAAAAATATAGATATTGTTCGTGACGTAACCGTGAGACTATACTCTGTCCAGTCTATCTCTGGAGCAAGGCTGCGCATAGCAGCAGAGAAAGGGGGAAATCGAGTGGGGAGAGCGAAGCAGTACACGCTGCTGCGAATGCTGGTAACCGCAGTCACTTCCCCCTCCACGCAATTCCGTTCCCTTTCACGTGTTTATTGGTGGAACCATCTCAGGTCACTACTTGCGGAGAGGCTTGGTTTCGTTCGCTTCCTCTAGAGATACATTGGACAGAATTAGTCCTGGAATTTTCATTATATATATTATTTATATTAATCGCAATACTTGTGTGAGCGAGCATTGCTTTTGAAGATGGCCGAGGTACTTGTGTGAGCGAGCATGGGTTATGGAGATGGCCGAGATACTTGTGTGAGCGAGTAGGGGTTACGAAGATGGCCGTGGTACTTGTGTGAGCGAGTAAGGGTTACGGAGATGGCCGTGGTACTTGTGTGAGCGAGCATGGGTTATGGAGATGGCCGAGGTACTTGTGTGAGCGAGCATGGGTTAAGGAGATGGCCGTGGTACTTGTGTGAGCGATTAAGGGTTATGGAGATGGCCGTGGTACTTGTGTGAGCGAGTAAGGGTTACGGAGATGGCCGTGGTACTTGTGTGAGCGAGTAAGGGTTACGGAGATGGCCGAGATACTTGTGTGAGCGAGTAGGGGTTACGAAGATGGCCGTGGTACTTGTGTGAGCGAGTAAGGGTTACGGAGATGGCCGTGGTACTTGTGTGAGCGAGCATGGGTTATGGAGATGGCCGAGGTACTTGTGTGAGCGAGCATGGGTTAAGGAGATGGCCGTGGTACTTGTGTGAGCGAGTAAGGGTTACGGAGATGGCCGAGGTACTTGTGTGAGCGAGCATGGGTTATGGAGATGGCCGTGGTACTTGTGTGAGCGAGTAGGGGTTACGAAGATGGCCGTGGTACTTGTGTGAGCGATTAAGGGTTATGGAGATGGCCGTGGTACTTGTGTGAGCGATTAAGGGTTATGGAGATGGCCGTGGTACTTGTGTGAGCGAGTAAGGGTTACGGAGATGGCCGTGGTACTTGTGTGAGCGAGCATGGGTTATGGAGATGGCCGTGGTACTTGTGTGAGCGAGCATGGGTTATGGAGATGGCCGAGGTACTTGTGTGAGCGAGCATGGGTTATGGAGATGGTCGTGGTACTTGTGTGAGCGAGTAAGGGTTACGGAGATGGCCGTGGTACTTGTGTGAGCGAGTAAGGGTTACGGAGATGGCCGTGGTACTTGTGTGAGCGAGTAAGGGTTATGGAGATGGCCGCGGTACTTGTGTGAGCGAGTAAGGGTTATGGAGATGGCCGAGGTTCTTATGTGAGCGAATAAGAGTTATGGAGATGGAAGTGCAACTTCTACGAGTGAGTGAGTTACGGAAGCGAACGTGGTGCCATCTAGTAGAGCGTAACGTATGCGCTGGGGTTGCGCGGCGAGTGCTGAATAAAACTTTTGTTTTGACGCCATGTACACATATGGTGGTACAGACATCGTGCGAGAGAGGGGCCTTCCTGACGACGTCGTCCCTTTGTAATCAAGGAGTTCCCTGTTCGATACCCGGTTCGGTGGAGGCACATTGGACAATGGTTCGGATCAGACTTTAAACTGTAGATCCAGTCCAGATAAGGCTATCTCTGCATAAAGTTGACTTAAAACAACAATTTAAACAAATTCATTCAAACATCGGGCAAGAGATGTCACCAGTAGCACTACCAAAACAAGAAGTGGTGCCTGAACTCAAGAGTCACACCATATAGCCCAACTTTCACTGCACTTTTCAATGCGATAACCATTCCCGCCCTGCAGTTAAATGGCGACACTTCATTCGCTGATAACAACTTAGTACGGTAAGTAAGTGTTATAATCTACTCGCCTCGTGGATAGTCCGGCTGGGCAAAGTCCTGGCACTTGGCAACCATTACACCCTGCGAACTTTTCACACGGGCAGAAAACAGAAGACTGCTCTTATCTTAAGCGTTTATCCGCCGGAGAAAGTTCGAGAGAGAGAGAGAGAGAGAGAGAGAGATAGAGAGAGGGGAAACTCTGAGCTCCGATTTTGCAAGGCAAATTCTTTCTCTGAAGTTGGCAAAGCCCAGGAGAAGGGGAGGATGGAGGGAGACAATGGGCCAACTTGGCGGAACAGCGCCTAAAAGGGCCATTTGGTGTTATTAAATCGCCTAAGTACGAGGGTGGAGCGACCATAACTAGTACAATGAAGGAGAAGCGAGCGGGAGCAATTTTTTTTAACTTATGCGAGCCATCAATTACTTTCGCTGAGCGAAAACTGAGCATAAATTTCGATCCTTTTTTTTTTTGGATACTGATCGGATGAAAGCTGCGAAAGGGTACGATGAGGTAATGTTTGTGTCGATACGTGTTTCGAGAAGTACACAAACTAGAAGCTTAAAAGCCACCACGGTGGCTGAGTGCGTTAAGGGTCGACTCACGATCTTCCTATATAAGAGTCCGGGTCCCAATCTCAGTAGGCATGCATTCGTCCTCTCATCCACTTCAGATAATAATTACAACATCCGGATTAATATGTAGTCAAAACATGTGAAGTACGTGTGTACAAAAAATCACAAATATGCAATAATATTTTTCGTATTTCAATAATTTCCTTCATTCGTGAGCTGTACGTTGTATGTTGATGAAAATAGAGCGACGGCGCCTGGCTGTTATGCGACCACACTAACAGCACGACAAGTTGGGTTGCATAAACAGCAGGCTTGAGAGCAAAAGTGGATATTTATCCATTTCTAAGGTTAGTTTAGTCGCAACTCTGTGACTAAACACGCTAAGTAGTTGACTGAAGATATTGTCACCAAAGGTTCCAAGTTCGAGTCCAGGCCTCAAATATAAGTGTCTTCATTAATTTCATCTAATCACTATTCATTCTTATCGATACAATTGGTTCAAGGTTGAAGCAAAGCGACGAGAAATAATACAAATTCATTTCAATTAAATTTTTGCTGACAGAAGTATCTTGCAAATGTTCCCAAAGTCTTATATCAATTTTCAGGTTCTTCACTTGCTACTTTGGGATGTTTATATTAATAATAATTCCGTCTTATTTGTTCCTTTTAGTGAAATTACCGTACTTTCGATGCAAAAGAAAACAAAATACATCCTTTGTCATTGACATCAAAGTTTTAAGGAAAAACTAAAGAACTTACTATTGTCCCAATAACTACATTAACCTACATCAATCTTAGTAATTCCACCTGCACTTACACATCATATAACGCACACTTATTCCCCTCCACAATGCACTACTAATGACTTATTACTTATCTTTACTCCATAGTATACATACTAATCAATTGAATGTATTATTTTATCATAGTATAATATTTAAGTTATCTATATTATCTTTATTGTATTATCATGATAATCATGTTTTTCCCCTTTCTTTGTTTTTACTGATTTATTGTATCTCTGACAAAGGTTGGTAGTAAGAACGGGCAATGAGGCCGCAACACGCCTGCTTAAATAAAGACCATCCTATTCCGATCTATTCAGGAAAATTTCCACGATGAAAATGAACTAATTAAGTACAGAACAGAACAAACGTCTTGCCTGAGATACGCACGCAGAACGTCACCGACAACAAACAAACCAAAGCTTCCAATATAGGCAATTTGTTAATACCTACAAAGAACATCAAGACTACGCACTTGGCTCCAACAACATAGTGCAAGGCCCGTTTCCGACGTTCAATAAAGGTAAGTACAAGGCGAAACATCCGCAGTTCCCTCTCCGAAGATTCGGATATGGATGGCGGATAATATATCTTCTCAGTGGAGAAGAAAATTCCTTGCAGAGCAGATAGAATAGAAACGTAGAAATTCCCCCTTCTCCAATTTTCTCTCTGTTCCCTCGCACAGGCGAACGGAGCGAAGCGCAAGAAGGATATTTGTGACGTCATGCCGCAGTATTCAATCTTCGTTTCTGACGCCGTTGCTTTGAGCTCTTCATCCTCTGCAATTTTTTCTCCCTGGTGGTCTTATGATCGAGGAATCCCACCCCTTCCTCTATCCTCCCTCGGCAATTCATCTCTGGAAAATTCTGCATAGCTTTATGCAGACCAAGCTCGGATCCAAGGCAAACTTATTGGTGATGCTTCCAGGCATAGTGAGACTGAATATAGTTTCCTTATCGTCTCGTTCATTTTCGATTTTTATTCTCGTTAAGAAATGGGAAAAACCCTTGTCTCAAAAATATGTCTTAACGCCTCTCTTGTATCGTTCGCCTATCATGCTCACGTCTTAAGGTCTTATGAGTCTCGAAGTGCAATAATGATTTTAAAAAAGATAAAAATCTTCTCTCTGCGTCTCTACAGACAACTGCCATATCTTTTGAAGTTAAAATCTTCAGACTGTCTCTCCGAGAGTTAGTTTCGCTGTCCTCTGAAGTTCAAATTTTCAATATCGACCTTCAAGGACAAGTCAGGATTTTCTCTCGAATTAAAAAAAAAATAGTCTCCACCTTCAACGAAAAATCTGGATCTCGAAATAAAATATTCCATCGCGATCTCCAAGTGCAAGTTAGGATCTCCTCTCGAGTTAAAAATATCCGTTCCAACCTCCAAGGACAAGTCAGGACCACTTCTCGAATTAAAATCCTCAGTCTCGACCTACAAGAGCAAGTCAGGATCTTCTCTAGAGTTAAAATCCTCAGTCTCGACCTACAAGAGTAAATCAGGATCTTCTCTAGAGTCAAAATCCTCAGTCTCGACCTCCAAGAGTAAGTCAGGATCTTCTCTCGAGTCAAAATCCTCAGTCTCGACCTCCAAGAGCAAGTCAGGATCTTCTCTTGAGTCAAAATCCTCAGTCTCGACTTCCAAGAGTAAGTCAGGATATTCTCTCGAGTCAAAATCTTGTCTCGACCTCCAAGAGCATGTCAGGATCTTCGCTAGAGTTAAAAATTTCCTTCCAAACCTCCAAGGACAAGTCAGGATCTCCTCTGAATTTTAAATTTTCTATTTCGGTTTACAGGACCAAGCCGCTGTTTTCTCTCTAAATATTTCCTACATGAGAAACAACTGGCAATCTAAACCAAGAGTATAAAGAAACTACCTACAGTCGGCGACTGCGATAACAGCAGTCAAATTCATGACACTCACATGACGGACAACAGAGTGAACGAACATAATTTACTGCCTTTGCCGTCAGCTACACTAAAACAATATTCGCGTATTGTTGCAGAAGGCGCAACGAGTTTCTGCCAATAGCTTCATGGCAGTGCGATGGACTTCTGCAGGTACCATTTTCCAACTTCCGCACTGTGCGCAGGGGACAACGAAGAACTTTAAAAAACTGAGCGTTCAGGAGACTGGAATCCAGCGCATAAAATATTCACCGTTCGGAGGAGCAAATACCCAACGGCTGGGAATTCCACCGCAGCGAGGAAAACCTCATAACAATATATCCCGACTGAATTATTCAGTAAAAGGAAGTAAATGAGATGTGGGTCCCGATGACGGTCACAAGCGCTGAATTATCGCTGCTGTATATTTTTTTTCTCCTTTCCTTGTACACGTATTTGTTGCGTACCTCCTTTGAACTTCCGCCTCTGAAGTGGGGGGAAAGTACCTTTGGTCCTCGGAGTGATCTTCTCAATTCATACTTAATGCTTCTCCAACCCTCGGCACGGCTCGAAGAGAAATTGGACTCTCGCTTGTTATTCCTGTGTTTTCGGCACTGAACGAAAGAACAAAATATGAAGGGCAGATACATTATGTGAATCTATGGCTGATTATATGACAACCTCATCAGTCTTGACACCCAAATAAGCAAAGTATTACAGCAAGGAGTATGAAACAAAACGTGAAGATGTCTTAAAAATGAAATCCTGCCTCAAATACTTTTATGTAAGCACATACTTAGTCTTAAAGCTCAGCATGTTGTTTACACACAAATATATAGAAGAGCAGCGGTGGCCCAGTCGTCGATTCCTGGGATGGATGATCTTAGTTGGAAAATATTTCAGCAACGTCCAAACTGCTCATTGCTTCACCTAGCCTCAAATAAATGGTTACTTGGAGGAGTTAAGCCTGATGTTGAATCAAGGAGTCCCGACTTCAATCGACGGTGGAGACATATAGGGGTTTGGATCACACTTTAAACTGTAGGCCCATTCCAATTATCCTCTCTGTGCTTAAAGTGGATTTAAATAAACTACAACGTGTGTGTTTTGACTTAGCTGATAGCCCGTATCAATAAAAAGCGTCCACAATGTCACCAAAAAGGTAAGAAAAGAAACTCCACCACGTGCCACAGAAATTCACTACCCTGAATTCCTTCTTGGCTTAAAGAAATGTCTGAAAGATTCCACACCCTCTATACAGTTCTGATTTAGTCCCTATATGACTATTTTTTCCCAATTCCAAAAATGTTTCGTCATTAGAAGACGTAGCCAAAGATACGGATGTGGGGGCTATGAATGAAATTCAAAAAGATGGTTTACAGGTCTTCTTTAATGAGTGGTAGCGAAGTTTTGACATTTGCATTTCCGTGGTAAGAGGTTACTTTTAAAAAGACCACAGATATATTTAGTACATATTAATGCTTCTATCTTATTTTTTTAAAAAAATCCACTCAAGTCTTTCTTCAACAGGCCTCATGCGAGTGTGTCGTTATTCAGAATATCTGGAATGCAATCTCAACCTCGAGATACACAAGTACATATCTTATGGCTCCCAGTTCACATCCCTCCAAAAGGGTGTAGGGTGGGGAGGCGCATGTGACTTTTAGTTATTGGTTCCCGACATATTTGAACGACAAGTCAGTTGGGAAATGCAGACCTTCCCTTTGCAGTATCGATCATCGTCGCAACGCAAGCAGGAGAAGAAACAGCGGTTTCCATCAGCGTCAGAACAATCCGAGCCCTCTTCTCAACACCGCTTCCCCATTGGCCGACGCTCGGCGGGGTAATTACCATCGGGGCCACCGACAGGTCCTACGCGCTACAATGATAAAGCGCTGGGACATGAAACGGGGACTTAATTAACAGCGCCTCATCCGGAAAAACCAATCTTAGAAGCTCGCCTAGGGCTCCGGCTTGACCTTTTCGACAACCACGACGGAGGAGGTTTTCGGTCCTTGGGTCCATCGATTTCTCCATACGAGTTGCCACGGTCTCAATAATGTCTGGAATAAATGGCTGATAGCTAAGGACAAGAAGCTGAAGTTAGTACTCTGTCGCTGGGATCTAGGCACTAAACGAGAAGAGATGGTCATTAAAGGCGATGCTGTGCGTAACTACTTTCAACAGATGAACATTATTTACCAGGAGAGAGATATAAGCACACTAATAAAGGTGACTAATTACTGAAGATAAAAATTAGGTTTGGTAGCCGTAGTGGAAAGTTCATAAAAATATTTTAGAAATGCCTGCAATGATGTCGCAGACCACTTACTGAAAATGTCGTTCAAATCAGAGTAAAGTTGAAAAATGGCTGCCAAACGCACTAAATTGAACAGAATTTGACAAATAACTAAAACTGCATAAAGGTATAAAATTGCACAATTAGAACTCCGCAATTTTCTCATTTTGCTTGCGACGTCACACTTCGAAGGGCGGGGCATGTGTTCCAAGATGACGTAAGAAGAACGGTCGCGCCCTTTTTTTCAGATGAAAGGAATGAGAATTTCGACCAAAGACTGAGATTGATGCATTTAAAATGCATTTCCTTTTCCGTGTGCAGGGAAACCTACTTAATTGGTTTTGGTGAGCCACGATCGTCGATCCGAAACGAAGAAGAATTGACTTGAAGATCCGCAGCTTTTTGCCAGGGGGGACTAGGACCATTGACCTATCTCTGTCAGATTAATTCCTCCGGAATTACAGGAGACGAGGCGCTTTAACTCTTCCTGTCCCCGATTCTTCTTTGTTCTCGCCCAATCAACGCTTTGAATGATGGCCTAATCCGAGGAAATGGATCCAATAATGACCTCCGCTATTAAAGCCAGCGGGGCTGAGTGCTGCTATTCGTTCGTGCTTTAAATGGAATCGTGTTCGACCCATTGACAGTAGCAGGCTCAGGATTCCGATGATCTTGCCCGAGAGCCTTGGCCGTTGGAGCGATTTTGAAGAATTCAATGACGCTTCCCTCCTCCCCCTTGCTCAGGTTGTGTTAGTAGCTAAGCAACCAGTAACCTCAAGCGATTATGTCACGTATAGAAGCTGGAACGAAATCAACATTCCCGTCTAGTTGGCTGCACTTTTTAACACTCGGTGCAGTGCAGGTGTATCCAGTGTCAGAGTGGTGCAAGGAAATTACGTTCAACCAACTAGACAGAAAGCGGTGTTCAAGTTCAGAAGATTCAACAAATGCCTGTCTGCTGCTTTAAACGGTCATTTGATTAGTTAGTACCACGTGACCATACACCATACCTACACTGGTCCGGAAGGTAGTGCAGACGGTGCAGACACCAAATACACTACTTGACTCGAAATCAACGAACTAGACGCTTCGGTGCAAACAGAGTCAAAGCGAGTCAAAAAGTGCAGCCAACTAGACTTTCTTTGCGGTGGAGCATGAAATTATTGCACGCTGGTTAGTGAAACGTAGTAAACAGTGGTTCTCAAACTGTGATACCTCCAGGGGTACATGAACTACTTGAAGGGGGTACGCAATCAGTTCTGAGAGTGGTTTTTCAACCATGGTGTACCTAAAACAAGTAGTACCGAATAGAAAATTTTGGAGCCGAATTTCCGTTTGAAAGTTTCAAGTGCACAACCAGACATCAAGAAACTATGTCAGACTATGCAGGCACCTCCTTCACACTAGAAACTGAGGATTTACAATAAAAACTACAAAATTGTTGTTGACAGTTTGCTTACTAACTTACTCTTGTTCTTCACTTTTTCAATAACTCTTGAAAAATAAAGGAAAATTAAAGTTTTTTATATGCTTCTTAGCATAAGTGTGTTTTACATTTTTATTTTTTGTAACTAATCATATAGATTGTAGACGTAGGAACACCCAAAATAAAATGTAGAATTATAATATTTATTTCCTTGCAATCTTTCCATATACAGCTCGATTACCATTTTGCTCTATCGAAGATACACGCCTCTAACATATCAGGCAGCCAAAAAAATCCCCAAAACCCACTATTCGGAGAAAACCTATGGTAGGGGTACATCAGACGTTTAGTTATGACAAAGGGTACAATGAGAAAAAAGTGTGAGAACCGCTGTAAAGTAACGTATTCAGATGAAACACTTCTGCAAGAGTAAGTGTCGTTATTACCGAGTACATGTATGATGTCTCACACGGAGAAAACACCACTTGTACACTGCCAACATCATTAATAGCTAAAACGCTAACTCTTTTCGAAATTAAACTTCGGAAGCCAAATTCACTCTCATTCAGCCAGAAAAGTTGCCAATTTCATCATTGCAGAACCTCAGTTTATCACGCAGCACCCAAGGTTTGGAATGGAGTTCCGAATCTCATGAAACATCAAAACTTCAAAACGTTTTCGCGACATGCTCCGTGAATTGCTCATCAACGATCGGAAGTAAGATAAATCAACATACGAATAATCAAAAATTCCTGCGAGTTGCCAGAAATTATTATCATATTACTTTTAACTTTCTTGAACTTAATTACTTTTATATTTTAATTTACTGCTTGAATTGTTTCTATTATTTTTATTGTATTTTATTGTAATTTCTTGTCGTTTAATCTCTTTGTAATCTTGAATTTTACTTTAATTTTAATTTGGACTTTTGGGGTTAGGTGGTAGACCAGCCACAACTGAACCTCGCTCAGCAACAAAATCAATTCGATTCAATCCATCTCTTCCACGTATTCTTCTCTGTCGTATGGATACCTGATATTTCAACATGCAACAGTAATCTACCCCAGATTTGGGCGTGTAAGGGATAACTTTTTCTTGCAAGGCCCTCAAAAGTCAACCTCACGTCACGCAGTACACCCCGGTAACTGCAGTCTTCAAGGCTAACGAGGATCTGGCGTCTGGACCTACAGCCAGTAAAAATCCTCTGTAGGGTTGTGTGTTGTCCTGTTTTTTTGCCCTTGAATGTGTTCTTGAATGTGTTGAGGGCCCTTTACAGCCTCAGCTTTTAACACTGTTACGGGTATTTATGTTCATCAGAGACAAGTGTTGATTTTAGTTATGTTAAGGGGTTGTGCCACGATGTACCTTTCTTGAACTTAATTGCTTTTATATTTGAATGGCTTATTGCAGAAAGGGACCTGAGTCACTTTTGCACAATTCTGAGAAAAACAATGAAAAATCGTATAATATTAATAGTGTAAGAAAGAAATGTACCGTTGTTGGCTCAAATATTCAACATAATGAATAGTTAATTTTGCAACCCTCAATGCACCCCCCTGCAGTATGCTGCTAGACACAGTGGAGATGAAAAAATTAACTCCGATACCTCAAAAATGTGACTCAGGTCCCTTTCTGCAATAAGCCATTCATTTTAATTTACTGCTTGAATTGTTTCTATTGTCCTTGATTTTATTTTTATTGTATTTTATTGTAATTTCTTGTCGTTTAATCTCTTTGTAATCTTGAATTTTATTTTAATTTTAATTTGTACTTTTGGGGTTATTGAGTATTGAGGCACCCAAAAATTATATTTTAATCAATCAACCGACCGAAGATTGCTCGAGAAAATCTGACACGAGAGCCCTTGAATAATTTGAACGTGGAATATTAAGAAGCACATGGTCTAGTGCAGAATTGGAAAGCGAAGAAAAACAGAAAAGGCATCCTGGGCATGTTGCTGATTACATCATCTCCAGGGGCCAAAATCGAAGGATGTGCGGGGTTCTAGCTCCACATTTCTATGTGTATTCATGGCACGGAGTAATAAACAGGGAAAGCTTCACCATCTATAAATAATCAGGTAACAACTCGCCGTTGCATACTAAAGCAATTTTGATTTACGTGAAAAGTTACCAAAACCTCGAAGGATACTGAAGCCTCGGACAGTAAGTCTCGGACTCGTCTTTGCGTCACTTCCTTTCTTCTGTGGTTCTAATCGCGACGATAAGTATAGATTGAACAAAATTTATGACGTGCACCTTTATGCATATCTTTGGATTTCAACCAAGAACCTTTAGTTGCGAGATCGTGAGTCGACTATAGATCCGCGAAAGTTGAGACCAGACTCAAGATGTAATTCTTGAAGCTTTCCTGGAGGTGAATGATGAAGCAGTTCTCTCAGGATATCAGCCAGGTGATTTCTGGATGATATTTAGCTAAATAGCTCTCGATAGCCTTTGCAGAAATCACCTGGCTGATATCCAGAGAAAACTTCATCAAACTCAAGATGTCTAGTCTCAGTGCAATCTCGAATTAGTAAATCACACAAAGCCTTCCGAGAAGAGAAGAGCTTTGCGATATCCTTACATATATACGTGTGTGTGTGTGTGTGTGAAAAACTGATGCAAGAGGACAAGTCTAAACGCATAACAGTCAAAAGAAGTTGGAAGGAATTGGCAAGGATAATGCGAAGTCCTTTTCGGGTTTGAAGAAGCCAGGGAGTTATTTAAAAGCACCGAAAATGCAGTTGAATTCCTGCAGTTTACATCTGAAGAACTCAAAAAAATCAAAGGAAGGCTTTATTTCCAATTTGCCAGTGGATCTCTCTTTTCCCTAGAAAAAAGGGAAAAGTTGATCTCTTTATTTCCGGAGCGCGGAATCGGCAAAGAAAAATACAGTAATTCGCCTGTCTTTTGTTTCAGCGAGCTCCGACGACAATTTTCTTTGAAAGGATTCGAAAAAAACAAAAGAACCTTCTTGCTGAAGAGAATTCCCTACTAATTTCCGATTCCTCATCGTATTTTCGCTGTCTCCGTCTCTGGTTCTTTTTCTTTCTTTTCGAGATAAAAAAAAGGGAGAAGAAAGTAATGTTTGTCAAGAATTTCTCCCTTCCATCCCGTCGCTTCATTGCCTTAAGACTGTCTTAAATTTGGAGACAAATCAATGCAAGAGGCTACTGAAGACGTCTTCCATTAAGAGGAGATGCCTGTCGCAGCCGAGGTGGTATTATTCCATCGAACTGATTGTCAAGGGAAACATTGAATGGCTCTCAAAGAATAAACTACGCCATCTTTAGCAATTCCCAATCAAGCGAGGGCAGCGGCACTTTGGCAACTGTGTTAAGTCTTTGTTTACGCTGCACAGTGGCGGAGGTATAGGCTAAGCTTGTTCGGCAGTGCTAGCCAAGAGAAAACGACGTGCGTCAGCCGTCAAAGGGCTCTTTCGCCACAGAGTGCAGCTTGGCTTGGTCTCACTGGGTGCTAGAATATTCAGGAGAATCAGTCTAGGATTGACAAGAATGGTATGCGAAATATGGAGAAAACAAGAGATTATTTCAGAATAGTAGGTCTTGCAGCCTAATTTTCTACCCGCTAGGACATATGGACGATAGCTATGTATTACCACCTTCTATTATGTAGGGCTTATCACTGCCGCCGAGACGTCGGGAGCTTCTTGGTTCTATTTCGGTTATTTTACATCGCTTTTCCACATCTAGAGTTAATGGTAACGATGAGGATGAATGACGAGAAGATAAAATGAATGGAACAACCACTGAGTTGACCAACTCTTCACTAATAAATTCTTGCCACTTTTCAGATCCGGATCCCACGTACCAACAGTAAATGCACAGCACAGCTTCTTCTATACGAAAGCTTCAAGGCTATCCTTATAAAGAAGTACAGTACCCTTTGCTCTACACTACAAGCCCTCTACAATTTATTAAATGATCCCCCAGGTTTCCACCCCTCCAAACAAACTTACAAAACTGCATGCATGAAGCAGCTAAAGAGTTAATACGTAATACTACTTTTACTGTGTAACGATCCTGCAAGATCGCCACAAGATGATGAATATGTTCTTTTTCTTGCCATTGTTGAAAATCGCATTGTGTAAGCTTATCTATTATGTTATCGCTTCTCATACGATTTCACTGCAATGCGTGGTAGACAATGTAGTTCTACAGTTTCCCACTAGGGAGCGTTACTGTGTTAGTAGTTTATTGTTATCCCGTATAGATGGTACTCAATGTTAAGCAGCGCTCTCGTAGTTCACGAGTACCCACTAGAGGCGATGGTGCTGCGCTCAGAATTGTATATAAGCAGCAACCGCGGCCCCGGTCCGTCCTTCATTCTCATCTTTCGAATCCACGTACGTGCACTGCAGAAATGACAGGCATGAGGCCGTAGTACCCCGCCCGTTCAGCGCAGCGGAGGTAGAGAGGAGACACGTTCGTTTCTGGTTTTCCCCGGCATGGATGAGGGGAAACCAAAGAAGAGACTCCGTAAGAAACGACCAGAAGAAGCAGTAGATGATGAGGACTCTTCCAGTAGCGAATTCGACAGCGACCGTCAGCCCGAGTCGCAGCCCACCAATTCGACACGAGGAAACAAGCCAGTTTCCTCACCACCAACTACGACACGCAGGCCCCCCTGCATTTCTATTTTCAGCATGACTGAGAAGGAACTCTCCTACCAAATTTCGAAAGCTGTAAATAGACGCGCTAGATTCACCTATAAAAGAGGGTGCTGCAGAGTTATCACGGACGACCAACGGGATTTCACAACAGTTTGTGAATTCCTGAACAGCAGAAAGATTGGATATGCATACGGCTCTTCAGCCGCTGCAAAATTAAAGGTTATCCTTCGACACCTCCCGGACAATTTGACCCCCGAGGAAGTCGCCTCATTCTTGACCAGGGAACATGGATTTACCGTCCACAGTGCCAGTCGCCTCCAAGCTCCATCTCGACGCTCTTCACCAGCTACTGATGTGGACCACGTCACCCCTGGTCCCACTCCGTCCAGACGCCCATTACCTTTGATAATGGTCGTCCTACCGAATGTTCCGAAGTCGTATGAGATCTACAAGCTACATGAACTGGGACAATATATGATAAGGGTTGAAAAATATCGCTCTACACAAATACTACAATGCCACGCGTGCCAGAGGGTCGGGCACGGCCAGAGGCATTGCTTCGCCCCGCCCCGCTGTGTTAAGTGCGCGGGGGCTCACCGCTTTACTGACTGCCCGGAAAAGGACCGGGCCACACCACCAAGATGCGTGAATTGCAACCAACAGCACTACGCCAGCTACAGAGGCTGTCCTCTCTTCAAAAAGATAAAAGCAGAGAGGAAAACCCAATCTGACCACCGACGCCGAGTTCCAACTCGGCCAATTCGACAGGAAGTCCCAGTGACGTCACCCGCCACGGCTCCAAGATCAGCACCACTGCAGAGACCGGCCAATCAGTGGCCACCACCTAGCAGGAGAGGCCCCAGCACTCCGGCGCCTCGACCGGCTACCAGCCCAGCAGTTCCAAAACCTTCGACCAATCCTCAAGCGACCCTCCTGGATCTGCTTCAACAACTCGCACAACCAGACATCCTGACAGGGCTGATTACCCTACTTCAAGGATTGCAGCAGATTCGGCAGGCGCCGGACCGTTCGTCTCGACATCGGGTTATCACCCATTTAGTCGACACTTTGGTGCCGTAAGGTACCACGTAATGTCCTGTGCCGTCTTTTTGTATGTATGTTTGGGAATTTTTGGGAACATTAGCATATCACACCTCTTGCGACAGTTGCAGAGGGTAATTGTACATTATGACTAACCCCCTTTATTATTGTAAATAAAATTAGCGACACCAACAAGATGCAGGTTACTTCAACTGCTGATGTCCTGACCCACTTAGGTAAAAAAAAAAAAAAAAAAAAACCCGGTCCGTCAGTCTCTGTGTTGGCTCTACGGCGACTTTTGGTTGAGCTCTGCTCCCGCAAAATTTGCAAGCACACGGGTGCTTGGGGATATAAGAGGGCTCTTTACAGTGTGGCCTACTCTGATAGGACGGAAACTAGAAGTAGCAATATTTCTTGGCCTACCAGGTAGATTATACGCATTGTTATAAGCTCAACCTCCTACAGTGTGGCCTACCTGTAGAACGAAAATGTACTCCTTGTACGGCCTACAGGTAGATTATACGCATTGTATTAGGTTACGGTTTAGTTCGTGGATATATTTACTGTTGGGAGACGGCCTACTAGTAGAACGGAAACGAAGGGTATCAGTATTCTTCGGCCTATTAGTAGATTATACATCTCACAACAACCGTTGTAGAAGTGACTTCATCTTTGGCCTACTCTGGTAGAACGGAGACGAGAGATAGCAGTATTCCTCGGCCTACCAGGAAGATTACACGAAGGATGACGTTCATCGTTAATTAGTTTTCATTAAGGGTAATTAAGCAGTTTATTAATTACTGCAGTTAGCTTAGCTCTATTAAATAATTATTTAAAGTTAAATAAGCTTTAACTATTAAGAGCTTTTTATTTTTGTTATTTGATATTATTCTTTGGTTAATAGGAAGGAGGATTAAATGTTCCTTGAGTCGCAAAATTGATGCCCTATTGTCCCCATATGCCAACACAGTTGTATTCCAGAAGAAAAATGTTAATGCAACATTTAAATTGATGCCCTAAAGAAAAATAACGTCCCTCATTCTCCACTGGAATGTTCTGTGTGGATATATATACGTTTACCCAGAGTAATAAATTTGTTAACCTGGGACTAACTTTCATTGAGTATACCCGAACCCTGAGATCAGGAGTCTCAAGCCCCGAAGGTTACGGAGTGTGAAGCCGAGGTGATAATAAACTTAACGGAGGAGTGACGTGGCGACCCGCCTCGAGGGGACCAAATGCGTTTCAACTGTCATTGTCAATGTTAGCATTATTATTATTGTTATTTGTGTGCATGAGAGATGAGGGGGAGGGACTACAAACCGTCTACAATTCATTAAATTATATCTCCAAACGAACTCTCAAAACAAGGATGCATCAAACAGCTGAAGCTTTAATAACACTGGTTTTCTATCGTTGTTATTATACTTGTTACGTGTGTAAGTGAATATTATAAAGTTATTCCATTTTCATTGTTGATATACTGATAAAAAATGGATTCAACATGTATTCAGGATTTGTTTTAAATAAATCTCTGGCTTCCGAGGCTATGATGCTACCACTCTACCATTGAGGCTTATGGGTTCCAAGTTCTAATTTTGATTTAAGTAATGGACGTTTGTGTGTGGTACTTCTTTCATTCTAACATAAATCGATATTTACGTTGTCGTCCCGAATTCGAATCCTAGGCTGAGCATGGGTGTTCCTTATGAATGGCCCTTCATCTTGTAAATGTAGTGCTTCAAGTGGTATCGCCTATAAGTGCATATGATTGTGGTTTAATCAGTCTCTCCCTTTCAACTCTACAGTCTTACTGGCCCATCCACTGCAACCGAATACTCTATCGCGTAAATGCATACTAGGATTTGTGCAAGTGTAAACTAAAGCCACTTTCCAGTCAGCTTAATGATTTTGATCACATTTCCCCTTTGCAAACAATCGCTCACATCGCTTTATATAGGTATACACGTGGGGCAAAAAAGGGGAAGAGAACGTAACATCCTTTTTTCAACTTCCCGACAATATCTACACCACACGACACGGGTCAGAAACTTATTTTCATCGCTCCTTTGCACGGAGTGTGACCTGGCAAGATTAATGGGCAAAGTTTGGATCAATATCGTATCATAATCAGGAGCGATACTCGAGAAGAAATGCGGCAGAGAAACGCCGCGGTGATCCATCATCCGAAACAATGTTGTCACTGTTATTCTTCTCCGAGCATGGAGGGCGATGCCTCAAAACAGTGAGCGGGCAGACAAAGCTTCTTTTTTCATCGTTTTGTTCCCACTTCGAAAAAAGCTGGCTGGGAAAACGAAACATTCCGTCACGAAAGAAGGAAAAACAATAGCACGGTTAGTTGATTTACGGTAGAGTATACTAACCTCACTATAGTTATTAAAGCTAAGTTCAGAGCAGAGACGCTATGAAAATGTAGTTTGCAATCTAATATATATAGTTATTTGGTGAGGTCAGGGTGGTGAAAAGTACACATATGGTATTGGCCAGAGCTCGGAAATTGGGAACCTAAAACGTCTCAAAATACCCTATAAATAAACCTTAAAATTGTATTAAAATGACCTAAAAAATCTTTAATAAATGATAATAGAGGGATCCACTTGTGAAAGTAGCCCTATTTCGTAACGATCTGTAGAATCTTTGAAGTACAAAGAGCTCCAAATACCAGACATTTAGCCATCGCCTTTCCAGACAGGAAATATCTAGAAACATATAAGGAATGTCTGTCAGGCATTGCCGAGCTTCCTTGATAGCAATCGTTGTAAACAGGTGTAAACAATTGCAATCAAGGAAGAGACTACATGTAACTGAATCGGCATTCTGGAGTAAATTCGATTGGAATAAATGTCTGGGAGGACGGTGGTCAGTTGTCAGGCAATTCATAACCATACTTCGCAGAACTTCAGAGACAGGTATACCATTTTCCACTAGCCATGTTGATCCAGTCTGTAGGGGTTTAAAACTCAAGTGTTACGTTTTGCCACTCATATGTGTGTAGTTAACACCTCTCGCTTACCATGAATAGCGAGTTTCTCCATAATCGGGGATGAATGATCAGTGACCTACATCAACCCAGTTCGATCCCACATACCGAACGGTATGTTAAAGATCGTTACGATTTGAATAATTCGACACATTTGGACGTTCGTGGTTTTTGGTCAAAGCGGTTCAAATCCGGGAACTTTTCTAACGTTGGAAGCGGCCCCGGCGCCCACCCAGCGTCGAATAACATGGATACCTGGGGGAAACCCTGGGGGGGTAAAGGCGGTCAGAGGCGTGATGCTGATCACATCACCCCCACTCAAGACCGGATCAAGAAAGTGTGGGGCGTTACCCCCACACCCCCTATACGCCTTCATGGCGTGGTGCTATGCACAGGGGAGCGCTTTACCTTTTTTAACCTTGTTTTAGTCCCACTTTAATCTCAGACTAATCGGGACTGGAACTACAGTTTAAAGTGACACCGAACCACTGAGCTTACAAATCAGAAAATCAAACAACAGTGAAAGGAAATCATATCACGTGAATGCTCTAGAAGGAATTGTAACGAGATGTAATATTTCACATTCTGGAATTTCGAAAACTGCTACGATATTTTCAGCCAAAGGTTCAGCCAAGCCTTAATTTATTTCAATAAGTCCTAATTAACTCTTAGTCGTGATTAACCTAGATTGACAGAAAAGCGACACAAGTTACAAAAACACTAATACCAGCATACATTTGCAATTAAACATTTCAAACGTTACTGCCAAGAATCAAATTAAGATGCCTTGCCTGCTCTGCGACCTTGACATCTGCTGGTTCGACTCCCGCCGGAAGACCGTCACTGTAGCCACGGTCCGCTTCGGGTTGATGTCCACGCTCACGTTCCATTGTTCTGTGCTTGCTTCCGCTCCCAGGAGTCGAAGCCCGCCCTTCACGCGAGCCCTGCAAAAAGAAAAAAAAACGTTAACAGACGCGATACATAAGTAAATAGCACAATGATTATTTTTTTTAACTTTTTTTTTTAAATACAACATGTACACGTTTAGCTTGACCGCCTGTTAGCAGCTATCTGTATTAAGATCTGTCTTTTGCACACAGCACTGCACAAAATGAAGACATTGTGATGCTGATGTAACCACAAATATCTAGGACGATTCGTAATTCCCTCCGCGGTTTGGAATATTTATAGTACAAGAATTTTAAATAGACTGTGCGAATTAAACCTGGGCAAATCACAGTGCGATTCCAAGGTAATAGAGATTCTGGTTCTGTATCAAAAGGAAACAGGCTTTTAAGATATCTGTAGGAAGGCGAAGACGAAGATTGAGGGGTAATGTTGAGATGGACCTAAAGAATCTCGGTAAGGATGGAAAAGATTGGATTGATCTTAGGCAGGATAGGAACAGATGGAAGGCATGTGAAGCTACAGCCATAAACCATCGGGTTTAAGAATGCTTAAGAGTAAATAAGTCTCAAAATATGTTGATTGACACTGCAGTCTAATAGGTGGAAACCGTAATTATGTTTTGAGGTCAGCTTACAGTCTCTTGGCTGTTGTGTGGTTATAAGATGAAACGATATTCGTACTTTGTCGGATACTAGATGTCCATCTTTAAGTAAAATTTATTAGACGGCGAAGGCAATATAAAATAAGATTTATTTTATGAATACAAAAGTTGAAAATAAAGAAGATGTATACAGCATAACCCCCCTTCTCTCACACACACACAGTAGTGGTAGGAAAGCGAGATGAAATTAACCGAATGAATCAAAGCTAGTATAATTTGTTCAGCACGAACCATATACTTGCTTGAAACGATTTACTTTTTTATTTTTGTTATTTAGCGTAGTTTTTCTTGACTTTTGGCTAATCGCGCCGATGAGGATGAGTGATGATACGATTAAATTGACGAAGCGACACTCACGAAGATCACATATGCGCAGGCGAGGATTCGAACCCGGGGGCCTTGACGTTGCAGCGGGCTTTGTCCGCCACGGAGGTCTGATGGGCTGAAACGATTGATTTATTTGGCTTATTTTACTTCGCTGTTCTGCCACTCTTGGCCAATCGCAACGATGAGAATGAGTGACACGATTAAACTGATGAAGCGACACTTACAAAGACGCGCTGTGCTAACCACTCCGCCACGGAGGTCGGCTCGGTTGAAGCGAAAAAAAGAGTGTTCAGTTATTTTTTACGTATGGCGTCTCAGTTCTGGAAGGAAGGGGGTGTAACGTTCGGTAAACAGCAATATCAGCATTATGAGGGGAGAGTGAAGAGGCAAGGTTCCCAAAAACATTGACACGAGCTTTCCTGCACATCTGCGGAGCATCTCAAGCGAAGACGACCTTAAACTCCCCCCTCCTGCATCGAGCGATTTTCCTTGCCTTCCATCTCATCTCCGTCCGTTAATTCTAAATCCTCGGAAGACAGCCATAAACATCTCACGAAAGCTCTTCGATCCTCCTCAGCATCTCTGCTGGTAAAACGTGGGACACGACTGAAAGGCAAGATCCCACTAGCGAGAGGGATGCACACGAGTAAACACCTGGCTTTTCGCACGGGGTTTGGGGGCGGTTGGGGAGGGGGAAGCGCGCGTTCTGTTTACCTTTTGCAGGCAATGTTGACTCTAGGCGAATTCGGTGCGCCGATGGATACGGGGAAAGGTGAACGCGAGATGCAAATATTATCAAATAGGAAATCCCCCGTTCTTTGTTTGTTTCTTTACCATTCCGAAGAGAACTGGACCAGCGAGGTTTCACTGCGGTTCGAAACGCGTTGGTGGTGTAATGTTTTACAGTACTGCGTTGGAAATTACGTGGCACGGATACACAGTGTGGCGAATCTGGTTTCCTGGGTCAGTTTATGTGGTGGCAGGTTAGAGTAGTGTGATGACAATCCAGCAGGTTCGAATCCTGCGTAGATTTTCTTAAATGTTATTTAGCGTCGCCTTTCTGTTACGTTTGGTCATGATTAGAGCCCGGAAGTTTCGCGTGCTGCATTTATCGATATTTTTTCTTGATGCAATTTTTATGTTGTTGCTAATATTTTAGAATGATCTTCGTTTTGCCTATTCTTTAAATTTTGACACTTTCTTTTTGCCATTTTCAATGACATTTTTGAAAGTTTTTTTTTTAAGTATATAACTTATTTTTCTTTCAAAAACCTTGTGTATTAGCACATTATCGTGTTGCCAGAGACAATTACAAAGCTGGAAAATAGGGGTGAAACTCTTATAGCATCCACGAAAGTCTTCGTGGCAACGGTGCAACAGCTGAAGGAAGTGCTAGGAGAAAAGAGATTAGATGTTGCACAAAAGTGTAAACGTGGACTAGGAAAAAATTGAAAACAATTTGTGATGTTCTTAGCGGTCTAAATTCTTTACTTGACGATATGAATCCGGTTACAATAACCTGCTGGTCCAATTGTTTCTGTCGAAGTAGTAGAGAGATCATTTTCTGTTATGAAAAAGAATTCTATCTGACAAGACATTTATAATGTTGAAAACTTAATAATAAAATAATAGGTTAACTTAATAATAAAATAATAGGTTATGTGTAGGGGTCGGAAGTTGAGGAAAAATCCTTTTTTTTCCCCCTAGTGTCCGAAGACGAGGCCCAACATAATATATGTTCATTTTGGGTCATTGTAGGCCAGAAAAAGGTGGGTTTTATTTGTCCTTTTTTGCCTTTTTCGGCGTTTTTCTGGCTTATTGGTCCTTTTTTAGCTTTTTTTTAGGTCTTAACGGCTTTTTCTTGCGACTTCACCTTCTTTCGACTAAGTTTTTATTGCCCATTCTCAATTCGAATCATCATCAGTTCATCACCTCTTAAATATCCTTTCTGTAGTAAAGAAATAAGAGAGAAATAAATATATTTAAACCGATTCCTGAAACGAGAGAAAAACATTTTTGGACAACTGAAGCAGGTACGGTACAAGGTCCTTTAACCGTAACTTGTCTGGAAGGTAGCGCTGTAAGTGGCTACTTTCTCTTGTTTTGAAGCTTTCAGTACGGTGTATACGACCAGACAGCACACGCCAGCAAAGATCTCAAGGTGCCGCACAGAGAGAGGGGGTGGGGAGGTTAAAACTGAAGTTATTAATTAATCTTGATCACATTTATACGTCCTTTTTTCCGTTTTTACGTATTTTTAAAATATTTTTACGTCTTTTGGCAATGTATAGGTCTTCAAATTCCGAGCCCTAGTTATGTGCAATCAAGGCAACAAAGTAAAGTAAAAATGTTATTTCCAAGCAATTGTAACTTTTTTAATAAAATTATACATATAACCTTTTTAAATGTTAATACTCTCCTTAGGAATGTTCTAAGTACATTATCACCTTACATTAGCAACTGTGTATGTGAGCGAGCGCGCGTATGGGCTAGGCTATTTCATTTAATTATAATGTACTTGACATGGTGGCTATGAAAATGATAACATTTTCTTCAGATAAACATTACAGGCCAAAACCAAGTGTTAGGTAATAATCAAAATCTAATTATTGATAACAACTCGTTTGAACCAGTTTCCAAATTCAAATACTTAGGAGTAATATTAATTTATTTCTCTCCACCCATGCAATTATATACATACATACATACATACACACACTTTATATATAGTCTAGTGTGGTTGGGATTGTCTTGTGTAGTAGTTGTGCTGTCTAGTGTGTTGGTGTTTATCTTGTGTAGTAGTAATGCTGTCGAATGTGTTTCTGTTTGTCTTGTGTAGTATCGGTGGTGTGTATGTATGTGTCTTGTGTTGTAATTGTGCTGTCTAGTATGTTTGTCTTGCCTTGCGTAGTAGTTGTGTTGTCTAATTTGTTTGTGTTTGTCTTGTGTAGTAGTTGTGGTGTGTAGTTTGTTTGTGTTTATATTGTGTAGTAGTTATGGGGTGTTTGTGTTTATATTGTGTTATAGTTGTGATGTGTTTGTGTGTGTCTTGTGTAGTAGTTGTGCTATCTAATGTGTTTGTGTTCATCTTGTGCAGTAATTGTGCTGTCTAATGTGTTTGTGTTTATCTTGTGTAGTAGTTCCTCCATTCATATTGGGGGTTAGGCGTAGAGCTGACAACTCTGCACTGTAAAAAGCCATGTCAAGAATCAGCAATATAAGGCCATGGATGTTCCCAAGGTAAAATATTCCGGAGGTAAAATAGTCCCCCGTTCGGATCTCCGGGTGGGGACTACTTTGGGAGGTCCCTGGACTAAGGATAAGATCTACATTAGGAATAAGGATATTAAATTAGGCACCTGGAATGTTCTGAGCCTTTACCGGCCTGGGGCATTTCAGTGTACAGTTAATGAGATAGTTAAGTATAAATTAGATGTAGTAGCTGTCCAGGAAGTTAGGTGGCCAGGAGAAGGGAATTGTAAAACTAAAAATTATACTTTTTTCTATGGTGGTACTGAAAATCATAATTTTGGAACAGGCTTTTTTATAAATAATAGAATTATCTCGGCTCTTAAAACAGTAGAATTTATTAATGATAGGATATCATATGCAGTTTTACAGGGTAGGTGGTGTAAAATTATTTTAATAAACATACATGCACCAACGGAAGATAAAGATGATAATACTAAAGATGATTTTTATACAGAGTTAGAACAGGTCTTTGATAAATTTTCTCAGTATGATATGAAAATTCTGTTAGGTGACTGTAATGCACAGATTGGGAAAGAAGAGACATTTAAACCTACGATTGGTAAAGAAAGTCTTCATGAATTAAGTAATGATAATGGTATAAGATTGATTACTTTTGCAACCTCAAAGAATTTAATTGTGAAAAGTACCACTTTTAAACATAAAGATATCCATAAATATACCTGGTCTTCTCCAGATGGTAAAACTCATAATCAGATAGATCATATTCTCATTGATAAGAGAAGACATACTAGTATAATTGACGTTCGTACACATAGAGGTGCGGACTGTGCCAGTGACCATTATTTAGTAATTGCTAAATTAAGAGAAAGACTCGCAGTGTTAAATCATAAGCAACAAAATCTAAAAGTTCTAAAATTTGATACAGGAAAGTTTACTGATGAAAGAATTAAGAAAGATTACCAAATTAAACTGTCAAATAGATTTGATATTTTGCAGGATTTAAATGATGATGAAAATATAAATGAAATAGACGTAAATCAGAATTGGGAGCACATACGTAATGCAATAGAATCAGCAGCTAAAGAAAGTATAGGATACCATAAACCAAGAAAAAGTAAGCCATGGTTTGATAATGAATGTCATAATCTAATAGAAATAAGAAATGAGGCTAGACTTAGGTGGTTAAATAACTCTGATGATACAAATCTAAACAATTATAATAGAATAAAGCGAGAAGTTAACCGAACGTTTAGAAGTAAAAAAAGAGATTACTTGAAAAGCAAAATTAACGAAATTGAAACAAACAGCAAAAATAAAAATATCAGAGATTTATATAAAGGTGTAAATGAGTTTAGAAAGGGGTGGCAACCTAAAGTAAACTTGATAAAAGATAAAGACGGTGATTTTCTTGCTGACCCAAGCGATATTCTAAATAGATGGAAGAACTACTTTAATGACCTTTTAAATGTCCATGTAGGAGATAAATCAGTAGTGAATGAAGTACACACAGCAGAACCTTTAGTTCCAGAACCTAACTTGACTGAAGTTAAAGATGCTATTAAAAGGCTAAAGAATAACAAAGCACCTGGCATTGATTTAATACCAGCTGAGTTAATTAAATATGGTGGAAATTCATTAATATGTCAAATTCATAAATTAATTTGTTTAATATGGAATAAAGAAGAAATCCCTCAACAGTGGAAAGAATCCATAATTGTCCCTGTGTTTAAAAAAGGTGATAAAATGAACTGCAATAATTACCGTGGAATTTCTCTACTCTCAACAACATATAAAATATTATCTAACATTCTTTTAACAAGACTAACCCCATATGCTAATGAAATTATAGGTGATTATCAATGTGGATTTAAACGTAACAGATCAACTACAGATCAAATTTTTCACATCAGACAGACACTTGAAAAAAAGTGGGAATATAATCAAAATGTCCATCAACTATTCATTGATTTCAAAAAAGCATATGATTCGGTCAAAAGAGATAAATTATATAATATATTAGTAGAGTTTGGAATACCTAAGAAGCTTGTTAGTATGATAAAAATATGCACCAGTGAAACAGAAAGTAAAATTCGTGTGGGTATTAATATGTCTGACAAATTTACAATTCATGATGGGTTAAAACAAGGAGATGCATTATCTCCATTGCTCTTTAATTTTGCCTTAGAATATGCTGTTAGGAAGGTAAAAGAAACTAAAGAAGGACTAAAATTAAATGGTGTGACTCAGTTGTTAGCATATGCAGATGATGTAGACTTACTAGGGGATGATATGAATACAATTAAGAATAATGCTAAAATATTTTTCAAAACTGCTAAAGAGATAGGTTTGGAAGTTAACAAAGAGAAAACTAAATATATGCTTACAGGCCGAAACCAAGTGTTAGGTAATAATCAAAATCTAATTATTGATAACATCTCGTTTGAACCAGTTTCCAAATTCAAATACTTAGGAGTAATATTAACAAATGAAAATTATATTAAAGAGGAAATAAAAAGTAGGCTTAATTCAGGAAATGCATGTTACTTCTCTCTTCATAAACTTTTGTCTTCTCGTTTAATATCTAAGAAACTAAAAGTTAAAATATACAAAACAGTAATTTTGCCTGTAGTATTATATGGATGTGAAACTTGGTCCCTTACATTGAAAGAGGAACATAAATTGAGAGTATTTGAGAATAAAATCCTTAGGAAAATCTTTGGACCTAAAAGGGATGAGGAGACAGGTGAGTGGAGAAGTTTACATAATTTAGAACTACATAATTTGTATTCATGTCCAGATATTATTAGAATAATTAAATCAAGAAGACTTAGGTGGGCAGGCCATGTGGCACGAATGGGAGAGGAAAGAGGAGTATACAGGATTCTTGTTGGGAAACCTGATGGTAAGAGACCTGTAGGAAGGCCAAGACGAAGATGGAGGGACAACGTTGAGATGGACCTAAGGGAAATCGGTAGGGATGGAAAAGAGTATATAGATCTTGCTCAAGATAGGGAAAGATGGAAGGCCTGTGTTGCTGCAGCCATGAACCTTCGGGTTTAAGAAGGCTAGGGAGTTAGTTAGTTAGTAATATAACCGATTTGCAATTTGTCACTTTTTTCGGTTCGTTGTGCCTGCTTTTGGTGCCTATTTTCCATATCATATATGCCTTCTTGCCTGCCCATTTTAACCTAAAATAAATGCCTGAATATTCGGGCTCTAGTCGTGAGAAATTGATTGAAACACACACAAATGACGCTCGTGTCCAGGCCGGAACTCGAAATCGAGTTCGTGTTTGTCTAATCTCCTTCATCGACCTATCCCAGCGATTTTCATCTTAATATATAACATGGCAGATTTGCAGTAGTTTTTAGTACCATATTATAAAAGATGTGTTCATGTTCTTAGTTCTGTGTCCAATATCGTAACTTTGTAAAACGCTATAGTGGCAGACGATTGGAAATATTTTCAAAGTTTGAGTCCCCTGAAGGCACTGGACTGTACAATTTAAGACGAAATCCGTAAAACTAAAATGCAACACTGCATCAACATGATAAACTATTTTGGGGACGTAGCAAAATTACCGACCATGATAGGCTTCTAGCATCAACTACATGTATATGTGTAAAGAAACCAAATCTGGTAAGATTTAAGATCAGATGGTAACGGTGATAGGAACTAAAAGGAAAAGTACAGTCAACGGCAAAAATAATAGTAGGGAAATTGTCTATGATCCTGCTCATTCATACTATTGTCCGCAACGTGGGGTTCAAGTCAAACATGAATGACAAGAGGAATAACTCAGAAAAAAGTACAACTCCATTCCCTGAAAACACACAGAATGAAGAAAAAGAACGAAAATTGGGATAAAAAGCTTGCTTCCTGTTATTTTTGCGGCTGATTGTACATTCCCGGATATAAAGAACACAAGTGTTTAGTTGCCTTTACGGCAGTTTGCAATACCGAAGCATGAAAGTCAAGGAGCCGGCGGTGTAATTCGAGATTTATTTACGGACTGAAAGGGGAGAGTTTCCGGGCAAACAAGAGTCAATTAAAGTGCCGGAATACGCAATAATAAAAGGAATTTCCGGGTCAAATATTAGCTCCGGTCGGGGAGGCTGGGGGGCGCATTGTCTGTAGCCAGGAGCGGAATGCAGAGCTCGAATGAAGAATTCTTAAGGGCACAATCCGAAAAGGAATTTCTTTTGTTTATCGAGGACGAAATTAGGAGTCGAAATATCATGAGCGTGGCAGGGAACGGCAGTAAGGGAAAGAAAAGGAAGGGGTTAATTTTCCGCTCCGAACCTTCCCGCCAAGGAACAAAACATAAACATTCCTCTCCACGGAAGTTCCTACTGGCTAAGATTAGTCCGAACAACGAGAGAGAATTGCAGCAGTGGGTAAATAAACCTGATAAATTGCCGTTTCCCGAACCGGTTCTGCCTCGCGATCGTGCCGGAACACAGAATATGTAAGCGATATAGATTAGCAAGTTCCATTTTGCAATGGTTGAGCAACTTCAGGATACACGCTGTGAGTTCCGCTTTCCGCTACTAGATGGCAACAAATGTTGATAATAACTGCTCGTCACGGTCGCTCCAATGGCTGGATGTATAGAGGTGGGACCGTGCGTGACAATCAACGATGACGTCACATGTTGTACGTTGGTTTCTGAATTACTAATTATGCCAAAATACTTATGCAAATTTCGATTACTACGTGTGAAAAATGTAACATCTATATAGAGTTTCGAAAATATAGAAATATATATGTCGTTACTGTGGCCATCTTGAACTGCATATGTAATTATATTCTACTCCTCGAGGTCGATACGTTCCATCCCGGGTTCGATATCCGGTGGAAGCACATAGTGGTTCGGATCGCACTTTAAACTGTAGGTCCAGTCCCGATTAGCCTCACTGTGCATAAAGTGGACTGAAAATACCAAAGCAACCACCCAAAATCGAGATCGATACGTCAGACACAACCCCAGTGTAAGATTACACCATCCGGGGACTCTGCAATAGTGTGCAGTGTAAAGGGTATCAAAAGGTGAAGTTATGCTATTGTAATTTCTCGAGAAGGAGTGTTCAGCCATATTTGTTTGAATTCAATACCCAAAAATAAGGCAAAGTTCCCCGTGCATGTAGCACCGTGCCATGAACACCCATTTAGGGTTGTGGGGAAAAGCTCCACACATTCTCGATCGCCCTTCCGACTAGACCACCGCGGCTCTTACTAAAATGTATTATGAATTTCCTGTTTACTAAGCCTATTAAATTACTGCTAATATCCATACAAAAGAGAAAGCGAACCACGTGGAGATTCAAGTGGATGCTCTACACACAGAAAACTAAATGCATCATATTGATGTACCAGAATGCATCGATTGATGCACTAAAGTGTGTTTTATGGCTTCTTCGAAGAATCAGATTCACATTTGGGTGCATTTTTGTATGTCGAGAAAGAAACACCAAACTGCTTCATTTCATTCAAGTAAGGATATTTTTCAGTTCAGATGCACTTCAATGCATCAGTTGATGTTCCTTCCTGCATCTTTTTGGATGATTCACTTAAACGTTTGGTCTGAGCTAAAGAGTTTATGTAGCTCAGACGAAACATTTAAGTGCATCATCAAAAAAGATGCATTCTGATGCATCAAAACGCATCAACTGATGCACTGAAGTGCATCTCGACTGAAAGGAATCTTCACTTGAATCAAATGATGCACTTTGGTGTTTCACGACATACAAAAATGGATGCATGAAATGTGAATCTGATTCTTCAAAGAAGCCATAAAAAAAACACATCAGTGCATCAATCGATGCATTCTGGTACATCAATCGATATGATGCATTTAGTTCTCTGAGTGTAGAAGGAATTCTAAGCAGGTGATTGGAAAATCATAGCAATTTTTTCGAAAGGGATGGCATTTTTTTGAAAATTGCTTATCCTGCGTCAGGAAAGGTCCAGATTGAAGTTGTAGGTATAATCTTTGATTACGTACAGTTAATCTAAGGGTCCCGGGTTCGATCCTCGGTAAAGATACATTACACAGTGGTTCGGATCTCACTTTAAACTCCATGTCGTGTGCGTGTTTCGCCGTTCAGTGTTCCAGGAAAAACAGTGGGGCAATGTGCATTCCGACAATGGAAGTGTTTACGGCAGAGGATACGTGGGAGATCCTTGTTACCCCGCCCCCAGCATGTTTTCTGCTCATTCCTATGCGGAACTCGGGCCAAAGGCAACAACACGCACTACTGATAGCACGTGGAGAACAGTTTAGAGGACGGGGAAAACAGGGCAGCGAGGCAGAAAAGAGCTGTAGGAACAAAATGGACGAAGAACACAGACTAAGATTGTTTTCAAGTCGATTTTCTACCTGCGTAGGTTACTCTCGATACTGAGGGTGAATAATGAATTAGTTGGACATATAGTTGATTTAGTTTAAGTTATTTAGCGTCCCTTTTCTGCCACTTTTGGCTAATCGCGACAGGGACACTCGTAAATAACATCTATGCCCAGGTCGCGATTCGAACCCGGGGCCCCTGGCGTCGTAGCGCGCTGTGCTAGACACGGAGGTCAGCTTGGACATCTCTTTGTCTTCTGTCATTATCTCATTACACCTATTTTTTTTTAATCATGTAAATTCAAAGAAGGATTTACGAGAAATGTTAGTAAATGGTGTCCCAAAAGTAACGCAGGATTTAATTTAAGGAAAAGACATTTCATATATTTATTAGTTGGCAAAGTTTTTACATTATATGAAAGAGTGAACATTCCAATTAAATGTGGAAGAGAATATCTGACAAAATGTCCTCCACGACGCATTTGACACTCGACTTCTTTTTACAATATTCTGAATGACTTTTTCGCATAACGGTGGCTCATTGAATTTCTGCTTTCAATTCAGGAATCGTTGTTATCTTCGCAGCATAAACTTTGGACTTAATGAATCCCCAGAGGAGAAAAAATCGCACGGTGTGAGGTCGCACAGTTGTTTCATTTGGGGTGCTTCTCCTATCGAAAATGTCAGGTAATTTGTAAAATGTCGCACAGTTTCTGTACTTGTAACGAATTCTAACGATCGCCACTCGCTCCTTCGTCATGTAGCGCTCCATATTGACTAACCGCAATGTTCTTCCTACAACATGTGACCTCTCAGAACGCAGCCAACCCTGCGGGGAAAAAATGGCGCACAATTAAAATCCTGCGTTACTTTTGGGACACCCTTTATTTCTAAACATAATCGATGGATTCCGGGTTCGATCCCCGGTGGAATGAAATTTCATAGTGATCCGGTTCCAACTTTAAACTGTAGGTCTAGTCCTTGTTTGCCAATCTCACAATAAATTGAACTGAAACAAACCCATACAAGGGTCAATTACTGGTAACAGAAATGTACATACATAAAATTCTCTTTCAAATTTCTATTTGGTTTATTTTAGTTCGTTTTCTGGCACTTTTGGTTAATCACAAAGAAGGATGAGTGATGATATGGTAAAAATGATGAAGGGACGCTCACGCCCAAGCCGGGATTCGAGCCCATAATATCTGGCGTCAAAGCGTGTTGTGGAAACCACCCCGCCATGAGGGATCGCTCTATTTGAAATTAGTTTTTTCACGCCGTTATTCTGCTTCCAGACACTGAAAGTGGATCATGAACTACTCAACAATATGGCCACCGTTTTTCACTGGTCTAGCAACAATTAATCGTGGATTCAGATTATGACTTTATTTCCGCCTCCACACGTAACATGTAGTTCCACAGATTGCCGCATGGCGGCAGCACTGCGCTGACTGTAGCAGTATTGAGCAGTGCGCTCTGAAACAATATTCTCAGAAAAAGAACCAATTGCGTTCATCAAAATTTAAGTTGCACGTGAAAGGAATTCTGTTAAGTATCACAGAGAACTTGTGCAAGCTTGTGGTGATGAGACACTTCAATGTCCAACAGTAATTAAGTGGTTCGCAAAACTGATTCGCCCAGACCGCGAAAGTTCCAACAAGCACCCAGCAACATCAAAGTAATTCTTGTTGCCTACGGCTAAGAAGTCGTTCTCCTTTGTCACACAGTACCTAAGGGAGTTACCGTGAACAGTGAGTACTGCAGGAACTTTCTGCAGAATTGCCTTCGTTGGAAACAACCAACAATTCTGGAGACATATCCGATTGTGTTTCACCACCAGTGAAGATGCCATGTTGGAAATTCAGTGGGGCAACTGCATGACGGGTAGGATTGCAGAGTGCTAAAACATCTCCCATATAGTCTGGACATGAGTGCTTGCGGCTATGACTCGTTTCGGAAGCTTCAAGATCCTCTACGAAGACATCGCTTCAAGTTGAGTGGAGGCCTTAGGGCGGTCCATCAGTAACATACAGAACAAAGATTTTGCTGACGGTGTGAGAATATTGCCAGAAATTTGGCAACAGTGCCTCATTCGGCTGAAACTATTACGAAGGAATACAATAACCTCGTCCTCCACAATTATATAAATAGACAGTTGCGAGCATGTAACCACTTTTATTTTATTTTTTAATGATCCTCGTATATTACAGGAAAAGAAGACATCCATGCCTTGCAGTGTGTTACGCTAACCTCTCTCCAACGGAGGATGGCGAGTGTATTGTTTTAGTAGAATCAGCATCCAATAATACGAGCCCTGAAATTTATCGAGAGGCTCCATTAACGAGGCAAATTGCCGTCGTGTGGGGGCGCAGGGCGGACAAAGACATCCCCATTCCCCGATTACCTGGAATTTACCCACAAGACCGAACCATTCTTACAGCCCAATTGGAAATTTCCCCCAGGGTTCCCGACGTCACTCGAGTTCAATTCTGGAGCCGGAACATGATCCAGGGGGACCTTAATCAGGCTCTTTAATCCTCCAGCTCGTCTCTTGTGTCCGTTCTCTGAGCCCGAACGGACCAGATCGAAATTTCTCTTTCAAGACAGTGAAAAGAGAACCTACTGGACGGGGAATAGCGAGGGGGGTGAGAAGAAAATATAATTATTTGTATGCTATTTCTTTCTTTCTGTTTCGGTTATTTCACGTCACTTTACTACCTTTTAGGTTAATCGCGACGATGAGGCTGTACGATGAACTCACAATGCTACGAACACAGCAAATTCGTGACTGATCACGGTTCGAACCTGGGGCCTCTGGCTTCGCTGCGCTTACCACCCCACCACGGAGGCTAGTGTCGTGTTATTTGGTTAGTCTGCTGGAAATTAGATGTTGCAAGTTTGAAAATAAGACTATAATTGTTTTTAGTTTATCGGCTGACCGATTTATGAGGTCGCAATATTTGGTGCCTGCGAAAGTGCCATCCAACGCGATTGAAGAATTTCATGATACCTGCAATCTTTCTAATGCAATAATTACATGAGATTTTCAGTTCATTGGATAATAACTTACTTTACATTTGGTTGGCTTATTGATTTTATAAGTCACTAGATTTATCGCTAGTGTAATGGGATTACTGGACTTTTTTTTATAAGGCACCTATATTAGTTACACATTTATTAAGGTCAGAATCATTACGTCATGAACTAGTTCGCTGTATAGTCACCACCATTGTAAAGACACTCGACATGCCGGGAGACAAGCCTTTGTAGACCCTCGCATGTGCGCATGCTCAATGGAACAACAGCTCGATATATTATAGGAAGATAGTTTACGGTGAAGGGATTCGAACAATAATACTTGTTGAAATTCATTAGATTGTTGGATTAGAAATTACTAGAATTCGAACCCAGGAACTCTAGTTTCGCAGAACCAATCAATTTGTGTTCCTTATACGGTCAAACATTGAGATATGACGTATTGTCAAATTTTCGAGACATTATCCTCACCAAATCATTTCGCCTCACAATACGTTTCAATGCTGTTACATAAATTCTGATTGTATTATCTTATTTCTCATTGTATTGTCCGAAGAATACTGGAAATGTGTTTCCCGTATATAACAATTTTGTAGTTCGATTGTTTGATTTTGAAAACGACGTTATTAGCTTTGGAGGCCAAATATTATATCTTGGTCGGCAAATGGAGCCTAAATAAAAGTGACGTTTCGAAGCCTGTTCTATACACGTCAAACATTTACTGTGTGAAATCATCGGACAGAGTAATAAGACATGCAGTACGTGACTTGCGTGAAAAAAAAGTTACAAGAGAGATCTCACCCCTTTTAATTGTTATTATAATATTCTCTAGCCTGAGTAAATTAGTGTAATATTTTTACTAAAATCTTCGAAGTTCCGCGAGAGGTTCAAAGGTTCTAGAATTTGATGGAAATTAAACAAGTCATTTCAACGAAAATATAAGACCATGCCGAATTAGATAAAATGTGATCAAGACATTTGTTCAAGAATTGAGAATCACACGGAATTATAGTAAAGTAAACGCTCCACCTAATATATTACGTCATCAACGATGCAATTGACTGAACCAATAGTTTAATTTAAAGAGTCAATTCAGAGTTTCCACCAATTAAACAGATTTTTAAATAAATTATTAACTGCACGGCCCATAACTTACCTAATTGCATTCCCACACGTACGAATAACAATTTCATAATCGTTCTATTACAAAATAACGCATTACAATTATACAGTTTTGGAAACTTATGCACTTGTCTACAAATTTTATTCGAAACATTTTACTGTCATCAATATTTGACATAAAACCAAATTTATATACATCTCTAACAAAATACATTGATAAATCATCCTAATCAAATCAGGTTACAATTTAGGACAATAGTTACATTAATGATAGTACATTTTTCTGTTAACTAATAGTTTTGTGACAATAGGTAGAGTTTACTAAACCTTTCCCTGTGAACATCAAATTACACAACGCTATTTAAAATACATTTAAATTTAACATTGTAAATTACAACTACTAATAACAAAAGAAACAAAAGTTTAAAATTAACACAATTGATAAACTCCAGTATAATATTTAATTGAAAATTTACTACAGAATAAATTAAGCCTTAAAATAAATTATCTATGGAACATAATAAGTAAATGTGGTAATATCGCAATCTATTATTAACTTCTGGTAATATAACTGTCTTTCCCAACACAACGAATTCGAGTGTTCAAAGTTTTTCAAATGTATAAATTAACAATGAAAAAATGTTAATTTGAAAGTTCTTGACCGACTTTTGTCTCGAAGTGGTTAACGTAACACATTGCATCGCCACGGATCCTCGATTCGAATCCTAATTCTGGAGTATTCTCTTCTTTACATACTCCAGAATTTCGCAATAGCGTTACTCCCACTTGAATATAGTTACCTGACATTATTTACAATGTATCTTGTCTATCGATGTACTTCTGCCAATGTGAGGCCAGTGAGCTAATGTCCTTTGAAATACAAGGGTCGTTCAAGGTTGACCGGGATTTTCGTACGTAAAAAATCGATGAATAGCCGGATCATGATGAAACGTGCGGGTGACGTAATGTATTCCTTCGCGAGTAACTAGCGCCCGGCATGACGTATTTCGCGCATGCGCAGCAGTTGCAGCGAACATGGCGGCAAGCAGTGTGTCTGTGGCTGTGGAGCAGCGGTGTGTAATCAAATTTCTCGTGAAGGAGAAAGTGAAACCAGCTGAGATTTTCAGACGATTGCAAGCACAGTATGGTGAACAAACAATGTCGCGGACAAGAGTGTACGAATGGTGTGAGCAGTTTCGCGAAGAACGGGAGCTGGTGACAAATGAAGCGCATGGACACATTCGCCCGACTGCAGTCACACCAGTGAATATCGCACGTGTTGAGCAAATGATTCTTGAGAACCGGCGAGTAACAGTGCGGGATATTGCTGCCGAGGTGAATATCAGTGTCGGGAGTGTTGAGACAATCATTCACGACCACTTACGCTTCCGCAAAATCTGTGCAAGGTGGGTTCCCCGCCAGCTGACATTCGATCAGAAGTGGACACGCAGGACGGTCTGTGAACAGCTTCTGAATCGGTTTCGGGCAGAAGGTGATGAATTGTTGCAATCCATCATCACGTGTGATGAAACATGGTTGCACAATTCAACCCCAGAGACCAAGAGACGCAGCATGGAGTGGCGGCATAAAGGTTCCCCGCCCCCCAAGAAAAGCAAAACGCAGCCGTCCGCTGGAAAGATCATGGCAAGTGTCTTCTGGGACATGAAGGGCGTTATCCATGTGGATTTTTTGGACAAAGGGAGCACGATTAATGCCCAGTATTACTCCACATTGTTGAGTGGTGCTGTACGAAAGTCCATTCGCAAGAAAAGGCCTGGGATGTTGTCTGGAAATGTAATTCTTCTCCATGACAATGCCCGCCCTCACACGGCCAATGTGACAACAACGACTCTGGCCGACATGCGCTGGGAAGTTCTGCCCCATCCCCCCCCCTACAGTCTGGATTTAGCCCCCAGTGATTATCATTTGTTTGCACCCCTTAAACACAATCTGGGAGGGAAGAAATTCACGACAGACGAAGCACTGCGGAGCGATGTCCTCCAGTGGCTACGACAACAACCAAATTCTTTCTACGCCAAAGGAATTCGGGAGCTGCCAGAAGGATGGCAACGGTGCCTCGGTGCGCACGGAGAATACTTTGAAAAACTGACATAGTTTGGTGTTTCTTCTGCTACCTATTTCCTCTGCAGAAATAAAAGTCCCGGTCAACCTTGAACGACCCTTGTAAAAACCATTTGATTGCTGTCTGAACTTATTCATCAGATGTTCCCAGAAACATCCCAGAGGAAGTTCGAAGATAATCACCTGGAGCAAAGTCCGGAGAGTAAGGAAGATGTGAAGTAACTGGTCAGCCGAATTAATGCAGGAAACGAATCACTGATCGCATCTTCAGTTTCACGCACACAGTGGTGCCATATAATGTTTTTGGTATAACGACAAGGTTTCCCCAGTTAACATAGGGATTTATTTACTTGTGACTGTGCTACACTGCTTACAACGTCAAAATTCCGACATTCGCACGTGCTGATACACAAGCCACGCTATGTGAAATCGTCTCGTGCTTCTTATTTTGATATAAGATCAAAGTAAATGTCTCAGCCTGGTTTTCACTTTCATCACGAAAATATAGTTATATTTTGTTTTTTGGATAAAATATTTTAGAAGCAAATTACGGCAATAAAGCATGGGCCTAAGTTATTCAGAGAAGTTTCTTGTGTATTAGTTTTGTACGTACATATAATTTTAAAATCTTTTGTAACTTAATATTAAAGCTGTTATTCAAAATATATGGTATCTGTTTGCCACCGGACACTGTATAACTTTGGAAGGCAAGAAAAAGCATAACAAAGAAAATATTGGAGATAAAGGATCAAATCCTTTCTAGTTTTCAAAATACAAAATATTGAAAAAAAATCCCATTCTACGTCTGAATAAGTACCTGTGAATTAAGTACCTGTGAATTATGTTCCCTCTAAAACGTTTGCCTCATACAAGAAAGTTCAGAAAAAACGATGCAGATGCGACTGCCATCTAGTTTTCGTTCTTGCTACTACCAAAGCTGCGCAGAACGTTAAGAACAAATCAAAACTCGGTCAATTACATCTGGGAGAAAACGCTATCAGAGAAAATCCTCTGCTCCATTTTTTGCCTTCATTCTTATGGATTGTTTTCGCAGAGAAACGCATCGCATCGCTATAGCCACGCTAAAAGAACGTTAAAAAAGAGGCGAGAGAGAAAAAGGGAAACACATAAAGACTTGATTCCTTGATCATAAAATTGAACTCTTTCCTGCTATCTTTTTACACGCCGGCTGAATCCACCTCGCAAGAAAGAGAAGGGATGAAAAAAAGGGGGCAAACAAAAACGAGTAGGTTGCCATGGAGACGAACCTTCCCCGCCACCTGCAGCGTGTTTTTGTTAAAGCAAGGCACGTACGGAGCATTCGTCAGAACTTGGGCCGGAGTCGGGGAAGATTATTGAACTTTACATTTCCCGAATTTCTGTCTCCTCGCAGTACGAAATATGAACCAATCCCGATACAGGAAGGCAACACGGGTAAAGCTTTTATATATATTTTAACAGAGGTGGAAAAAGACCGTAAAAGTCATAGGGCAATATACACGCAAGAAACCACAGATATGTTCAAGCAACTGTTAAGTGTACCAAAATATAGTGTACACAAAAGGAGGCACAATTTGATCCAGATTTTTCAAAAACAGGAAAAAATAGAGCCTTGAATACGTGGAGAAATAGTAAAATACAGGGTGTTCAAAAATACATGGCCTCTAATTCGCTGCCCTTTTAGACTGTTCTCGCGTTTTCTAGTTGGTTAAACGATGCAACACAGATTCATCTACTTCGTTGATTTGGTGTCATAAGTAGTGTATTTTCTGTCTGCACCATTTCCACTGCGTTCTGAAGCGGTGTAATGTGTGGTGTATGAACACGTGGTGCGTGCTAACGAAGTGAACTTCTAGAGCAGCAGACAGGCACTTGTTGAATCCTCTAAACGTGAACACCCTGGTCTACTTGGTTGAACGTCATTTCCTTGCACAAGCGTGACATCGGGAGACACTTGCACTACACCCAATGTCAAGAAGTACAGCGAACTATACGGGCTACTCTTTCCCCCCAGGCATCTCTGGAAAAGGTAAACTGAAACAAGTCCTCTCTCGAGAAGGTTCGACCAATGAACGCGTGATAGGGAAAGTGAGTGAATGGAGGAGAAAACGCAGCAGGGCGCACTGCTTTGTTCCGTCCCTTACCTTCTCTACCGTTATGCGCGGCCTTGGTCCACAGATTCCTCAGTAGTTATTAGAAAGGGACCAAAAACAAAAGAATCTTCGGCAAGAAGGCTTCGCGCGCATCTTCCCCTCCATTCTTTCACCTCGGACCACTGACCACCCCTCAACTGAATACGGTGCACAGAACACGCGGCCCAGCGCAGGTTCTTTGTTTGTGGTCCCACTACATACGACCTACCTGTAGAACTCAATATTATATATATATGAAATAGTCCCATTTTGAATGGATCCGATCATTTTTTTTTAAAGAGAGTGTGATTTAACCTTCGATCCTAAAGTTCAAAACTGATAACATTTTTCTTTTTAATCCCATCTGCTTTGAGAAATGGCAGCCTGTTTCACATCCTGGTGTGGTTTGATTGATTGATTGATTTAGTTTATTTTACTTCGCGTTTTGTGCCTCTTGGCGAATTCGCGAAGATGGGGATGAGTGATGAAATGATGAATGGACTTTTACAAACATCCAAGCCCGAGCGGGATTCAAACCAGGGACCCTTGGCGTCGCAGCGCGATGTGCTAACCACTCGGCCACATGGTCCGGCTGGTGCGTGGTGAAATGGCAGTTTGGACCTCTGAGAGAAGTATCATTGCATGAGTTTCAAGTTCACTTTATGCACAGATGGGCGAATCGAGACTGGGTCTACAGTTTAAAGTGGGATCCGAACTACTACATGGCTCGAACCCGATACCCCTTTATTACAATGCGACGACGCTACCACTAAGGAATTACCCTACCCAGAATATTTTCGACCACATGTTGCTATTCTCTAAGTAGCATAATTTAATCGAAAAGCACTTATCGTGTTTCTTAAATAAGCATTGCCAGAGCATCCTTACCAAAGAATGAGCTAAATTTTAATTACACCAATAACCCCTACTAGTTATGAGGATGCCTCTCTGTAATAAAATAATGTTGCATTATAGATTGCCACTTTGGATTATAAGAAACAGAACGCCAATCTCTATAGCGGGATGGTTAGCTTAACGTTCTACGAAGCCATGGTTGTTCTGGTTAAATTTATTTCACTCTTCTCCCACTTTTGGCTAATCGCAAAGACGAGGATGAGGGATGACATTTGCTAAGGAACACTCACAAAGAACACTCACGCTCATGTCGGGATTCGAATCCGTAACCCATGTGCTAACCATTTCGTCATGAAGAAGAGAAATACTAAAGAAACGATCCAGACTGTATGTGGTTCAGACTGCTGGAAAGTATGCGGGCAAGTTTTTCATATCGCGTGCTGTAAGAAAACACATCGACAACAATGCAAGCGCATTTGTAATTGTTTCTCTTGTGTGTGTATGTGTGTCTTTTTTTCATATTTTACAATTTTTATTCTCCCCAATAAATTCTATCATTAACTCGGAAATGACATCCATACAACACCGTTTAAATCAACAAAATGAGAACTTTCGTTCATCGTCCATGTAGAAGGTTCGTGAAGTGTAGAAAAATAAACGTTGATCGAATTAACGACTTGTAGGTGTAGTTTTGTTTACCCAAGGAAAGTAGTATTTTTTTTTATTTGTTTATATTTTATGTAAATAAAACGAGAGAGAGAGAGAGAGACAGGTCAAACCTAAGGTTCAGTAGCGTGTATGATGCGTCTCCCATGTATTGTTTAAACTGTAGGTCCAGTCCCGATTAGCCTTAATGTGCATAAAGTGGACTTAAAACAACAAATCAATCATTTATTGTTTTTGTCTCTATTGCTGGCTAGAAACTAACAATATTAATCTTGTTACTTTAAACTGCCACTCCCACACGCTGTAACAACATAAGCTGGACTGGAGCAAGGCGAGAACAGGAAGTATTCTATAAATGGCAGGGAGAGAATAAATGGAAATTCTATGCAGATAGAGGAGACTGATGGTCAAGGTTACAGGGGCAAGTTCTTACACCTACAGTAAATGATTCTGGAGAACACAGAATCTTCTTGTGACCTTTATAGATGCGTCAGTTTTCAATTAAATCCTATTGGTGATTGGTTTGTTTTCTGCGGAGATGTCTCGGGGAAAGATATTATTCGACCATTATTTATAAACGTTCGTTCTCCATTCGGACTTTTCACGACCTCTCATGTTATGGAGTAATATTTGTCTTTGTGTTTAAAAATGCGCTAACCCTTAAAGGTTACGTGGGGGAGGGGTATGTTTAAAAGGGTTAAAAAGTAAAAATTTAACATGCTGAACGAAAAACGGATCAAAAGTGAAATACTGAAGCAGTAGTGCTATTGGAGCGTTTCAAAGTAGTACTTAGTAGGTATGGTCTTTTTTTACCAATTGAATATCACTTTTTGACATACTTTGACAATTTTTTGTCGATGTTTTAGCGTTTAGCGATGTTTTAGTACAAATTTTCACTATACTCATTTTTCCCCCACTCGTACTTGGTAGGTATATCATGATGTTACGTGATACAACTTAACCTATCCTTTTTTTACGATTATTTAATTTTTTTACGATCTTAAGTGATATAATTTAACCTATCATTTTTTTTATTTAGGTACTGTTTGAACGTTATTATTTGAGGATCATATTTTGTAGGTATTTTTTTTTTATCAATCGAATATAAGTTTTTGACATATTTTTGACAATTTTTTGTCGATGTTATAGCGTTTAGCGATGTTTTAGTACAAATTTTCACTGCACTTATTTTTTTTTCTATTTGTACTTGGTAGGTATATCACGATGTTACGTGATATAACTTAACCTATCTTTTTTTTTTACGATTTTTTTTTAATTTTCTTACGATCCTAAGTGATATAACTTAACCTATCATTTTTTTTTTATTTACGCACCGAACTAACCTACAAGGGGGACTCCGTTTGTTTTAATATTTCAGTATTATAAGGTTTTCACAAATTTTATATAACCTAAAATGTGTTGGATGTTGATTTTTAGTATGTGGCAATTTTTTATGAATTTTAAAACTGTTCCGTCACCCTCTCGTTCTTCACGTCGTGGACGAAGGACTTCTCTGCAATCAGGATGACGCTGCATAGAGTATCCTCGGGCAAGGCGTCGTGGAACTCGCAAACACCCACTCTACAAAAATTCTACTATATGATCTTTCACTGGCTAAGCTAACCTACAAATAGGAATTGGCAGCACTGACTTATAAACCCACTGGGTCTTCTTGGCATGTTTTTTCATGATGTGTTGCCAGGCTATTGCGCATCTTGGCGTATACAATGTATATATTTTTGAGGGGGAGGGGTTATAGCTTTTTATGCTGTACGAATACTAAAAACTTGACAGTGACAACCAACAGAGTAAATAAACCTACATGCAGAAACTAACAACACTAGTTTCTGACAGTGAATTTGAAATAAAATATTAAACAAAATACATGAGTAAGCACTGTGATTACAAATAATACCAGTGTTATTACACATTCATTCTTATTTCTCGAAGTTGAATGGAAGCACGTGTTTTTTTACGCTCTCGTAATACTGACCTTGCCCCAGTGATTTTAAATTGCTTCCATCCGGTTTTTTTTTTCCGTGTTATTCCGCGCGCACGCAACATTCGCTTTCAATAGTTTAATGAAACACAGAAGGAGTGTTAGTTTAGCAGGTTTTGAGTTTACAATTTATTAAATTAAACAATAATTTATGTAAGAATATACTTGTACTTACCGAACACAAAATAATAAAAGCACATGTGAATCTTTGCGTGTGTTCATGTTATATGACGACTGAGTAAAAAAATAATGTTGACTCCCCGAAAGATAAAAGTTCCTGGTTCGACATCAGATGCATGCAAATTTTATGTTTTGCTCTCCAAAATCTTGATTTGTGCTATTTGTCATACAGCAGAGGAGAAGAGGGGAGAGGGGAGGGGAGGAGGTACTATTAGCGCCATCTATTAGCAAACAATAGAAATAAAAAAGTAGGGTCAAACTTTTTCAACACCCAAAAATTTTAAACGTCCTCGTTTAGTAATACGATCAGCAGAAGACGTTTGAAAGAGTACTCTTAGTCGAGAAAGCTAATTGCTAGGGCCCATATATTGCTAAAATGTTCTTTGATTTGCATATTTCTCATACCGCCATATGTTGTTCTAGTTGACTTCTTCCAAAAAAATGCTAATTAGCGAGAGTTAATTAAGCAAGGCAAGTAAAAGAAGCAAATAGGACAATATGTGGCGACGTGGAAATATGTAAAAATTCGACTCGATTCGAATTAAAATTGGAGGATATTTTGCATTTTTTTCCTATAATGTACAAAACATTTACCGTACATAATCTTTTCTATTTACAACAGTATAAAATAAGAGAAATGTGTGACAATATCCATATTAATTAGGAAGGTGTGTTGTATGCTAGGTTAGCTAATTGCGTCTTCTACAGCTTTACTGTATAGAGGAAAAAATGGAAAAAGAGAGCTCTACAAAAACTAACGCTCTTGACAATATTGAACGCCCCGTGAAAATTATATATAAATAAGGCATAATCGTATTATCTATTTTCATGTCAGATTTTACCGACCTGTGAGCTGTAGTGTTTAGGTGACAAGCGACGCGCTCAAATATGATACCGTTGACAATATTGTACGCCCCGTGAAAATTATATATAAATAAGGCATAATCGTATTATCTACTTTCATGTCAGATTTTCCCGACCTGTGAGCTGTAGTGTTTAGGCGACAAGCGACGCGCTCTAATATAATACCGTTGACAATATTGAACGCCCCGTGAAAATTATATATAAATAAGGCATAAGCGCATTATCTGCTTTCATGTCAGATTTTCCCGACCTGTGAGCTGTAGTGTTTAAGCGACAAGCAACGTGCTCTAATATGATACCGTTGACAATATTGAACGCCCGTGAAAATTATATATAAATAAGGCATAAGCGTATTATCTACTTTCATGTCAGATTTTCCCGACCTGTGAGCTGTAGTGTTTAGGCGACAAGCGACGTGCTCTAATATGATACCGTTGACAATATTGAACGCCCGAGAAAATTATATATAAATAAGGCATAAGCGTATTATCTACTTTCATGTCAGATTTTCCCGACCTGTGAGCTGTAGTGTTTAGGCGACAAGCGGCTCGCTCAAATATAATACCGTTGACAATATTGTACGCCCCGTGAAAATTCCATATAAAATAACATACCTGAAAATTATATTCACAGTAGATTCATTTTTTGAGTTTTGTAATTACCCCAAGAAATTCTATATAAAATAACATACCTGAAAATTGTATTTACAGTAGATTGAATTCTTGAGTTTTTGTATTCGCACACAAGAAATTCTATATAAATAACATACCTGAAATTCTATTTACAGTAGATTGAATTTTTGAGTTTTGTAATCACTCCAAGAAATTCTATATAAAATAACATACCTGAAAATTGTGTCGCTATATACTAGACTTTTTGATTTCTGTGATTTTGGAGAAAGCAATGGCATCCACCACCAGTTTCAATCGTAAAAATGATAAAACTGAATGTGTTACTTGTGGGAAGCTAATCTCAAGGAACAATTTATCAGTACACAGGGCAAGATGTAGCGAAACAGGTTCGAGAATTAATCGTTCGTTACCTTCTAAGCCCTGTGCTCGATGCGGAAAAATGATCAGCATTACAAATTTAAGTAAACATCTCAAAATTTGCAAACCATCGACCGAACAAGGAACATCGAAAAGGAAAATCGATAATTCAGAAACGGAAGCTTCCACTTCCAAGCAAATTAAATTATCCGATGAACCCAAACCAATTAGATCTGCATTCAACGACCAACTCCAGGATTTTTCAATTAAGTCAGAAGCAGGCCGTGACATCCTTAGTTTCTTGGACGAAACGAAAACATCCGTGATAAATATTCTAAAAAATAAATTGGAAAACAACTCTATAAAAGTATACGTTGTTCTGTTTTCCGAATACAAGAAAGTTGATGGCACAACGAGTATTTTTTATCATCGTACAAAAAACCAGGCTCTTCATTTGGCGGACGTCGAAAATTTGGACGAATTTTATTCTGATCTTTCCAACGAGCTGGTTAACAAACATGACGATTTCGAGGCTAAAGGGTCGGGATGGTCTCTGTGTGGAAGTCCTCACACGTTAAGCGTTTACGTGAACCGATTCTTGCCTCTTCGCGCTTCCAGCTACGTTCCTCTTCCACCGAACATTCAACACAAGAGGGCTGTGTTAAATATACAGAACAGCGATAACAAGTGTTTTCTCTGGTGTATATTGGCTGCACTGCATCCTGTTCATTGGTCAAATAATCCAGAACAGGTTTCTCATTACAAACAATACGAGACCGACTTTCAAAGTGTAATGTCTGGCATCGAATACCCGGTGACATTGTCGGATATAACAAAGTTCGAAAATCGTACAGGAAAACGCATCGCTATTAATGTGTATTCCTTCACGTCAGATAAATATCTCGTGCACCCTGTCAGGATAAGCGATATCGACGATGACGATGCTTGTGTAATAAATCTCCTTCTAATTTCCAACGAGGATGTTCATCACTATACGCTAATTCGTTCACTATCACGTTTGGTCAGAAGTCAATCAACCAAGTATGAACATTGCATCGAAGTTTGTCCGAGATGCCTAACCACGTTCGACGATCGTGACCGACGTGATCATCAAAATCTTCATAGTCGTCAAATTGCTATCGAGAAACTTGCCAAACATAAAATTTACTGCGGTGACAACAGACCAACTTGCATGTTGATGCCGAAATCAAAAGAGGTCGAAGAATTTAGGATGCATAAGGCATTGTTCGAACATCCTGCAATCATCATTGCTGATTTTGAGTCTTTTCTCAAACCGTTGTCGTACTGCGAACCAGACCCCGAACTTTCATCCACAACACCGTATCAGTTGCACGAAGCCTCGAGTTTCGGATATGTTGTCGTGCGACAGGATAGGATAGATGAACCGTATGTTTACCGAGGACCAGACGTAATCAAACATTTTTTTGAAAAGATGGTTGAAGAGGTTGAGACCATTGGCAGCCTCTTACGCGAATCGAAACCAATGCTTCCATTATCCAGCGATGAACTTCAATCTCACAATAACATTGAAACGTGTCCGGTGTGCGATCAACGTTTCACCGACGAGAACCGGAAAGTATTTCACCACAATCACTTCACCGGAAACTACATCGGTGGAATCTGTAACACGTGTAATCTAAAAATCCAAAAACCTACGTTTGTCCCCATATACCTTCATAATGGCAGCGGTTACGACTTCCATATCTTAATTCGGAATCTTGGATATGATAGACAAAAGATAAATATTCTAGCAGAGAATGAAGAAAGGTACATCAGTATCAGCAAGCGAGTATTGATTCCGGGAACAAACGAAACTGTGGAGATGAGATTTTTAGATTCTTACAGATTTTTATCTGCGAGCTTGGACGCTCTTGCAAGCAAACTTTCGGCTGAACAATTTAGAATAACGAGAGCTAATTTTCCCACCGTAGACATAGAAATGATTAGACGTAAAGGGATTTATCCTTACGAATATGTTAGCGATAATTCTAAATTTAACGACGACACTCTTCCACCTCAAAAAGAATTTTACAGTCGACTCAGAGAGAAAGGAATCACGGATGATGAATACGAACACGCGCAACGGATGTGGGACAAATTAGGATGTAGGACACTCGGCGATTATCACGATGCCTACTTGAAACTGGACGTGACAATACTCGCGGATGTTTTTCAAGCATTCAGGAAAACGTCGGCGAATATTTACAAATTAGATCCTGCATATTTTTATGGTCTCTCGGGCTTAGCGTGGTCTGCCATGTTATTACAGACAAAAATAAAACTCGAATTGATACCGGACGTGGACATGTTATATTTTATCGAGAGGGGGATACGAGGTGGAATGGTGCAATGCGTACAGAGACATGCAAAAGCAAATAACGTTCACATGACAGAAGAATACGATCCTAACGAACAATCGAAATACATATTTTATGTGGATGCAAATAATTTATACGGACATGCTATGATACAAAAACTTCCTTACGGCGGGTTCGAATGGGTGGATACCACTTCCATTAACATTAATAATTTCAACGACTGTGAATTTGGCTTGTTTATAGAGGCAGACCTCGGATTCCCCGACCATCTACACGATTACTTCAAAGATCTACCTCCTGCACCCGAACTAAAATGTTCGCCTGATTCAAATCAACGTAAGCTTCTGTTAACATTGGATAGGAAAGAGAGATACGTTCTCCATTACAAAAATCTTCAATTCTTAATTGAGAAGGGAGTTCAAGTAATAAATGTGAGAAGAATAATGAAATTCAAACATTCCGAGTGGTTAAAACCTTACATTGAAAAAAATACGTATCATAGAACACGCGCCACGTCAGATTTAGATAAAGATTTTTTTAAACTCATGAATAATGCTGTTTACGGAAAAACAATGGAGAATGTCAGGAAGCACGTGGACGTGAGATTAGTTCCCGATTCAAATAAATGTAGAAAATTGATAGCATCGCCGACATTCAAATCACGAAATATATATGATGAAAACCTGGCCCTGTTTGTGATGGATAAAAAAATAATCAAGTTCAACAAACCAATCTACGTGGGGGCGACGGTTTTGGATTTATCTAAACTGCATATGTTTGAATTTCATTATAATGTCATGAAACCCTTCTATAACGAAAATATAACACTTTTGTACACGGACACGGACAGTTTTATTTATTCCGTACAGACATCTGACCTCTACAACAATTTGAAACAACCGAAAATGATTGATCATTTCGACACATCTTCCTTCCCTCAACCAAACAGATTTGATCTCCCTTCTCGCAATAAAAAAGTGCTTGGTAAAATGAAGGATGAATGCAACGGAGAAATCATTCTGGAGTTCGCCGGCTTACGTTCCAAAATGTATGTGGTGAAAACAGAAACCAGCATCACCAAAAAAGCCAAAGGTGTTGGTAAAAATACCGTGAAAAACAAGCTTGTGTTCGAGGATTACATCAATTGCCTCTATTCACAGTCGAGGATTCTACGTTTGGAGACAAGGATACAAAGCGTAGACCACGTGCTTACCACAAACAAAGTTAAGAAAATTGCGCTGGATCCGCATGACGATAAAAGATGTATTTTGTCTTGCGGAATCCACACGTTGCCTTGGGGGCACTGTCGTTTAGAAATTAGTAAAAATTGTAGGCAATGCAATTAAAAAAAAAAAATAAACTTTAGCTGTCTCACATACACGATAAATAACTAGCAAAGGACAATGAATCTTTTTGGTTTCCGAAAGCAAACAATGGAGGCTGTACACCGCACGACGACAGATCATGAATTTCTACCTTCCGTGTTACCTAAACTCAACGGTCTGTTGATCATTCACCTCAACAGCATTTGGACGAAATTGGATGACGATGTGGGCAAGATGTTTTACGTCTTCAATAACAATTTACATTTCTACGAAATTCCGATCGACGGGAAACTTCAAATCACCGTGAATCCGGAAAACGCAGGCGAAATCAAAATTTCTACCGGCAAGAACATTTTTCGAATCAAGCACGACAAGATGCTTTCTAACATTACGTACGATGTGTCTGCAGGAGATTATCTTTACGTGGAACTCCTCGGAGACTACGACAAACTTATTCCTCTCTTCGTAGAATTACGAATCGTCTATCCTATTATAAATAACCATTAACAAAATGCCTAACGACATTTTCGGCAACACCAAGCGTGTAGACCACGCAGAAGAGATTCTCATGTTGGACATTCGAGTTAAGAAGTTGAGGACCGATTTGATCGCTTTGCAGGAGACCTTAAACAAAAGTTTAGAGTCGGAAATCGCTACGCTCCAAACGCAATGTCTCGACCCCATTCTGAAAATCGATTCCGAACTGAAAACGCTCATAAAAAATTATGTCGACGTACCTTCTTACGACAACGTTCAAAATATACAGTTGAGCGTGGATTCGCTTCAAAATGATTTGGCCAAATTACAGCAATTTCAATCGAAAAATGAAGATTTGGAAAAATTGAAACTCGAAATCGAAGAACGAACTTCCGCAATAGAAAAGAATTTCTCTGAACTTCAAACCGTCGTGAACGATATTGATGTAGAACGCTTGCATGTCGTCGTTTCCAAATTACAAGAAGAATTCACCAGCACGTTGGAAGAAATTAAATCCAAGTTGCAGACTTTGGAAGATACCATGGCGAACCTACCATCGTCGGACGAACTGCAGGTCATCGGTAAAAGCGTCGCGAACATAAAAATTCAATTGGAGGCGTATCGAGATTTCGAACACATTCAAACCACCATCGCCACGCTTCAGGCGTCCTTGGAATTGATCAACGAAGAAATTAAAAATATTCACGCTGAAGCGAGAGCGTTGACGAGCATTCAAGACACGTTAAGCACGGTTCAGCAGAAGATCGAATATTTAGAAAATTTGAACGTCGAAACGAATCTCGCTCATTTTCATCACGTACTCGACAACATACAGGCTGACTTGGAATCGTTACGGACGAGCGTGCCTTCGAGCGAAGATTTGGAAAAATTGAAAACGGCGGTGACGGCACTATCCGATTCGAGCGACATCAAAAGTTCATTGAGCGATCTCGAGAGTAAAGTGGCCAATCTCCCCACCTCCAAAGAATTGCACGCTTTGAAAAGAAACATATCTCGAATGCTGAAACGACTAGAAACGGAAACGGCGAACGTGGAACAGATTCGAGACGAAATTAGTTCGCTGGTGTCGACGCTGCCCACTTCGCAGAGCGTCGCCGACCTTCACACGCAGTTTACAGAGATGCGAAGCATCGTGAACGATCTTACCGAGAAGAGCTCGAAATTGAATCAAGTCGAGAACCTTCAGAACATTGTCGTCAACATCAGAGATCAAGTTGGAGTGCTGGAATCCACGCAGGAATCGACGCTGGCTTCTTTCGGTGCCAAGTTGCAAGAACTCAACGAAAACTACAAGCAGTTGAACGTGGAAGTGAAAATCAAACCGTCGTTTTCTGCCGTAACGGATACCATAGTCGAGCATTTGCTGCCGATCGAAAATAAACTCGGACAAGTTCACAGTAATCTGCTCGGCGTCGACACTAAATTCGCTAAACTGCATTCTCTGCAAGCCATCGAAATCAACAGCATACCCAATCAACAGAGAATCTCCACGTTCGTCGAAGGTAACAAACTGTACATGTTGCATCCTTATCATCCGTACTACAAGTTTCTCCTCGATGGCACGATTCAGATAAACGAATTTTCGTACTGGTCTCACGGCAGAAAAGCTAGCGTTCCCACCATGACTTTGATATCGAATCGTGGTGTCCAGAAAGCAGGAAACATTCCTCTGGCACGTTGGAACGAAACGCGCAACATATATGAAATACACGAAGACGAAGATCTCACCGTTTTCGACGTGAGTGCCGGCGATAAGCTGATCATTCAAAACACGAGCGAAGTGCCACCTTCTTTGAATCCCATCACGCTGGTCCTTCTCTTGAAACGTAATCTCTAAACAAAAAATGTCTAGGCAAGCCATCGTCGAAGAATTGCATAAACCTGCACGCCGCAACTACGAACGTTTGGCTGTGGTAACCAAGGGCATCGACGACCTCTGGCAAAGCGACCTCGTGGAGATGAGTAGCGGCAATTTGAAAAACGTGCATAAATTGAACAAGGGCAACAAGTACCTCCTCACCGTCATAGACACGTTTTCGAAATTCGCATGGGCTCTACCTTTGAAGGCGAAAACGGGAACGTGCGTCACGGAAGCATTCAAATTAATTTTTCGCGAAAACGGTGGCAGACGACCACGGTTTCTGCAAACGGACAACGGTAAAGAATTTTACAACGCCGTATTCCAAAAATTTATTCAAAAACACAAGATTCGACATTATTCGAGCTTCAGTCACATCAAAGCCAGCATCGTGGAAAGATTCAATCGAACCTTGAAAACACACATGTGGAAACGATTCACGCTTCGGGGAAATTACAAATGGGTCGACATTCTGCCGGAACTCGTCGACACCTATAATGATACGGTACACAGAACGATAGGCATGAAGCCAGCCGACGTTACCAAGTCCGACGAGCAGCGTTTAATTTCTACAGTTTACTGTCCAAAGTACACACCCACGACAAAAAAAGCTAAATACAAAATTGGAGACCGGGTGAGGATCAGCAAATTCAAACGCACCTTCGAGAAGGGATTCACAAAAAATTGGAGCACGGAACTCTTTACGGTGGTTCGAGTTCTACCTGGAAACCGACACACGTATATAATAAAAGATAGTAGCGACGAGATTTTGAAAGGAAGATTTTACGAAGAGGAACTCTCTAAAACAAAACACCCCGACACGTACCTCATCGAGAAAGTATTGCGTAGGAAAGGTGACAAACTTTTGGTCAAATGGCTGGGACTTCCGGAAAAGAGTTGGATCGACGCGAACGAAGTGATCTTGTGAGTACGTGGAACGTGGTGAAGCGTCTACCGGATCCGGAAAGTCAAACGAAGAAAAAGAACGGCGAGTTGCTTCCCGACAGCATTCGCTGTCTGATCGTAGGTCCTTCGGGGTGTGGGAAAACGACACTGCTCGTGGACAATTTTCTCCTCGCACCGAATTGGTTAGATTGGAAGAACAGGCACCTGTACGTGTTCTCGAAAAGTTTGGAGCAATCCAAATACCAGCAACTGATGAAACTGTACGATGGTCTGGACATTGCAACGTTTGCCTCGGAAATAAAACCACTCGACGATTGTCGTGAAAATTCAGTCGTTGTGTTCGACGACGCCATCCTGGAAAATCAAAATGAAATTCGCAACTTTTTCACGCAAGGTCGTCACAAAGGAATGGATTGTTTTTACCTAGCTCAAACGTTTTCCAAAATTCCAAAACAGTTAGTGCGCGACAACGCCAATTTCATATGTTTGTTTCGTCAAGATCACACCAACCTCAAGCATGCGTACGATGACTACGTAGGCGGAGACATGAACTACAATCAATTTTCGGAAGGCTGCTGCTCTACTTGCTGGAACGGTGACGATTTCGGATTCGCGACGATCGACATGACGAGGAAACCCAACGACGGAAAATACAGAAACAAAATCAACGACTTTCTAAACGTTGCAACGTTGTGAGAAACGACGTATATAAATAACGTCATGACGAAACGAAAAATCGAAGACGAAAATCTCAAGTTGCGAAAATACCTCGCGAAACGCTTCAAAGGTTGGAAATCCGAGAATCGCGGATTCTACGAAGAGAAGAAACGTCAGGATCAACCCGTGATCGATGCCATCAGCGGTCTAGGTAAAGAAATTAAAAGTGTTACGGAACAAAATAAAAATTTGATTAATGAACTCGTACCGCTCGCAGCTAAAAGTTACGCCGTACCCACGCCTATTTCGAGCATTCCTTCGACGCCGTTCGAACTGAAGGATGCACCGGCACGACGTCGAGCCATAGGTAGCACGTCGTCGTCTTCGGATAAAATCGAGTTGGGACCTTTGGCACGAGACTACCTGAGCACGGGGAAATTCGACAAGGATGAAGTGTTCGGATTGTATCCCAGCATGGAAACCAGCGAAGGCGGCGGTGTGGTGTGGAAGATTGGGAAATCGAAGGTGACCTTCGAAGGCAACGACATTAAAGTCAATTTAGGCGACAAGGATAGTTGGAACAGGTATCCGGGTACGGTGGGACTGTGGGAACTCGTCGCCAAAAAGCAGCCGAAAGATTACACCGACGAAGATTACCAAAGTTACAAGGAAATTCTGATCATGACGGATGCCTTGTACCAGAACAACGACGCCTCGCAGAATAGGGTGAAATCGAGCAGCGGCGAGAAGTACAGGAATCTCATCAAACCGATTTGGAACCAGGTCAAAACAGGCAGCGGCGTCAAACGCTACAACACGTTACCCAAAGAATTCGTTTGGGTGGACGACGTTAGGAAACTCGTGGACCGATTGTTGGTGATAGCCGGCGAAGAGAATGCAGGCAACCGTAATTTCTACAATGAGAAGGTTGGCATCGTGGACATGATCAGCACGAAACTTTCCAACTTCATCGTGAACGACGACAAGGGCATAGGTTACCTGATCAAAATCATCAACACGCTGCCTCCGAAATTCTGGAACGTTGCCGAAGGAAAGGGACTCGTGAACGACATCATCAACAAGTTACCTTTCGAGATGCATTTACCTGGCTACCAGTACTGCGGGCCGGGTACCAAACTCGAGAAAAGATTGGAGAGAGGAGACAAGGGTGTGAATCCGTTGGACGCGGCATGCAAAGATCACGACATCGCCTACAACACCACGCAGACGGATCTGGACGCACGTCACGAAGCAGACAGAAAGTTAGAGCACGCAGCTTTCGAAAGGTTCGTGAGCAGAGACGCATCGCTGGGTGAACGGGTCGCCGCACTGGGTACCACCATCGCCATGAACACGAAACAAAAATTGGGGTGGGGTATATAAATAACATACCGTAAAAAAAACTTGATATATAAATAACACACATCGTAAAAAAATAATTTTTGGTATATATAAATAACACACATAGTGAAAAAAAGCAATTAAATTTCTCTCTAACACTCTGACAACTAAAAAAATGAGCGATCTCCAAGCATTAAAACAAATGCTAAATTTGTCAGTCGAGTATGTAAAAATTCAGGAATTGGAAGTCGACAAACCTTACACGATAACTTCCGGTTCAATTGTTTCTACCCAGTATGGTCCCAAGGTACGCCTGTTGCTCAACGCACAATACAGTCTATTTTTACCAGATCGATACGCTAACATGTTATCCGACGAGAAGCTATCTATTTTAATCGAGAACAAAACTCGAATCGTATACAAGGGGACAAAGGAACTTCTTGGCAAGAAAACGAAGCACGTAATAGAATTTGTGTAACGACTGCGAGGCCTTGAAAATATATAAATAACATACCGTAAAAAACTACACAAAAAAAATCTCAGAATATATATATAAATAACATACCGTGAAAATAACACATAGAGCATCAACATGAAGCCCAAGGGTGTCGTGTACCAGATACCATACTCCAATCTTAAAAATCTAGGTGCCCTCGATGGGTTACTCACCAAGAAACAACGTGAGAAGAAACGTTCTTGCTTGTCGAAAGGACATGGAATGAAATTGCTGCTCAGCACACCTCAATTGAAAAGATTGCAGCGTTCGCGGAAACAGCAAAAGATCGGAGGTTTCATATTCAGCATCCCGGCCATCCTGGCAGCATTGGGGGCCGTTGGAAGTTTGGCCGGCGGAAGTGCCGCCATCGCGAAAACCGTCATCGACTCGAAGAAGAACAAGGCAGAATTGGAAGAACAGAAACGTCACAACCTGGCCATGGAGAAGAAGGGGAAGGGCGTGATGAAGAAGTTTAAAAAAAAGAAACAGAAGCACTCACCAACCGAGACATTGAATCTCTGATCGAACCGTTTCAAATCAAACACTTCAGAGGAGTTTTCATGTCCGACTCGTTACCTTCAAGCGTTAAAAAAAAAGAATGCGGAGTAGTCAACTTGGACGGTCAAGAAAATCCAGGCACGCATTGGATATGTTACCACAAAAATGATGATAAAGCATTCGTTTTCGATTCTTTCGGAGGTGTTCCACCTACAAATTTAATTCATTATCTGAAAACGAACAAAACCTCCATATACTACAACGACGAACGCATTCAAGATTTCGGAGACGTGAACTGCGGTCATCTCTGCCTCTCCGTGCTCGCATTTCTCTCTAAAATAAATAACCCTACGATCGAGGATTTCCAGAAAGCATTGTGGAACCTCAAACAGCATCACTAGGATGGGCGTGTTCCATCTCACGAGCGAATCTTCGATCTTGAAACTCACGCTGCACGACGACATCGTCTATCCTAAATCCGTGGCTCTGCGTGCATTCTACAGCATGTACCTCATACCTAACGTCACCCAGCACAACAACAAAATTAGCGTCGGAAGCGAACACATCGTCGTCACGCCAGGACAATACAATCTTTCCACTTTGCAAGCTCAATTACCCAAAGGCACATACCTTTCTCAAAATTCGGTCACGCACAGAGTGGAAATCCTATCTGCGACGGAGACCGTGGACCTGGGCACCATAGGAGAACTTTTAGGTTTCGAGAACGACACCAAACTCGAAGCTGGCATCAAGCACGTAGCAACCAACATTCCTAAATTCTTGGCCATAGAGACTCTGAACGTACACTGTAACGTGGCCGAAGGTATGATCACGAAATCTTCGGACGGATTGTTAGGAAGTCACAAGCAGACGGGAATCATAGCCACTTTCAAACCAAGTTCCGAGTTCATGGAACCGATCATCTACACGCCCTCTTCGCCGATCTATTTTCCAGTATGTCGCAACCGCATAGACGACATAGAGTTGGTGGTGACGAACGAGAAAGGAGACGTGGTGGATTTCGCAGGTGCCACTACGACGGCCATCGTGGAGATCAACGTATAATAAATAACCATACATGTAAAATGGAGCAAATCGAAAGTTACGAATTGCAATCTTTCCCTCCCAACCGTCGCACGTTCGCCAATCTCAACGAGGCAAACAGGGAGATCGAATACGACGTGGACGTAGGCGACGGGTTTATTCATCCTCACAGAGCGGACCTCTACCTTCAATTCGACGTGGTGAAGAAAGAAAGCGGAGACGCGTTTCCCGCAGCAGCAAACTTGATACTCGTGGACAACTTCGTGCCTCACCTGTTCTCGCAGGTGGAGGTGAGGAAACACAACACCGTCATCGACAGAATAGATTATCCAGGCATCACGTCGACGGCAGTGGGAACGTTAAAATTATCCAAAACGGACGCAGCGTACTACCAGGCCGGGGGATTCGAAGCCGGAACCAAAATATCGACGAAAAGTCACACGGTGCTCTTTCCCATGCGTCTGCTGCCAGGTTTCTTCTCGGATTACAAGGAGATCATGTGGAAGGGAGGACTGAGAGTAACGTTTCGAAGAGCAGCCAACGACAACGACGCACTGATGCGATACGCTACTTTGGGTCCGGACGGCACCACGCCGATAGCCAACACTTTACCCGAAGCAGCGAAATGCGTCATCCGAAGCATGGAATTGAGAATGCCGGTGGTGGAATACGAAACGAACTACGCCCTCAAGTACAAAGCGGAGATCTTGAAAAGTCCGCAAGTGTCGATTCACTTTCACGGTTACCAGTGCGTGCAGAAGATGGCGTCGGGAAGTCACATGGAATTCGACGTAACGACGCAGTTCAACAACATACAGTTCGACATGCCAGATTTCGTCGTGGTGCTTTTTCAGACCGGGAGGGACAAGAATCAGGAAAAAGATTCCAGCAAGTTCGACGACTGCAAGATCAAGAACGTTTATCTGAAGAACGGTAGGAACGAAGTGTTCCCGCGCGAGAATTACAACCTCGACGTGACCAAAAACGATTACCTCAAACTTTACGAAGCTTACACGGCTTACAAACGCGTGACCGAGGGAAGCGTGGACATGTATTACACGCCCAGCGAATTCAAAGCACGGAGACCCATGACCGTCATCAACACATCTAAGAGAAGGCAGGTGGTGGTCAACGATCGCACCAACATCAAGATCGTCTGCGAGTTCCACGACGCGCTGCCTGCCGATACTCTATGCAGCGTCATCCTGATTGCAGAGAAGTCCTTCGTCCACGACGTGAAGAACGAGAGGGTGACGGAACAGTTTTAAAATTCATAAAAAATTGCCACATACTAAAAATCAACATCCAACACATTTTAGGTTATATAAAATTTGTGAAAACCTTATAATACTGAAATATTAAAACAAACGGAGTCCCCCTTGTAGGTTAGTTCGGTGCGTAAATAAAAAAAATGATAGGTTAAGTTATATCACTTAGGATCGTAAGAAAATTAAAAAAAATCGTAAAAAAAAAAGATAGGTTAAGTTATATCACGTAACATCGTGATATACCTACCAAGTACAAATAGAAAAAAAAATAAGTGCAGTGAAAATTTGTACTAAAACATCGCTAAACGCTATAACATCGACAAAAAATTGTCAAAAATATGTCAAAAACTTATATTCGATTGATAAAAAAAAAATACCTACAAAATATGATCCTCAAATAATAACGTTCAAACAGTACCTAAATAAAAAAAATGATAGGTTAAATTATATCACTTAAGATCGTAAAAAAATTAAATAATCGTAAAAAAAGGATAGGTTAAGTTGTATCACGTAACATCATGATATACCTACCAAGTACGAGTGGGGGAAAAATGAGTATAGTGAAAATTTGTACTAAAACATCGCTAAACGCTAAAACATCGACAAAAAATTGTCAAAGTATGTCAAAAAGTGATATTCAATTGGTAAAAAAAGACCATACCTACTAAGTACTACTTTGAAACGCTCCAATAGCACTACTTGAAGCTATTAAAAAAAAATAGTTGAAAGCAAACACTATTGAAAGAAAAACTACTGCAAAAGTAGAAATTCAAATGAATAGTATGAAGGGCAGGTGATTAACACAAAAAGAGAAAGCTAGAAAAGGAAAATCAATAAAAACGAAAGCATTTAACTAACCTATTCGAACATAAAGAGGTGAAAGGTGAAAGTACTTAACCTATTTGAGTGGGAAATGTTTCCAGAAAAAGGGAATGTTTTACCCATGTAAATGAAAAGTACATAGAAAAAAAAAACATTCTAACTATTTTATAGGTAGAAAAAGAAGGTCAAAAAGAAAAGAATGTGACCCCGCTTGAGGACGTCAAAAGTTAACGAGGGAAATACTGCATCTAGTGAAGGTTGAAATAGGTAAAAATGGAAATATTTCCACTGTTGAAGATCAAACAGGAAATCATTACAGAATATACTCAAAGAAGGGAAGAGAAGGTCGAAAAGGGAACATTTTCATGGAGAAAAAAGAAAAAGAAAGAAAGAAAGACGAGGAAAATATTTTGCCTGGAAAATGAGGGAAAATAGGCAAAAAAGATGGGGGCGAGATCCCCGTAGCTGAAAGAAAATTATTCCCTCCAAATGTGACAACAATGAATAGAGCTAGAAGAGGGGTAATTCCCTTTAATAACAGCGAACCAAATTATCAAAGCATCGTGAAAAGCAAAAGCACCAAATGTTCAATTTCACTGAATGGAAAACGCATCCACGAACTGGGCTTTATTTTACTATATTTTTTCCCCATCTTCTCTCAAAAATGGTCGGCTCACGATTAAGCAGCTCAATTCTCTTTCTCTCTCTTTTTTTTAATGCCGACCGCACCACCATATTGCAATGTGCCTCCGCCCATTCTTAATTGAACTAATTCAGCAGAGTAATGGAATTAATTTAGAAAAAAATACCATCTGAACTGGGGCTGGAGGGCTCCTGGCAACAGCCTGTACCCGGCGTCACTTGAGACTCGTTCTCTCCGCCTAGAGGGAATACGAAAGCTGAAAATCCCTTTTGAAAAAAAAAAAGCGAATTTTGTGAAAAGCATACGTGGAATATCAGAACGAACAATCTCATTACTCTCGCTGCTTTCCTCCTAATGAAAAATACCATCGGGATTACGAGTGTGCTTTCGTACGCAAAGTCACTAAGAAAAGTGACAAAGTGTAATAGAATATGCATACGTTTAAGTCATGTAATATTCAAGGGAAATAGAGGAGCAAGTTCAATTTGAAAATTACTGGGCATCATCAGTGCACAGATATCATCGTCCCCCTCTAGATGGCAGCAAGATCTACTTTGCTAGTTTAATCCGAACACTGTTGACGTCTACTAGATGGCAGCACCGTCTGCTTTCTAACTCTTCCGATTTCAGAAACTGCTTAACTATGGCAGTTCTTCAAGCCTTAATACGCGTCCAATTACAAAATACAGTACAAGGCTCACAAAGACAAACATGTTGATTTTTTTGATAGAATAATGATATATTGCGAAATCGAACCCGGGGCCCAATGATTACAAGGTGAGGGTTCAATTGTGAGCAATAATAATACAAATAAGAGAACGAGGATATATGAATACTGCAGCTAAATGATGACGCGCCATTCAGTTTACCCCCATCCCTCCCCATGAATAGATTCTTAATGTACATTCCTGATGACAAAAGTGGCACATTTTTGCAAGGTTGGACAGTTGAAGTATGTGCCACTGTACAAGACGGGTACATACGGGTCAGTCGATTCAAGATAATTAGTCGTTATTGGCTGACTACATGACCTCGTCATGATAATAAAAAATAATACTGCAGGTGTCAGAACGTTGGTAAATCATACTCCACATTCAAGCCTACATATTTTAAAGAATCCATTCAATAAATAATCCCCTATTCAACAACCTTGTTTACGTGTATGAGATACACTTTCACATAATAAATATCTGTAACACGATATATCAGTCAAAGACAGGTTTGTCTTGACAAACACAAGCGTAGATGACCAGGACACCTGTAGGAGAGGTCGTGGGTAAATCATTGTCAATCTGAACGTAGTCTTACACGTAATATTGGAAGAGACCGTCGCTGTGTGCGCTATTTATTGAACGACCCTCGTACACGATTTGCAAACAAGGCATGAAGATCGATAACTGCAAAATGTTGATGATCAGCAGCGTATTATTTACGATTACTTCGCCTGAGCGAAGCGAAGTAAAACTGCACGGCTGAAACAAAGAGCCACCTTTCGCAAACAACAGCCACTCGTCCACAATGACTGCTATTACTTCCTGCAGCCAGCCGGCGGGGACGAAGGGAACGAACGGGTGATCTCGAGAAGGTTGTAAAGTGCCAAGTATATTGCGGATCCAAAAATTCCTCCTCCAGAGGGAAGAGAAGTCCTGGAGCCTCCAGTATTTTCCAGCGGCGGAAGGGTGTCTCGTTTGCGGCATTGTGTATGCGGGACGTAACCTTCTTCCTTCATCTGGAGATAACGTCGTTCAGGGTTGCCAGGCCATACCAAGTAGAACTGTTGCATTACTCTGCCTAAACCCTTCCGTAAACGATCAAATGAATATCGAGTAATGCACCGAAGAGCCCGTTTAAAGAAAGTGACGTCAGAGCTCAGGCAATTTTTCTTCTTGTATCCAAGTTTCTCTTTTTTATGTGATCACTGGATACACGGCAAGTTTAGAAAGTAGATTAATTCAAAAATATTTAATTCTGAATTAGATTATTAATGTACACTCTTTAAAATTATTAGATCATCATGTAAGAAATTGCAAAATCTAATAAAAAAAAGTCTCCCTATGTTGGATGAAATGTATATCAACATATCAAAATTACAACTATTGCAAGATACTTTACGTACAGATATTCGAAAGAAGATTCCACATAATAATTAATAGCATTTTAGATAATGAGTTGAAAAACTCAATATGCTGACCAAGGCAGAAATTTATTTTATTATAAAACATAAACTAAACGTAACGTTTCAACCTTCTAGCAAGGTCTTCTTCAGACAGTACAAATGTATTTGGTACAGAGCCTGAAGAAGACCTTGCTAGAAGGTTGAAACGTTACGTTTAGTTTATGTTTTATAATAAAATAAATTTCTGCCTTGGTCAGCATATTGAGTTTTTCATATCATGGAAACAAGGCTTAATGGTGTTATAGATAATGAGCTTCATTCTTCAACAAGTACAGCGAGATGCATAAGTATTCCGAAGCAAATTATCCCTAACCTTGTTTTCTTTTGTTTCATGAAATGAGAGCTCCAAGAATTGAAACAAAATACCAAATAAGCTTCTGACAACTTCTTTACCACTATACGTAAAAATTCGTTTCTTAAAAACACAGAGGATGCAAGAGGAAAAATTAATGAACATGGTCACTGACAATTTACTGAACAATACTTGTGCATCTCACTGTCCAGCTGAAGAAAGATCCACGATTTACGATTTTGAAATACGCCAATCAAAAAATAAATAAATGCGTAAAAAAGTATAACCAACCAGTAGTATGCTAAATTGTAATTGTTTGCCTCGTATTAACTCAGGATTTGGGGACAGATTCTCCACGAAATGCGGTGTTAAATCTCCACATAATTGGGAAATGCATTTACTTATACATTGATAAACCGAATAATTTTCGTATGTTATGAGTCGATCCTATTATGACGTAATAGTGTAATCTCTCCAAATGATTATTGAATAACCTGTACAGGATTTTCCGATTGCTAGGAGATAATGGTGTATGTATGCCGATTCAAAGATGTATGGTTCGTGGTTCACCTACTCATATGCCTAGAAATGGAAGTAATCCGTCATCTATAGACTTAACATTAATTTCAGAAAAGTATTGTGCAGACTTTACATGGGAGGCCGATGTGGACTTGAGAACAAGCGATCATTATCCATGTTATTTTTATCTGGCTTATTGCCATGCAACAAATGAAAGAATATCAACTATTCGCAAATGGAAAGTATTCAAAGCTAATTGGTCTAATTATACTAAACTTTTAAATATTTATTTCTCAGAGAATGATGGATTAAAACCTGATAATATTACATATGAGGAGTTTGTAAAAATCATTTCGGCTGCGATGGACTTGAGTTGTCCCAGGGTGATAAAAAGTAGTCAGCAACACTTCCCAAAGATATACTGGTGGACAGAGGAGTGTGCTGAAGGAAAACTACATAGAGTCGAATTAGCAAGAATATACTCACGTCAACCAAATCCGGAGAACTGGATAGCATTCAGACACTCTGTGGCCAAATCAAAGAGATTATGCATAAAAGCAAAAAGAAAATCATGGAAATTATTTTGTGAAAATTTACACCCAAGCATGAAATTAGGATATGTGTGGAATAAGTTTAGGTCGCTCAAAAATCCTCGTACAGCAAATGTGGTCCCTTTAAAATCACATTGGAAGACTGAATTTATTCAGAAACTCATACCTACAGTGTCAGACGGAGTAATTGAAACACCAAATGAATTATGTAGTTACACATCAAATCTACGTTCGGCGAAAGGTTTTGCAACTCCAATTTCAAAAGAGGAAATCTATGAAATCATCGGCAACAGTAAAGAATCTGCTCCAGGGATGGATGGAATTACTTATTCGATGATTAATCACCTTCCAGATGTAGCGTTAACGGCGATGTGCACAATTTTTAATAAATTCTTAAATAATGGAAAAGTACCAGAAGATTGGTCCAAACAGTTGATTATTCCAATTTTAAAAACAGGCAAGGACCCTCAAGTAGGTAAATCATATAGACCTATAGCTTTGACGTCAGTTATAGGTAAGATATTTGAGAAACTGATACAAAAAAGAATAGAATGGTTTTTAGAAAGCCAAAATATATTTCAGTTCGAACAAATAGGATTTCGAAAGGGATTAGGATGCCAAGACGGATTAATCACTTTTTCCTCGTATATTTTCGACTCGCTGAAAAGAAACAGAATTGTACTAGCTGCATTCTTAGATGTAAGCGCAGCTTATGATAATGTAGATATTAATATCCTAATCCAAACAATACAACAGCTAAAAATACCTCACAACTATGTTTTGATATTATGGAAGTTACTCACTAAAAGATCTGTATATTTCCACTTTTTCAGTGAAAGTAGAGGACCGTATTCAGCCTGCAAAGGGTTACCTCAAGGAAGTCCTTTAAGTCCTTTGTTATTCAACATATATATGATCGGGATGAAAAGGAAATTAATTCCAACAGTCAATTATCTTCAATATGCAGATGATATCTGTATCTATATGTCCACGACACAAATTCATACTGATTTTCCTGTTTTAGAGGAACAAATATTGGAAGTGCAAAAGTGGCTTGAAAGTAAAAAACTCTCCATTTCAATGGAAAAATCAAATATTACAATTTTTAGTAAAAAGGGAACACCTCCAATAGTTCACTCAATGTCCCGAAAAACAAGAATTCCCATTACATCCAGAGTAAAATATTTAGGTGTCATCTTGGATGAAAAACTAACTTGGAAGGACCAAATTAAAGCAATACAAGTCAAATCAGAAAAAGTGTTTAATTTGTTCAAAGCAATAGCAAATACTCAGTGGGGATGTCATCCTCGAGTTATGCTTTTATTTTACAAGAATTATTTTCGGCCTATGATAGATTATTCTCTACTGGCAATGTGTAACTTGACAGAAGGAAAGTTGAATTCCATTGATGTCATACAGAGGAAATTCTTGAGAAGATGTTTAGGCGTTATGAACAGCACTCCAAACGTAGTAGTATACATGGAAGCGGGTGAATGTTCCATTTCATGCAGACAGAAGATGTTAGCAGCAAATATGTTCTTCAAAGTGAAATCATATTGTGAGCATCCTTTCAACAATGCACTAACAAATATGATACACTTATATGAAACGGGAAAAATAACAAACAGAAAATCTGCTATGTGGATAGAATTGTATAATTCGTTTTGTCAAGAATACCAGGATGTTCTACAGATGTATTCACGGCCTGTTTTTTCATTAGATTATCCTCAACAGTCTCTGGATAATATTAATTTCCCTCGTTATTCGCACATATCGGAATATTTTACTCAATGGCCAAGTTTTTATTTCATATACACAGATGGATCTAAAAGTGAGTCAGGAGTTGGATGTGCAGTGTACGATCCACAACATAAAACAGACCTATTATTTCGTCTTCCACAAGACTGTTCAATATTTACAGCAGAATCTTACGCAATTTACCAAGCTTTAATATATGTCCAAAAATTAAATTTACAAAAGTTCTTAATACTTACTGACTCGCAAAGTGTATTACAGGCTCTTAAATCTTCTTACAAGAATCTTTACAAATTATCCCCTTATATTATAAATTGCATACAATTAGTTCAAACAATACAAAAATCTGGAAAAACCATTGAGTTTTCTTGGGTTAAAGCTCATAGTAATATTACAGGTAATTCTCATGTAGATGAATGTGCAAAGAAAGCAGTGCGTCTTCCGAATATTACGAACTTATCATTATACTATACGGATCTTCTCCCTAGAGTAAAGAAGAAAATTCTGAATGAATGGTTTGATTGGTGTCGAAATGAACTTACAACAGTTGGAGAATCATACAGACCATTTGCTGAATTCAAAACACAAAAACCATGGTTTCATCATGTACAAGAAATGTAATTGTATTAATTAATGGACTGAGAACGGGCCATTTGTGTACTAGGCAACATTTATCCAGAATTGGAATAACGAACAGTAAGAAATGTGAATGTGGCTGGGAAAGTGCAGATGCACAACATATAATACTGGAATGCTCAAAATATAATAGAGAGAGAAATATCTTGTATACAACTTTAAATAATCTAAAGGTTCAATTTCCAACAAATTTGTTAAGTTTAGTTGTTAATCCAGATGTGAGAATTGGGTATAGTTTGTTATCATTTTTAAGGAAGTGTAACATACAATTTTAAAAGGCAAAGTGTTCTTAAAAAAAAAATCTAATATCTGTAAAATAGGGGGGATGGACTGATAATATTAATGTAAAACAATTGTGTACATTTTATATGTGTATTGTTATGGACAAAAAACGGCATAAAAGCTGTTAGGTTCCAAATAAAGGAATGAATGAATGAATGAATGTATGGTTCGTGTCTTGTAGAATTTTGAAAAGTGTTATTGAAGAAAGGTTATACGATATTTTTATCACCCGCTTCAGTGTAACTAATTTCAGTGAAAGCTGTGTTTAGTATTGATCGACAGGAAACATACAAGGTTAGTGTCGATGCTTATGATATTTCAATGTCTTAAGGTAAGTTTTGCCACACGTCCGAGGTGGCCTACGAATGTTCAAGTCTTGTTGTTCTCATAGAAAGGTGTGAAGGTACAGTTTTGGTGATAAAGTCGTGCAACGTAACAAAGGTTCGATCATGGTTTATTCACAGTGGGAAGAATGTGTTGCATTTTGGTAGCCCAAGTCAGTCGTGAAATTTAAAACTTATATTGTTACACTGTTAGTTCTACTCCACTATAGGTGGGTTGCAACACTTAACATGATTCGTATGAGATTAACTGACTTGGAGAACCTGATCACCCTTGGTGTAACCTTTAAATATATCAACAACAATATTGAATTTGCCATTATAATCTACTTCGCACGATTTTTTTCGCGTTTATAGCTCATTGTGGTTCATCTCTCGCGGATACCCATCGCGCTAATTCCTTTTCGCAAAAAAGGCTTTCCTCAGGCAGAGGAATCTTCCTGTTTGGAGATGACGACCGAGTTTTAGCAAATTCTAGTGAGAATTTTAGACAAGGGGATATTTTCCCATACACATTGAAGGGTGCAAAATGGCCTAAAGTGCCGACGCATCCAAAACTTTTAATTCAATCGATGAATCAACCACCATCTTGGTGAAACTAGTTGTTCCGTGACACACATGTTGAATGAGTCAGTCGCCGTGTTTTGTTTATGGAAAATTTACACATGGTGAGAGCTGATCTTCTAACAGAAGTAAAATGCACCGCAGACGTCAGCGGTTGTTTTTAATTGGAATATAAAACACTCACACGCCCACAACAGTGGCCGAATTGGAAATAAATTACTGCAGGTATGCTCGTATTCACAGACCTGTCTGATACAATCCTTTCTTTTTTTTGTGATTTCTTAAATAACATCGATTTTCATTCTCTCTTTTTTCCCCACAAATTTCGCTCCTTTTTTTATTTGTGCCAGGCATGAATTGCAACAGTGTTTAGAAGTAACTAGTTACTTTTAAAAGTGAGTAACTGTAACTGAGTTACTTTTTTACGATAGAAGTAACGTTTTAACAGTTACTTCTACAGTTACTTTGCAACACTTAAATTGCTACGTCATCGCCTTGTGATCAAGGGGTCCCGGGTTCGATACCCGCTGGAGGCACATGGCACAGTAGTTCGGATCCCACTTTAAACCGTGGGCCCAGTCCCGATTAGCCTTACTGTGCACAAAGTGGACTTAAACACCAACTCAAACTTAAATTGCTATGTAAGTGTCATAAATTATTGGCGATTTAGGACTCAAAGTGAGCTGGAATTTAGTTTTTGCCGTGATATAAAAGCCCATCTTTCATACATTAATTCTTGCAAACAAAAGATGAAGAGGAAAAGAGAAAGTAGTTGTAAATTTGTCTCCTGGCGGTGGTCAGTCGGTAGGCTCCAGCCAGGTGCCAGGAATTTCAAGGTTTATCCTATGTATCATCTCTCGTTTCGTAGACCTGAATTCCAAAGCGATATACATACCTCGGAAGGGGGTTGGATTTCCCAGAAGCGGGAAGATAAGCTTATAGGAGGAGAATTCCTTCCTATTGCTGACAGTTTGCCATTGTCAGTTACGTGCTGTGAAGTGTCTCTTGTTTCTGTAGTTTGTTCCTCAGTGACCTTATAACTTCCCCCTTCTGAAAGCAGCATCCGATAGTTTCTTCCTTTGCTATAATAGCGGATTAAGCTGAAAAGGGACGTACTGCAATATTTCAGTGTTTTCGTGAAAGATTTCAACAATACTGGTAGTATGAACGAAACTGAAGAAGACGAGAGCTAGCAATTGCGCATATGAATGGAAAACAATCCATTTCATTCAACTCAGTTCCTGATAATTTAAAAATGAATGTGAAAATATTTCCACTTAGAATTCACTTATTTACGATTATTCAGAATTTCTGGACATTTTGAAAAAAAGTAATATATTTTGGCAAGTGCTATTCGTTAAGATTTAAATGAGAACCCATTTTCTTAAAATAACAAATACTACAGATCTCATCATTATTATTGATACAACAGTGAATTACAACATTCAAGTGGCAAACTAACGAATCAG